>NC_051307.1:152358908-152661938 GCF_015220235.1 Choloepus didactylus | reverse complement strand
ATCTTCTAAAATCACTATTGCTTTACCTTTCACATTCAAACTTATAATTTAGTTGGAACTGACCTTTGTGTATAGTATGAGGTAGTTGTCTAATGTCATTTTTTCCATGTGGATACCCAATTTCCAAACATCATTTACTGAAAGACTTTCCAGTGCCAACTTTGTCACAACTCAGGGTCCATATATGTATGAGTCTGTGACTAGTCTATTCTGGCCCATGGTCCATGCTTGTCCCTGCATCAACATCACACTCTCTTGGTTATAAGAGCTGTGTGCCGTGTTTTGATGTTTGGAAGAGAAAGTCCTCCTACTTGTTCTCTTTTAAGGTTCTCTTGGCTGTTCTTGGCCATTTGCATTACATATCGACCAGCTTTTGTAGTCAAGTGGTGTGTTGATTCAAATAACCGTATTTGTCATTAGTTGAAGCAGAAACTTCTGAGCAGGACATTTTAAAAGACTTTGACATGTTGCAGTAAATGGTCCTTTCAAAAAGTGAGATCAGTGTGCACTCCCACAAGCAGAGCATGACAAGATTTTCAATGGAAATGGACTATAGATGTGTTTTGAGCTCAATTTGGGTGGGAACATAATGTTGACATCATGACCCAAATAGTTGCTCAAAAATGTATTTTGAATATATGAGTCTTATTAGATTTTGGCTTTTGAGTATACATAAAAATGCCAAGCCTAATGTCAAGCAGAATGTACTTTTTTTAATCATTGTAACTGCAAGTGTGGAACCTGAATTTTGAAAATACTTTATTATATCATATTCTGAAAGGAAGGTATAGATACTTAAAAGCAAGTAAGTTATTAACTATAAAACTTAACAACAAAAGTAAACTATATATGTGTGTGTGTATATATATATATATATTACACAAGCATTTCAAAAGAATTCTCGGATTTGGGATTCATGGGGTTTGCTGGCATCTTTTGCAGTACTCATGAGCCAGGGTTGGAACTATTTATTGTTAATAAGAAAACAGCAACAAGAAGTTGTGCCGTGAGCTGGAGCCAGAGCTGCAGGTTGTGTGAAACTGCTTTTGATTACATAGCTATAAACACAAACCTTTGGGGTCAAAGAAGGTAAGGTGACTGGAGGATTAATATTAGACACAACCCTAAACCAAAACCTGAACTTAGAAACTCACCTTCATAAACCATCAACTATGTGGTTCATAACCTAACATAAATGAAAGGGGTGATGGGTACACACAAGATGGATAGTATAATAAACAAACAAACAAAAAATCCACTTCTGTCTCCATTAATGAGCATTCTGACCACAATCAAATCATATGCTAATCAGGCGCTGTTTATTTGGACTGTGTAATTGGAACTCATCACCCAGGGGAAGGAAATCATAAAGTGGAATTTGTATTGTATGAGGGAGAAACTGAATGGAACCACTAGAGGTTAATGCAGCAGTTAAACAGTGAAAAGTTGCAAAATCAATTTTACAGCCAAGATGTTTGTACATTCCTTCATTCATTCCCTCAACAAATATTTGTTCAATGCACTCTTTATGCAAAGCACTTGTGCTAAGTCCTGAAATGCTTTTAAAGATGTACATGATGGTACTACAGAATGTTCAGATCGATTTCATATATGTCCATACATCTATGTTTTAATCATTACATCTTCCATTGAAATATAGTCCTTGTTTTTGAGAAACTTTTAATTTTGGGGGTTGTGTTTCTCAAAGAGTAGGAAACCTAACATTCATGGTATGGGAGATCGTTTTCAGGGTAATGAAAAATTATTTTCAATTTTAGTCTGAGACTTGTTTGTCTATAACACTTTCTAATACTTACTAATCTCTCCCTTTTTTTAAACAAAGAGAGAACAGGTCTAAGCCTTTAATAGGCTGAAGTCTAACTAGAATTTAATAACCTCTTTTTGTTTTTGTTACATTTATTTTTTGGTTACTTTTCATTTCTGGAGCATGGTAATGGTTTCCCATTTATGGTGGTGATATATAATCTCTATTTATAAACAATAAATGTAGGTTTGGTCTCAAACAGTGAGTCAGATAAAAAGAAACATTAAATAAACAATAGGAAAGTGATTTTGTGCATGGTTAAAAAAAAAAGTGAAAGTGGTGGAGTAAAGAATGAGGTTTAGGAAGCCCCACACAAAGAGAAATAAGACATGCATGCACATCTCTACAATATAAACTAACCTAGTAGTTCAAGCATGAAACACAGAAGGAGTTCTGGGATTTGCTGCCTCTTCTTCCAGTAGTAATTATGGCAGACTCCCTGGAGGAGGTTTTCAGCCTGGTTTTCTGTGGTGGAGAACGGCCTCGGAACAAGGGACATTCCAAACAGGAGAAAAGACTGTGAAAGACCAAGGGTGTGTACTGCAGTTGACTGGGGCTCCCCAATTTGAATGTGCAACAGAGTCAGCTGGAGGGCTTGTCTAACATGCTGATTCCCAGAATCTACCCTTGGAGATAAGGATTCGGTGGGTAGGAGAAGGTCGGGGAGGGAGTGTTTGGATCTCACTTTGAGAAAGTCCTTGGACCACAATTTGAGAAATGCTGTGAATCTAGAGGATAAACAGAGCAAGAGATCAGAAAGCCATGAGCTTGTAGTCAGCATTCTTTTCGTGGTCATGGACTTGGAATAGAACTGGGCTGCTTTCAGGCTCCTCAGTTCCTCAGGACAGTCAGTACTTAGGCTCAGATTTATGTGTCTCTCACATTGCCCATGAGGCTTACAAACATATTTGCTACCAATTAGGTGGAGTTTCTATGGAAGGGATTGGGATGAGAATTCTTGGATGTGGGAGGATGGAGAGAGAAGATCTTTTCTGCATTCTCTGTTTATGCTTTCTATATAGACTTACAGGGTTAAGGCATTCAGTGGTCCTTGGTGACACCTTAAAATAAGGATGCTAAAATTCTGCTGGACATCATTATCTATGGACAAAATTAGTGCCACATTTCCAGTCTTCCCTGATATTTCCATTCTTCTCTGGTGAGAGATTGTAAGGCTAGCATTTGTAAATTGCTTTGGAACTAAACCATGATTGTGCAAGCAGAAGACATTATCTGCCTTCTAGTGACAGCAAGAATCAGCAATGTGGGAGGTCTTGTAGGTAAATAAAGGCTTTTTGCATCAGGAGGAACTATGGGATTAGACTAAATGTGAACTCCAAATGCACACAGCGCAGGTTCAGCACTTTGTCTTAAACTACCAGATGGATAATATTTTGTTAGGGGATTAGAGTGTGGGTTATTTAAAAGGATGTAAAAGATTGCTGACCCAGGCTGGGGCAGTGGACAAGCTGTGGGCACATCTGCAGCTATTAAGCACATATTTCTAAGGGTTTCCAGCAGAACATAAGTAAATGGTTTCCTGCCTGAATGACAAGGGAATTTTGCAAGGGCCATAAACACCTAAGCTGATGGCCAACATGGCTGGCCAAATCGTGATGCTTACAGAAATGATGCCATTTAACCAACACAACCAAATGGCACCATCTCTCCTGGGTTCTTCTCCAACATGGCATTCCAGGCGGAAAGGCCAAATCTGAGAGATAGATGCCCAAGTGCTCTGACCTAGTGACACCAACAAAAATGATGCACATATGTGAACATGATGTGGCCTCCACATCATTGTGGACAGAATTAAATGAGCCAGGGATCCAAAAGCTTCCAGAGCAGTGCCTTGAATATTAATTGAGAAGAATTAATTTTTACCATAGGGAGAGGACTTCATCTGCCATTGGTGACTGTTATTTCCACTTTGTTAGCTCTGCCATTCTGTCAGGCTCAGTGCTCTGTGCTATGATGTGCACATCGAATCTGCAGTTTCTAGGTCCAGGATCCCGGCAGTGGTGATGGCTGAATGTTCTCCATGGTTCTCCAATAATGAGCATAACAATAACTAAACAACAGGTCTAAAGCCCAGCAGTCTCTATGTTACAGGCAGCATGGATGTTGGGAAAAAAGAAACAAAGTATCTGTCACAAAAACAGTGGGAAAATAAATCTGGATGAACCAGGTGCTTTTCATAAAAATAAAAAAAATGTAATCTTAGTACAATACATTCCCAATTCTTTATGTTGTACTGAAATTTTGTCAAGTCAATTAGATCCTGAAATAAATGACAAACGGGTCTTGGTTGGAGATGAAGAAAACAATGTATTTTTATAGGAAGTCTAGGGGTTTAGATACTTGCTGAACTGGGGCTTTGACCTGTAGTCTCCCCAAAACTGTAAGTTGGGCACAGATTTGCAGAATAGATTTTTTTTGTATAACAAGTTGTGTCCTAGCAATGAAATTGTGCATAAAAATAGACAGCTAACAAGGCAAAGAAACAGTTCAACAAATCAACAAAACATTTTGTGCCCTAGAAATGCATGTGGCAAAAACTGAGTTTGAAGTAAGGAGAACCACACGTGTTGTGACTGAGGAAAGAAATCTGTAGAAGGACAAGGATACATCATCTGAAAACTAATGAGACATTACATTTTGAGCTAAAAGTGCATCCAGCTTTTCAGCAGGTAGCTTAGGCAAGATCTGAGACAAATATAAAGAGTTGACAGAAAACCGTGAAAATTAGGAACTCAGTGTGATAGAAGATGAAAGGGAGAAACAGACCAACAATAGAGTTGAGAAGATGCAGAGTAAAACAATCTAGGTCGAGAACTACTTTCTTTCCTCAATTTTTCCCCATTGGATTTTCTATCTTGTATTTGTCAAAACAATATATATATGAAATTGTACATTCCACTTCATTCACCAATATACCATAGAAATCACACACCTATGCATGGAGGTCACCTGTGGAAAATTTCTATGTCTTTACATAATAGTTTATTTGTAAGTTTTAAGAGTAGAGGTAAAATTGTTAGAATGGAATTTGCTTTTGTTTGTGGCAATGCGTACTGTTGTAACTGAGAAACTAGGATTTAACAAATGATGATGATTATAGTGATGAATCATTATATGGCTATTTCTTTTTACTTTCTGGTGTGTTAGAATAGCCAGAAAGAAATACCTTAAATTGCTGAACTGTAATCCAGTTGTCTTGATCTTTGATGATGATTGTATAACTCTACAGTCTTTATCTTGTGACCTTGTGATTGGAAAAACTTTGTGACTGACCCTCACTTGTACCCCTGGTATCAATTTGGCAGTCCCAGAAGGGACAAAGCGTCCTAAGAAGCAAGGAGTCTGAATGCCTGAAGTTCTGGAGCCCCGGGAAGACAGGTAAATGTGGTAATCAAGCCTTTTGTGGCTGCTAGACACTTTTTGCCTAGAAGCTCAGTGTGGGAGCCCTGGGCCCAGGGCCTTCCCCAAGGGCCTTGAAGATGGTGCACACAGCAGCTTGCATGACCTAGGTCAGTTAAGGTTTGACCTACTCTGCTTGTAGGATCAGGCCTCCAGCACTAAATGTAATTGTGCTAGTTTAGATATATTATGTCCTGCCAAAACCCATATTCTTTAATGCAATCTTGTGGGTGCAGACTTATTAGTGTTGATTAGGTTGGAATTCTTTGTGTGTTTCCATGGAGATGTGACTCAATCAGCCGTGGGTGAAACGTTTGATTAAATTACTTCCATGGAGATATGGACCCTGTCCATTCAGGGTGGGTCTTGATTTAATCACTGGAGTCCTATGAAAGAGCTCACAAACAGAAGGACCTCAGGGCAGCTATGGCCAAGAGAGACATTTTGGAGACAGCCATTGAAAGCAGACTTTTGCTGACACTTTGCTCTGGAGAAGATAAGAGAGGACAAAACACCCCAAGAGCAACATTTTGAAGAATGCACAGGAGCTGAGAGAGGAGCTGGAACATAACTGAGGATCAGCAGATGCCAGCCATGTGCCTTCCCAGCTAACAGAGGTTTTCCAGACATCATTGGCCTTCCTTCAGTGAAGGTATACTTGTGTTGATGCCCTAATTTGGACATTTTCATGACCTTCAGACTATAAATTTGTAACCAAATAAACCCCCTTTGTTTCTGATATTTTTGCATAATGGCAGCATTAGCAAACCGGAACAGTAATCTATAGCTTACTTCCTACTTGAAACTTCCCTTTTCCCTGTTGACTACAATCAATCCCTCCCTGTGTCACAAGACCCCTGCTCCCACACTTATACTTTCATACCCATTGGAATGTCTTTGTCCTAACCCTTATAAACTACTCCCTTGCACCCCCTGAACTTGCTGCCATTCAGAGCAGCTGACTTCCATTTTCTTGTAAGTAAGCTCTGAATAAAAGCTCGTACCTCAGAGCATGCCTGGTGTCTTCTTTGGCCTCTTGGCAGCACTGGCCCCTTTGGGCCATGAAACTCAGCAACCAGGTTTTTCTCTGTCCTGCTGGCACTCCAGACCCTTGGTGCTTTAAAAAGCTTCAAAGGGTGAAACCATTTCCAGTTCCAAGTCTGAACATCTGTCTGGTGAGTAGGTCATCAAGGTAGAAGTGGATCGGGAAGTTAGTACAGTGGTTTGAGTCCCCTGGACCTGGGACTGAGGTCTGGGTCCTGCTTCCAGAATGATCCCCCTTGCTCTGACCTCGACACCTTTCTGTTTTCTGGGTAGCATTCTGTATGGGGTTCGAGGCCCTGCCCTGAGTTTTTCAGAGTTCTGCAGCTCTGAAAGTCAGCATCACTCCATTTAACAACTGTTAAAGAAGCTGAAAAAGAGATCAGTCTTCAGTTAGAGATATGAAGAAAGCTGATCTGGTTAGGACAAAGGTAAATCAGAATATAGGGTAAAAGATGATGTTGTCTATATTTTAAGACTCTAACTTTGGTGTGAGACCAAAGGAATAGATGTTTATTTTGTCCAAAATTTAAATTTGCTGTAGCACACTATCTAACTTGTCTGGTGAGTTTATTTAAACAACCAAATTACATGGAACCTAGAATAGGGAATGAGATCTTGATATTCTTTACAGGTTAATATAATACCCTGATGCATTTCAGAATATTTTGGGCAGATAATGAAAAATTATCTGCAAAAGTCCCTTGAGGGACTGGAGAAAAATGTAGAAATATTAAACTTCCCCACTGGGGAATTCTTGCTATTCTCTTAAGCAATAGGGACTCCCAATTTACTAAGCCAAGCCCTCAATCTAGAGGCTTGCCCTTGTGAAACTTATCTCTCCAATGGTGAAGCTGAGCCTACTTATAACTATGCCTAAGAGTCACCTCCAGAGGACCTTGTTTTTTGTTCAGATGTGGTCTCTCTCTCGATGCCAAACTCTGCAAATAAACTTACTACGTTCCCCCCTGTGTGGAACATGACTTCCAGGGGCATACATTGAGCCTATTGTCCCAGAACATAGAACTAGTAGGTAAACTTGTAGAGAATTCTAAGTCTGATTACAAATTCTGTACACAGTCCTCTATATCGTGTTTCTAAATTTTGAGGAGGGTTTAAAGAGAGGGTTTTCTAATTGACAGCCTTTTATCAGATACTGTGCTACTTAAGGTATGAGTCACACTGAAGTCATGGGAGTATCACAGTAGCCATCCCTTTATTTGTTTTAAACAGATTCTATTACTGCAGTGCCATACGGATGTCCCATGGAGTTTCTACTAATGTGACATTATCTCTGCTTCCTCATGACAGTTGATTTTGGTGACTGGTTACTTATTTTTAAATGCATTTCTGAGCGTGGACTAAAACACAGGTGTTAAAGCTTCTCCAGGCTTTCAAATGCTGTGTTTCAAAATACCCTGAGGATCATCTCTCCAGAATAATTAGGACCAGGTGGAAGAGAGTTCCAGAAGGTCCACAGTGCAGGGGACAGCTGTCCTTGTGAGCTGATTCTGGGAGCCTATCCTCTAAGCACCCAGCTGTCAGAGGTCAGGCCCTCATGGAGAGAACAGTTTTGTACCCAAGAGGAGTTCCCATGAACTGGAGCTGCAGGCCTGAGGTGAGGGGAAGTAGTCAGAGCACAGTAGTCCCAACTTCAACTCCCTTTTCGTGTGTTCATAATTCACAAATCCTGGGAAAACTGAAAGGGAAAGCCAGGGGCAAAGTAAATGATTTTCAAAATGCTTCCAGATCATTTTCTGAGAATGGAACAGCTTTTACTGCTGTTGGGAGATGTTTGGCATGGAGATGCAGAAAAAGATGACAGAGCCAGGATCTCTTGTTTACAGGCAGTAGTTTCTCCAAGAAGCCTCTTCTTAAAAGTTATCCATCTCTATTCTCTTTGGCATGCTAAATAACTTCAAGCAACATGCTGAGATGAACCATTAAGGCAGATCATCAGAGTGATGGACTATAGATCACACTAAATTGTCTTGAGTGAACTGAATGTTGACATTATGCCATTAGATTGCATAGACTGGGCTTACAAGAACCAGCAACTTCCTCTCCAACTCTACAGCTGTTTTTATTGTAGACTGTAGAGATGTACTTAAGGACACAATCTACTTTCAATACCACATAATTTTTTTATAAGGACTCAAATTAAGTGAATCAACAAATATTTATTGAGCACTTATATGCCAGATACTGTGCTAGTATTAGGAATATACCAGCAAACAAAGAAATCACATGAAACGATGTTTACAATTAAATTTGTTTTGGGTGTCTGTATCAGCCAAAGCTATCTATCACCTGAGCAACTTTCCTTCTTTACTATGGCTACTAGGAAGCTCAGAGCCAATTTTTGGCTCAGTTCTAATTCTATAGGACCTCATGGAATGGATTGTTATACAGACCATTTCTCTGTCTTCATGTTATTTTTACTTTGATTAGTTTTCTTACTAAAAAAACACACAAAAAACAAAAAACAAACAAAAAAACCCACCTCATCTTACTTTTCTGGGCCATCTCACATCTTTACAATCTTCTTTCTTTCTTTTCTTTTTTTTTTTTTTTTTAAATAGGGGGTGCTATAATTAAATAACGAGAGCCCAGCAGGTCAAGAAAGACTAATGATGAGATATGGTTACTGGAAGTAAATCTGACTAGAAAGATATACTTGTTAGTGTGAGGGCAGTCCTGGCAGCGTGTCTAAAGAGATCAGGGTATCACAAGTGAGCAGCCCAGGCAGTGCTGGTGTAAAGCAAGGCCTGGGAAAGATGCAAGGAATGGGCTTACAAGACCATGATCCTTACAAAGAATGAGAGGCAATCATGTGAAAACTGGGGAATTTTGTAGGGGCTGGAATGGAGTTCCTTAGGATGACTTGGTGGCTTGATACCAGAATTTAAAGGACTCAAAGAGAAAGCACTGCTTTAAGGGCGGATGGAGAATATAAAATAGGTACATAGTAGACACACAGTAGGAGCTCAATACATCTAGGTTAAATGAGTGAATGAAGGAATGGAAGTTCCATGGAGAGAACATCTGTTTGGCTCAACTTGGTCATATGCCTTACCTGCCTTTTGTGGGGAAGAGAGGGGCTACCTTGACTAGAGGTCTCACCAAGGTCACATATAATGGGGTGTAGTAGTTCAGACACTGTTACCAAAGAACAGGAGGATGGTTGTGGGGCTAGCAGTCTCTGCAGAATGACTGGTGGGCTAGAGAAGGTGATTGCTGTGGTCATGTCATAGGGAACATCTCATGGTCCAGTGAGCTTGCCTGTCTTCTAATACCTGAAATGAAAAAGTGCAGAAAGAAACTCCAAGGCTTTGCTGTTAACCGTCAAGTTTGGAGTGAGATCCAGGAAGTAGGCAGTAGGGCTAGGTCTAGAAGGTAAAGATGCATGTCCAGGTGGGGTCTGGGGAGGAGACAGTGATGCTTAAACAAAGACAGCATCAGGACCACATGTTTGGTAATTAGCTACACATGTTCTTAGAGAAGTAAACTGACCACACTTCTCCCATAACGTGTTTCTTAACAAATTGCTTTCTAAAGTCTAATGTTAAGGAAACCCCTTCGTGTACGGTAAACCAGGCAGGCAGACCCCAATCAGGAGGACACCATGATCTCACTAGGTGGATTCTAGCCCCACTGATCCTTTTACTGTTCTTTAAACACATCAACCTCACCTCCAAACTTGGGGCTTCTGTGTTTGCTGTTGCATATGCATTGTCCCCCAGTTTTCACATGATTGCCTCTCTTTCTTTGTAAGGGTCATGTCCCCATTGCCAAGGTCACCTCCCCAATATAAAGTAGCTGCTCTCAGTCATTCTCTACACATTGATCTACTTTATTTTCTCCATAGCACTTGCATTCTCTCAAATAATCTTATTTGTGTGTGTGTGTATACTGAATGTCTCCCACTCTAGAGTATAAATTTCATGATGGTAGTTGCACTAGTTGAAGTAGCACCTAGCATATAGTTGGTGTTTAATAGATATATAGATATTTATTAATATTAAGCCATCCTTATATTCCTGGGATAAACTCAGTTTAGTCATAGCATATATATTCTATTCTCTAGAAGAGTTTATATGAGACAGAAATGATCTGGCCCTTTAAATTTTGGTAGCACTCCTCTTTAAACCCCGCTGCACCTGCTGTTTTCTTATAGGAAAATTTTAAATTACTGTTTTAGTTCTTAAAAATCATAAGATTATTCAAACTATTTCTTTTTGAGGCAGTAATTGGTAAGTTTTTTTTTTTTTTTTCTTGGAACTTGACCTTTTAACTAAAAAAAATAAGTAGAGTGGTTATCTCTGGAGGTATCCATGCTGTGTAACAGGCTCATGAGTTTTCATTATATTATTTAAAAATATAGAAAATAAAAAAGGGGCACCCTTGGACTAACAATAGGGTATCTTAAATCAAGGATTATGATTAATCCAATTCCTTACACTCAAGTTCCACTGGAAATGCATATTTGTTGAAAATAGGTGTGAATGAACTTATCTTGGGGCCCACAGGCACACATTTCCTACTGGTGACTCTTCAGGCTGTCAGTAACACAGGCAGTCCTGTATGGGGTCTGTCCAGGTAACCTGGCCTTACATCTTCCATTTGAAACTCTGGAAGAAGGCCCTCCAAAATCTCTCTGTCATGTTCCACCAGCTGGGTACTGGGCTGACATCCACATGGGATATCAGATCCCCATCCTTGTATAGATTAACTAAAGCCACAGCAAATTTTCAACAGCAGCTCTTTTCCACCTAACAAGCAGCAGAGAAGACGGAGACTGATGGAGCAGCCTGGAAAAGACTCTGAATTGCAATGAAATAAACAATGAGCTGAAATTAAGGACAGCTCTGTGGCATGACTGGATCCTCTGCAAATGAAATTATTCCATGACTTCTTATATATCTGGGTCATCACTATGTTAAAATGATAAGTGGATCAAAATGAAAGGAAATTTATAACAAATGCAGGAAGGATGGCATTATCATGATTTTGGATGTCACTATTTGTAACAAAGTTTGGAATTAACCATAACACTGTGCAAAATGGTAAAATATTTGCAAGCAAGGAGAGGGTGGAGATGCGGGAACCTGTAAATTTATGCCAGCTGAGCACACACTGTGGGGGCGTCGCAAATGGATTTACTATTTTGTCAACTTCAGTAAAGTGTTACAAAATTGCAACAAAAATTGTTTCTATACAAACAATTGTTTAAAAAAGCGTACTTACACTAAATAACTGCAATTCAAGTGCTTTCTGGGGCGGTACAAAGCCGGAGACTAAATTTAAAATGTTCGAAATTATTTTTCGTAGAATCACTACCAACATTGAGATTTTCCCTCTTCATCAGTCATTTAATGAGCCAACATAACTTTAGTTTGGAGGCAGCAGAAGGAAGAAGGGGCAGGGATATTTAAGGCAGCTCAAGAAGGTAGGTAGGCGGGTCCAGAAATGGGAAGATAGGAAGTCACTCAGTTAAACTCCAC
This sequence comes from Choloepus didactylus, assembly GCF_015220235.1. Taxonomy (NCBI): domain Eukaryota; kingdom Metazoa; phylum Chordata; class Mammalia; order Pilosa; family Megalonychidae; genus Choloepus; species Choloepus didactylus. The sequence goes on along the minus strand of NC_051307.1, from coordinate 152,650,148 downwards.
CACGTTCATTCGTGCACAGAGATTAAAAAAGTTTGCCTGTCGTAAATGGCTCCCAGAGGTATTTCCACGCTACTTGTGAAAGCTGCATTTAAAATTCTAGTTCTATTCTCCCCCTCCCTCCATTTGCATAAAATCCGTTACCTCTTCTGTTTTAGAAACGCCCCTTCCTTTATCAGAACCACCGGGGAACAAATGAGCTGAAATCTACTCTTGGAATTATAGATTGCACGAGGAAAACGGGACTAAGTCAAGTTCTCTGAACATTTTTCTACTCTTTAACCAAACCCACACGAGTTAAATTGCTTTCCAAAATTCCTTAATGACGCAAACGTTTTAAATTTAGAAGACTCCTCTGACTGAGAGAGGCTGCCCAAAATAGTACAAAGATAAGGTTACAGTAACTTTAGTTGTCAAACTTCTAAAAACGCCACTGGGACAAGAGGAAACAAAGCGCCTCCGAGATCTGCGCGGTTTATCCGCTGCGCCTGTTCTTCAGGCTCGTCGCAATTCAGCTTTCCGCGTTTAGAGGCCTGAAGCTCATATAAAAAGCTAATCGCTCACTCTAACGTCCAGTCACGTTCAGTCTCCCCGAGGCTATTATAATGCCCTCATTTTATCGTTGAAGTTGAGGTTATAGCTTAGTATTTTTTTCTTGCTTCCCATAATTGAGAGAAGAAGGGGGGTGGGAAGAGCACTTTAACCCAAAACAAATAAAAAATGACTTTCCAATCCCAGCAAGAGTGTTTCCTTAGGGGTCAAGTCCTTTGATCTCATCTCTAAAACCAAGAAGCGGGACAAGCATTTTGCTGTAAATAAGAACAAAAAGTTGCCCTCTCCCCCACCCCCATCGCCTTAGTTCCCGAAGACGCCAAATCGCAGCGGATGCATTATTACAAGCTCGAGAAGGAGGGAACCTTTGCGGGGGGCGTAATAAAACCCGAGCAGCTCTGCCCACGAGTCGAGTAAAGCAGAAGATACCCTACAGTACACACTCTTGGAAACCTGAAGAGTCTTCTCTGACCCTGGGGTCAGAAAGATTTATTACTTCCTCGCTAAGGGAGAAGCTACAACCCAGCTGAAACTGGCGGGCCGGGATTTAGGAGCCTGAGAGCGGCGCTCGGCGTCCTCTTTACGCTCCAGAGCGCGGGTGCTTCTTGGGCTCCCGGTGGGGCCCGGCCTCACCGAGCCCGTGGAGAGAGTGGAGCCCGGAGATTTCTGCCCAAACTTTTATCACCAACTCTTTCCGGGAGCAAAAATGTGGGGCCGAGTCTGGCATCTGCAGGCAGAATCCAAATCTCTCGGAGTTCGGGGTGCCGAAGCGCTCGGAACTCCGCGTCCGCGCCTCGGCGTTTTAGGAACGGAGAGCTATGTTTTCCGCCGCTCGGGTGGCGACCCGAGCCGCGCCGCTGCAAACCCGGACCCGCATCTCCAGCTGCGAAGGCGGCGATGGAGGCGGTAACAGTGAGCCGGGAGCTGAGGGGGGCGGGCGCGGGATGGGCGTAGGCGAGGGGAGGAGCTGCGGCGACAGACGGCGGCGCACACCAACCAGGCGTGGGCTAGCAGGAGCCGCGCAGGGGCTGGCTCCAGAGCGTTGCAGCCGCTCCGCGTAGAGGGAGTCGGGTAGCAGCATCCTCCCGGGCGCCGCTTTCTCTCGGCGGCGGCTTGGGCTTCCTCTGTCCCGATACTTCGCTGGCCAGAAGGGGATAGTGCCGGGGACGGCGCGGGCAGGGAAGCGCTGCGTACCCGGGCTCTTTTGCCCAGAGGTGTGTTTGCAGGATCCTCCCCAGACAGTCGGAGGTTGCGGAGCAGCGGGGACCGCCGGCGCTGCCCGTTCGGGCATTCTCACCGTGATGGAAGCAGCAGCCGCGGCTGCGGCCGCTGCGGGGTCGCGCTGCACCCGGTCCTCATCCGCCACCAGAGGGATGGGAAGATTCGCGGCGCGGAGGCCGAGAGCGAGAGAGGCAAAGCTGCTTTGCCTGGGGCTGGGTCCCCTATAAGCGCCCTCCCCCCACGCCACCCCCAGCCGGCTTCGCCTTGCCGAGCTCAGGCGAGGAAGGAGGCTGCGGTCCCGAGTGCGGAGGAGACGCCGTTTTAGAGCGGGGACCCGCTAGGTACTCAGCTGAGTGCTGAGCAAGGCGCCGGGGCCGGTGAAAGTTTCCTTCCCCGAGCCGCGGGGCGCCCGCGGCCCAGAAACTCTGCCCAGGGCTCGGGCTGCCGAGAGCCGGCGAGTACTGCGACTCCCTCAAAGGCGCGGGGATCCCCGGCTGCAGAGAGTGCGTAAAAAATCGAGGGACAAGTGACAGCCGGGCAGACCGCCGGGCGGTGATCGGGGCGTGCCCACAGCTCCAGGTGAGTGGGATAGGCCGGCAGACCCGAGGATGTGCGTTACTTAGGCGGAGGTGGGAGGGCTCAGGAGGATTGGGGCGCACCCACTCACTTCATTCTCCCTCGCAGGTCCTTCCCGGAGCCGCTGCCATGGGAGAGCCAATCCCGGGCGCCGGGGACCAGCCACCGCTGCTGCCGCGCCCTCCTCGGAACCGCGGCCCAAGCCCCAACGCCCGCAGCCGGCCCGCTGCGTCCCTGGCCCGGGCTGCAGGGCCACCTCCGCCGCACCGTCGGCCCGGGCTGTTCCTGTGATGAGCCGCAGCCCGCTGCGAGCCCTGCCTCCGGGCGCGCCCCACCGGCTGCTCCCCGCCGCGCTCGCCTCCGCGCCGCGCACCCTGCTCGCGCCGTGGCCCCGGCGCCCGGGCCGCCGCTGGCCCGCGTCCCCGCTCGGAATGAAGGTGTTCCGCAGGAAGGCGCTGGTGCTGTGCGCAGGCTATGCGCTGCTGCTGGTGCTCACGATGCTCAACCTTCTTGACTACAAGTGGCACAAGGAGCCGCTGCAGCAGTGTAGCCCCGACAGGCCGCTGGGAGCCGCGGCGGGGTCAGCTGGAGGTGGCTGGGTGCGCCCAGGGCCACCCCCGGCCGCGCCGCCCCGCGCGCACACCCGCTTGGACACCCGCACTCCGTACCGCCTGCCTGCCGCTGCCGTCGGGGCGGCCCGGGCAGCCTCGGCGGGTGCAGGGGACCTTCCAGGCAACCGCAGCCGGGGCAGCGGCGGGGGCAAGCGGCAACTGGTGTACGTGTTCACCACGTGGCGCTCGGGCTCCTCCTTTTTTGGGGAGCTCTTCAACCAGAACCCCGAGGTGTTCTTCCTCTACGAGCCAGTGTGGCACGTGTGGCAAAAACTGTACCCAGGGGATGCCGTTTCGCTGCAGGGGGCGGCGCGGGACATGCTGAGCGCCCTCTACCGCTGCGACCTCTCAGTCTTCCAGCTGTACAGCCCCGCAGGCAGCGGGGGGCGCAACCTTACCACGCTCGGTATCTTCGGCGCCGCCACCAACAAGGTGGTGTGCTCCTCGCCGCTCTGCCCCGCCTACCGCAAGGAGGTCGTAGGGCTGGTGGATGACCGCGTGTGCAAGAAGTGCCCACCACAGCGCCTGGCGCGCTTCGAGGAGGAGTGCCGCAAGTACCGCACGCTCGTCATCAAGGGAGTGCGCGTCTTCGACGTGGCCGTTCTGGCCCCGCTGCTGCGCGACCCCGCCCTGGACCTCAAGGTCATCCACCTGGTGCGCGACCCCCGCGCGGTAGCGAGTTCGCGCATCCGCTCGCGCCACGGTCTCATCCGCGAGAGTCTGCAGGTGGTGCGCAGCCGGGACCCGCGCGTCCACCGCATGCCCTTCCTGGAGGCTGCAGGCCACAAGTTGGGCGCCAAGAAGGAGGGCATGGGTGGCCCTGCCGACTACCACGCACTCGGTGCCATGGAGGTCATTTGCAACAGCATGGCCAAGACGCTGCAGACAGCTCTACAGCCTCCCGACTGGCTGCAGGGCCACTACCTGGTGGTACGGTACGAGGACCTGGTGGGAGACCCAGTCAAGACCTTACGGAGGGTGTACGACTTCGTGGGGCTGCTGGTGAGTCCTGAGATGGAGCAGTTTGCTCTGAACATGACTAGTGGCTCGGGCTCCTCCTCCAAGCCCTTCGTGGTGTCTGCGCGCAATGCCACACAGGCCGCCAACGCTTGGCGAACTGCTCTCACCTTCCAGCAGATCAAACAGGTGGAAGAGTTTTGCTATCAGCCCATGGCCGTTCTGGGCTACGAGCGCGTCAACAGCCCAGAGGAGGTCAAAGACCTCAGCAAGACCCTGCTCCGGAAGCCCCGGCTCTGAGAGGGGTTGCGGGGAGACGTGACTCCTTGTGGAGACACCCACAGAGGATTGTGGTGTGTTTACACAAACACAGCCCAGACCCAAACTGAGGAAGCCCACATATTTTATTGTAGATCTATAATATAAATAACCATACAGATACTTGCTGTCAATGTTTTGAGTCATTGAATTTCAATTTCAGCACACATCTCAGAAAAGGCAAGACTTGAAAGTTCTGACTTAGCTGCCGGTCCTCCCTCTTCCTGACTTTTCTCCCTTCCTCTTTCTCTCATTTCTTACCCTTTCCCTCACCTCCTTTCCATTTTGAAGTGGGATGTTGATGAAATCAAGTTCCAGTAGCCCAGATCTTGTTTACAAACTTTTCGTGGTATCTGTGAATACGTAAAAGGATAATTTGGATGTGGGGGGGTGGAGTGAAGGAAGGGGGAGTGGTTCAGGAACAAAAAGCCCTATTGGGCATGGCGAAACAGGGAGGCATTCATCTAAAGTAGACTTCTGTGTAAAAAGCAAAGGGGTACATGTGAGTATTAATAAAGGAGATAAGATAATATTCATTTTTATATTTGCCTCCATTACTTTGGATTTATCTGTGTTACTTGTCCTGTGACGCTTCAGACAGACCTACTTGCTACCCCAACCTCTTTCTTTCAGTCTGTTTCCTGGAGGATAATTAAGATGGGCAGGGGAACCGCTTCTGACTCCTTGATAAGAACCAGGGAGTTGTTTTCTCACATATAAATCACAACCTGTTAGATGCCCATTTCTGGGCTTGGAAACAAATCTTCAAATTCTAAAGGCAAAGAACAAGTAGGGCAGTGGAGGGAAAAGCATACACTACTTTCCTGTCCAACTGTGAGTACAGAAAAGAAGGAACCTCTTGAGATTTTGAAGGCATTTGGTTTTGATTACTATTGAGTTAAGACTGGGGAACCTTGAAGCAGTGACCGAAGTTTTGGTCTTGAGTTTAGTTCAGAAAAAGGCTTTTTAAATAAAAATATGTAATTAAAAAAGTTTTGATGATCGGAACACAAACCTCAAGAATTGTTTGGCACATATTGTTGGTGATGAAACAACTTCTTTAGTTAGAAAAGTGACGGAAGTATGTGTCTGGAGTGTTTTTTGCCTCTGACACAGCATGCAGGCATATGGAAATAGGGAAGTTTTATCTGAGAACCATAAGGGCACTCGCAGGCTTTTCCTCTTCTTCCTTACTTTCCATCCAAATTAGTGCAAAAGAGAATGCGAGTTTATAATGGTTTACTTGGGATACCTGTGGGGCTTGTTGCTTGTAATCAAGTTTCCTAAAAAAAATTTTGCAAAGGAAATAGCATGCTTCAGGCAGAATAAGGAAGGCTTCAGACGAAGAGCTTCCTTTGGATGTGAAAATGACTTATGGGGAAGAGGAAAAGATGAAGTTTGAGTTAGTGTGTAGAGTTTTGAGATTTGGTATTTTTGGAGAAGAGCAGTGAATTTTCCTGCAGTGGCATGGTGTTGCTGCTGCCCTGAGCCCATTTTGTACTGAAGCATTTTGGCTTTCTGTAGAATATCATATTACGATAAGAAGTTATGAAGCCAGAATAGGAACAAGAGACTGTAGTTGTATATTAAGTACAATATAAGTTCAACATCATCATGGTTTTATTTTACTATAATTTATTGTATCTCTGAAGCCCAGAATGTACAGGATAAGTAATGATGAAAAATAATATGTATGTGGGAAAATATTTTAATACAAGGTTACTCTGAAGTATGCAGTTAAAATATAATGTGTAACTAACTATTTACACTGTTAAGGATTTCAAGATGAAGCATAGAGGTGAAAAAATGTATATTTAGCAGTTGATTTTATCACTTTTAAGAATGGTTATTTCTTGATTTACTGAAATAGGTTTTTTTTTTTTTTTTGGTTTATTAAGCCAGACTGCAGTTCTAACACATTGATTGTGTTTTCCTTGATATTTTCATGGTAGTTCCCATGCTGAATTATTTTCAGCAGCAGTAGAATATTTGTACTGGCTTTAAGAATACTTTAAAATTAAATGAACAAAGTAAATATTATGTTGAAAGACCAAAGGTAAAACAGGCTTAACAGAAATTAGGACAGCATCATTAAAAAGCAACTGCTCTGAATAAAATGACCATTTAAAAACAGATTTCATGTGGCATTAGAATCAGCTCTTATCACTTAATCATAGTAGAATTCATGCCTAGTTTTTGGATTGAAGGATTTTTGAGCAGTTGAATTCATTCTTCTCTCGGTATACCTAAGGACTTTAATGTAGTTGAAGTAGAATAGAATGTTTCTGGTTCTTGTATTTCAAATAATATTAGATGCTATGAAGAGTCCCGTAGAGCCTCCCTGTCCTCTGCTCAGATGAAATTTTAAGTGAAACATCAATTGTTCTTTTGCTCCCTTTGAATAGGGTTTCCTCCTTCCTGTAATACCCACCTCCCCCGCCCCCCGTTTTTTGTTGTTTTGTTTTGTTTTGTTTTGGTGGCAGCTGCTTTCTCTCCATTCTGCTACTCCTGTGCTCTATAATTTGAAAAGGGAAATTGTTGCTCCTGGAGATTTGTACCTAGCTGCATTCTAGGAAAGCAAGACAGGTGGTGTTCCCACTAAAGCCTGAGATAGTCATATCACTGACATTCAGCTTCTGCAGGTTTGAAGAGGAGAGAAACATTTTTTGGCGGTAACAAGTTTCTATCAGCCCCTGGTGTAAGCAGACCTGTGCCATGACAAATTGCAACAGAGCCTGTGACCAGTTCTGAGGCAGCTAATATGAAAGTGATCCTTTCACATTTCCCAACCTGGCAATACGTCCATCAGCAGGAAGAAATACCCTTCAGAGCAGGTTATCTGAGAGATTTTTATTTTCAAATTCTGCTCAATAGATAGCACAACCTGACTTACCCTTTTGACTTTGGAATGCCTTTGTTGATTAGAAAGCCTTGCTTATTCAAAGAGTCTACCCAGTACATTTAGTCAACAAATATTAGTTTGGAACAAGGCAGAAGCACAGGGTTAGGCTGGGTGCTTGAGTTTCACGGAGCTCAGAGCCACTCAAAGACTTCATTCACATGGACCCTGGGTACCTTGCAGGCGGGGACTGGAGCAAATTTGTGACCATCGGTGTCCAGTATATAATTTGTGCTTGATAAATACTGAATGAAATAAGTGAATGAAATAAGTAACTGCCCAATTTTGAAAATTCTCAAAAGTCAAAGAGTAGAAGAGCATGTTCTGCGTTTGGTGAAAATGGCAGGCTATTTGCCTAAGTTGCTGAAGGAGGCAGCCTTAAGCTCTATTTAGATGTGGGGAGTGGGCAGTAGGAACATCTTCAAGATTTCCAGGGTGACCAGGCATACACCGATATTTCCCAATGATGAATTAGAAATAGAAATGCAGAATTTCTGAATGTGAATGTTTCCAAGTAAGGAATGAATTTGATTTTCCTCCGTTGTTTTCCCAATAGCATTAACAATGCAAGGGCAGGGATTGGAGCAAAACTGGGGAGAGAAGGCTGCCCAGGTGCCTATGGGAAGGCTATAAAGTTGTTTATTGCCATAGAGGCCATGGGATAGTATTTGTTGAGTGCTGTGAGTGTGCAGTCTGAAGGCCGTGATATGGATCTCACCCAGGCATACGGGGAGTTACTTTCAGGAAGTTTGTTTTGGAGGCTGAGTGAGATGATGGCTGCCTGTTCCCGTGCATCCCTGCTAGGGATTTCTGTTGCACACAGAGTAGAGTTGTGGCTTGATGATGCTGTTGGTTTCAAATTAATGCGAATCTGGGAGAGGCCGTTAAATTAATATTCCCTGGGCCCTGAGCAAAGAAATAAAGATCATTTGTGAAACCCCGTCTCTAGAGATGACTTCAAAAAGACCAAGAGGGAAATAGAAAGGCATGTCTCATCTGTATTCATAGCAAATAAGAATGTGCTATCACTTTACCACCCTTCCCTGATTCCTTCTTTCCATACACAACTCAAACATCCACACAGTTGAGTTTCTGCACCATCTTGAACAGTCTGGAAAAGAGAGTGTCTTAATACCAACTAACGGGTATGTCATGGGGTGCACTTTTGATCTCAGGCCTCTGAGAGTGAGTAACCAATTATTATATCAGAAACAGTGACAGTTCTGTCAGGATCCAATGTGGACAGGTAGAAAATGACAATTGCAATTTGAAGGATGGCTTAACATGTGCGATGGGATGTCCTGAGGTAAATGTATAGTTTACAGAACACTTTTGTCACTCACCTCGAGAAGGGCCTTTTCAAATCTGTCACAGCTAAAAAAAATAACTTGTTCAAATACTTTTTCTCCTTTCTGGACATCCCAGCTGCTACTTTTGTTGCTCAAGTAAGAGCCACTGAGCTGCTCCAATACAGGCTTTGGTACAAGTGTTTAATAATTGAAATTATAGTGCTTGACTTTTATTACATCTGATGCCATTCTGTACACCCTTAATCAAATTATGCTAAGGAAATTGTTAAATTCTGCATAACACATTAAGTTTGGAGATTGGGAAACTTTATGAACCAGTGTTTGGGGGTGGCATTGTTTATAAACTTGAAGGAGGCTTGAAGGAGTAGGAGTCTGTGTAGCAGGATGATGAAGGGTGGCCAAGGCTGAATCTTTGAAGCATTCATCTGTAAACAGATGTCAGAGGTATGTCTGGACTGCCTGAACTTTCAGGTTGGTGACAGTCACCCTGCCAAATGAATGACAGTGAAAATGATCCCTGTAACCAAAAGCTGTACTCAGAACCATTCTGTAGCAGCTCACGTCCCAAGCATGTAGACGGGATTGACAGAAGTTCACCTTGAAGCAGTTAGTTCTCCAGAAAGTACCAGCTACGTAATTTGCAGGGCTTGGTACAAAATGAAAATTTTGTGCCCCTTGTTCAAAAATTGTTATGCATTTCAAGACGGCAACAGCAGAGCATTAAACCAAGCACGTGGGCTTTACACGACTGCACGGGTTGCAAACCATGAAGCTGGTCCTGCTTCTAGAAATGCCTAGGTTCAGGCAAGAGCAAATAATGATGTGCTACAAATTCCTGGAAAATAGGTGTTAAGGTATGAATTATTTGGTGTAGCTATAATTAAAGAAATCTTAAAGAGACAAGTTCACTTTCTGTGATAGAATTCCAAGGAAGTGACACACAGGTGACAAATAATCCTTGGTGATCGCAGCAATGACTGACCCTGCCCTTTTGGTCATTGGTTGAGTTTGAGAACACACAGGACTGATCCTGGGAGGCACCAAGACAGCATGGGATATGCTGGGATCCTTCTTACATGAGCAGAAATCTGGTGTCATCCCTGAGGATAGAAAGCATGAGCTCCTTGTCCTCAGCACGTGGATGATGGCAAGTTCTGCTAATACATTTTTCCCTTCCTTCTGAACCCTCTATTTGCTTAGTGTATAATAGAGAAATTTCACCCATGGAAAAACAAAAGGTCAAATGACATTAAACTAAAGGAGTAAAGGTACCCTCTCTGCTAACCAGTGGTGTGTCTTCTTATTATGATAAGTATAGTCGGCTATGATTATTTTTATTGCAGGTTTGATATGTCCCCTTTTCTTCTGGGTAACAGTTCTTCAACCTTTCCCACCCCTCTCCCTGCCTCCTAGTTCATCTCTGCTTTTCAAATCCCTACCCATTATTTAAGATCCTAGATCTTTTTGAAGCTTTAAGTTATCAGCCCTGCTCCAAGATGCAGACATGTCTCTCCATCTCTACTCCCCCTTACGGCCTCATGCATGGATGTCAGTGTGTGTCACTGTAGATTGGAATTGTTTGTTTACAGGCCTGCTTCATCTCCCAGGCTGGGACCTTCTGGAGGGAAGGTACTAGATCTCATTTGTGTATATATGCCCCTCCCCCCCCAAAGCAAAGCAGTGTCTTGCATGTAGGTGTTTAATAAGAGAGCACTAAATAAAAGATGTAGCTCCAAGAAGCCAGAGCAGAAGGATCGAGGGGCAGATAATTGTCAAAGAGGCTTTAGAGTTGGTGCTACATTCCGTGGTTGTACTTCATTCATGTGGCAAACAGAAGCTGAAAAAGCAGGGCAAATTAATATGGATGAAAATAATGCCTGTGGAAGGCTTCAAATGGGGTCTTTCCATATTAATATTTGAAAAAAGGAAAACAATAAATAGGCCAAAAGAAAATAACAGCAACTGTATTAATGTCAATCAAAAATGATGTCATTTTGAAAAAGGCCAAGTAGGAAAGTATATCATTGTTATGTATACTGCAGCAGTGCATTTGTTTTTGACAAGCAGAGATCCTCTTTTAACCATTTGAGAGACTGGGAAATTTTCAAGAAATGTAGGGGTTTAAATATTACATTTCTATTTTCAGACATCCCAGTCGCTCTGGCAAACTCAGGTTTCTCTAGGACTGAATTAACTCCTGGGAAGAATTAAATTATTTGATGTTCTCATATTGCTGTTCAGTATCTTTTAATGAGGATGGTATTAGGTTATTTATTTTTAAAATAAAATGGAAGTGAAAACACATTTCTTTTCTGAGATGCTGGCGTTCGTATTTATAGTTTTAACTCTGTCCTTTAACCAGCCCTGCAAGCTGGTGAAAACAACCCTCTCAAGGATGTAAGTTTTGAGTTCAATTTATTTAGGTTAAGTCTTGCTGCACATAGCTTTTCATTTATATTTTCACATGTCCCAAGCGACATCTCAGTGCGCAGTGCTCCTTATAACTCTCACCATTTTCATTTCACCTTCAGATGCTCTAAATAGTGAAGATGATGATGATGACTGATTATGATAATGATGATAATACCATAGTTTAACTTTTGTAAAGCATTTGTTATATGCCAATCACTGTGCAAAGCACTTTATGTGCATGATTCCATCTGATTCTCATATCAGTCCTTTGGAATAGGTATTGTTGGCTTCATTTTACAGGTCATATAGCTAGTACGTGGCAAAGCGCATTTTTGCTTGGTACCTCAGAGATCACAGTGTTTCCATTTAAGGGATACCACCAAAACAGCAAACTGTTTTGTCCCAGCCAGATGCCTTCTGAGAAATATTTCCTGAATGCTTGAGGCATTATGCCTTCAACCAGGGAAAGGGTGCTTTCAATATCTTTAGAGATGCATTTTTCCCCCCTGCAGTAGAAAGCAATAAATAAATATTCATTTAAGTGCTATTGGTCAAAAATTCCTCTCAGAATGGCCTTTGTTTAGCAATGCATGGTAATAGGCCATTTTGGTGGTGGAAAGAAGCTCTGTATAAAACCTGAACAGGAGTTTTGGGGGTTGGGAGAAAGAGCTTGAAAGGAGAGAGGAGGAAGAGGTAAAGGAAAGAACAACGGGAGGCAAGCAGCATGACAGGATGCTGGAGCCCAAGGAGGGCGAATACAGTGATGCTCCCCAGAAGAGAAGAGAATGGCCAGTGTTCAGCTTGGAACCACCCCTTGTTGCGCTGACCCTCCTCCAGTAAGGCTGCTGTGCGTCTAGTCTTGAGTGGGTAGCGCTTTGGGTGGTGAAATGATCAGGGTCAGGAGATAGCTGGGGTGGAGGAAAGTTTCTTTCCAACTGTGCCATTGGGATTCTAGGAAATCTTATTATAATTTGAAGGACACGGTGGCTTTGTAAGCTCAAGGACCAGGGGATGCCCAGGAGGCTGATATATGGTTTGCAACTCTAAAGGCTATGCAGGTATGACTCTAACAGGGAGCAGTGGGCAGATGGAGACCTAGCAGAGTTAGGAAATGTTGGCATGCTATAAAAGCTGATGTCATGATAGTGTCAGTTCAGTCATTTATAAGTGTGGAAAATGAGGTCCAGAGCCGCTGAAAGATGTACTCAGAGTCCCATTCCTACTTAGCGGAAAAACACAAACTAGAAATCATAGCCCCTGACTTCCAATTGTGGACTCTGACGTGCTCTTACCCTAAGACTTTTTATTTCCTTAGCTCCTACCAATCTTTTGGCCATTCCAGTATTAATCAATGTCTTTAGAGAATGCTCTGGGATCAGAAGAGAGCCCTTTCGTATTCTGGTCAGGCTTTAGTAGGAGATGAGGTTGAAACTAAAGCAGTCAGCAGAGTTTCTGGATGGTCTGAGAATGTCCTGCTGTTAGGCATCAGTAAAGGTTCTTGGGTTGCAAAACTGACTCAACTAGATTGAGCAAAGCAGGAAATTAACTGGAAAAGTTGTGGAGAGCCCACAGAATGGAAGGGAGAGCTGAAAAGCCAGGCAGGAAGCTCTGATTTCTTCCTTCCTTTCTTTTTTCCTTTTCTTTCTTTCTCTTCTGTCCTTCCTTCCTTCTCTCCCTCCCTTCCTTCCTTTTTCTTTTTTCTCTTTTTCTCTTTCTTTTTTTTCTCCTTTCCTTCATTCCTTCCTCCCTCCCTCCCTCCTCCCTCTTTCTTTCTCTGTCTCTTTCTCTCTTTCATTCTTGCTTTATACATTCAGAATTTAAAGTCCTGGAAGAGGATTGAGTGAAGTTGGGCTGGGTGCCTATTCTTTGGCACCCAAGCAGGGCACCTCGACTGAAAATCCCAACAGTCTGCACACAATGAGGAGAAGTAGGTGCTCAGAAGAAAATCAGAGTGCAATTATCAAAGGAAGGAAGAGTGGATGCCACATAGTCTCAAACCAATAAATGTTCTCCATATTCATTTATACAATTATTATTATTCTTTTGTTAAATAATTAAAGGCTATTGTCTTTGGAGTATACTACAATGCAAGGTGGTTCACTCTGCATTGCTATGTCAAAATGTGGGCAGAAGTATATCTCATTAGTTATAACTCTTATGTTTGCTGGGCAAAAATAAGACCATTCACTTATTTCATTTTAAGTAATGCAGATAAATGGGAGTCAAGATGGAATTAATGTAGTGAAATCCATGTAGATAATATATTTTGTGATGTGCTTTCCTTCAGGTTTTAATAATAATGCCACCTTATAATTCCATAATGCTTTGTAGCTTACTAAGTATGGCAGACACTGATGGTTTCCCACCTACTATCCATTCTCTCCTTTTTCACTCATAGAACCTTAATTTGTTTGGGGAGGCAATATGCTGAGCTAAAAATGTTTCTCAGTCTCCCTTGCAGGTAGGAATGATCATGTGACAGCCAACAAGATGGAAGTGGATGTCTGCTGGGGATATCTGGGTAAATACTGTGTTTCTGATATAGACTAGAGCTTTTTCCTGCCTGTTTTGTCTTCTTTCTCTTTATCTTCTTAACCCCCCTCCCTCCCTCCCTCCCTTCCTTCCTTCCTTATTTCCTCTCCCTCTCCCTCCTTTTCCTCTCCCTCTCCCTCCATCCCTCCCCCTCTCTTGTCTGCAGATGTGTGTCTAGAAGAGGAGCCTCTATCTTATGACTGGGAGGCAGCCATGAGGGTAAAATCTGTGAGCCAGGGGTATCGGTGACATGGAGTTACCACACCAGCCGTGGGCTGTCAACTTCAGAATACTACTGACGTTGCAAAAATAAACACTTTTCTGTTTAAGCTGTTGCTGTCAACTTTCTGTTACTCACAGTACAACGAATACACTGAATATTCTCACTAATATTTTTAGGTCATTTGAAACTTGTGACCACTAGGCAGGAGCAGGATTATGATCAATCACTCTTTATAGGAGAAGCAGCTGGATTCAGAGAGATTAAGTGGCTTGCTCAAGTTCTCAAAGTACAGTATTGGTCAGTTTTTATGTCCAATTTAGTGCTCTTTCCACCAAGCAAGTGGTTCTCAAGTGCCTGCAACTGTCCCCACAATCTGATGGGAGGTTTTGGGGTCACCTTTTGGAAAAACATATGTTTTTGTTTGTTTGTTTTTGCTTTGTGTTCCAGTTTGTTAATGCTGCTGTTTTACAAAACACCAGAAATGGATTTGCTTTTATAAAGGGGGTTTATTTGGTTACAAAGTTACAGTCTTAAAGCCATCAGATGTCCAGGGTAAGGCATCAACCATAGGGTACCTTCACTGGAGAAAGGCCATTGGCATCCAGAAAACCTCTGTTAGCTGGGAAGGCACATGGCTGGCATCTGCTGGCTCCCAGGTTGCATTTCAAAATGGCATTCTCCAAAATGTCATTGTCAGCTTTCAGTGGCCGTCTTCAAAATGTCTCTCTAAGCTGCAGCCAACGTCGGGGGTCCACAATTCCAAGCATCTCTGAGCTAAGCCAGACAGCCTCTGGGTCTGTGCCCGTGTTTTTAAAGGAATCAGTGATTGAATCAAGACCCATGCTAGATGGGTGGGGCCACACCTCCATGGAAATAATCTAAAGTATTATGGTTGGGTGGGTCACATCTGCATGGAAATAACCTAATCCAAAGATTCCAACCTAATCAATACTAATATGTCTGCCCCCACAAGATTACATTAAAGAACAGGGTGTTTTGGGGGACATAATACATCTAGACCAGCACACTTTGCCATGATGAGGAAGTGATACTGGCAGTTAATGGATTTGGAGCAGTAAAGCCAAATGTTCTGTCATGCATAGGACCATCCCACATAATGAAGAATTGTCCTGCTCCAAATGCCAATAGTGGCTCTTTTAAGAAATACGGAGCTAAATTAAGCCAAAGAGAACAAGGTATATATTGATTGATAACCAAGAGTAAGACTGGATCAAAATGATACACAATAAATGTTAGATGATGGTGATATCACCATCAAAATCATCATTATCATTGCTAATTTGGGCATTTGTGGCTATAATGAATTTAAAGGTTGCATGATTTTCTCTAGCAACATGCAGGTGCTTTGGGATAGGTGTGTAAAAAATGGATAACTTATGATGGGCAGTGGATAGGAGAAATGTAGGAGGGACACTGGATTGGAACTCTCAGTGAGATCAAAGATTTGTCTTACATGTGGTGAGGGTTCTGGCAGGATAGGACATGGTGGTCAGGAATTCTTGCAACCTACATCTCTGAGGTGGTGCAGTTACTGGCCAAGGGCTAGGGTGGCTGAGATGACAGAAGCTGAGAGGCCAAGATGTCAGATGTGTCTCCCACATGGATACTGAACTTACGGAGAACGGCGGCAGAGGTCATGGTGGAGAGGAAATCATTGGTTTAGGACTCAACTCTTGCAGTTGTCTGCAGGTTTTGAAGATGACACTATCTTCCACAACTTGTTTGGTCTCATCACATCCCAGTGCATAAGCCAACTCATTATTTCATCTATAATTCATGCCATGGAAACTTCTATTCCAGCCCACACCAGTGTCTCCTTTGAGCACAAATTAGCACTCAGCTGCACAGTCTGGTTTCAAATTATTTGATGTGTGTCAATCTGGTCTGTGTGCCAACTTAACTTTTAATTTTGGGGGTGATTAAACCACACTTTTTACTGCAGAAGCATTAGAGATAGTGAAAGAAATACTTTTGGAGTGACTGATTTACACCATGGTTGGGGTGGGGTGGGTGAATGTTGTGTTAAAGTGCCCCCAGGAACCAATCAGCAGTCTTTTCCAGACTGGCTACTATGTGAGCTTTGCTCTGTGGCTGGTGATTTTTCTTCTTTCTCTCTCTCTGTGTATACATTATGTATGTGTGTGTGTGTGTGTGTGTGTGTGTGTGTGTGTATGTTTGTGTATGTATGTATATGCATATATGTATTCATGCTGTTTGTAGTATTTATCAGGTACCAATGTCTTTCTTGTCACCCCTGCACATGTTTTTATCACACTTCTGAAGTGGTGACTGAGGTCACCCAGCATCCAACCCTGATCATGTCCCCTGCTCTCTCCATGCATGTGGTTCTGCTGGAGCTAACTCCACTCCAAACTCTAGAGTTTGCCATTCCGGTTAAAGTCTGACTTTGCCTAGACCACAGTGATTGGTTAAGGCTTAGCACATGGCCCACTTAGAGCCAGTGAGATACCTTGAGATTTCTGCTGAAATTTCTGGGATAGGTGGTACTTTTATTTAGCAGGAAAAGCTATAAGGACTGGCATTCTGTGTTGACTCCAGGAGAAGGGAGCCAAGCTACAGAAAGCAGAGCTGAAAGATGGAGAGAGAAAGAAACTAGGTTCTGGTGACATCATTTCAGGGCTGCTTCAAATTGGTCCTGAAGTCAGCCTTACCCCAGGCTTTGCATTTAGAGGAGCCAATTATTTTTTCTTTTTGCTTGAGTAACATTGGGCTTTCCCAAGAATGCAGCACTTAACCAGTATGTTGTACGCTCTCACTCCTGTTACACTGCAAACTCCTCAAGGCAGGGCCTTTGTCTTATTACCTTTATGCCATCAACAGGAAGTCCAGTACCTGGCACCTGGGAGGCCTCCAAACCATGTCTATGTAATTGTTTTATTTTTTTTTTTTTACTTTATTTATCAAAAAATGTAATTGTGAATGGAATGATCTGGAACTCATTTTACAGCATTGCTACTCAAAGTGGGTCCTCAGATCAGCAGCATTGACTGCAAGCTAGACCTGCTGAAGAGAATCTGAATTTTTAACAAGATTCCCACGTGATTTGGGTGTATGTTAAAGTTTGGGTAGGATTGGTCTATAGCACCTACAGCCATCCGCATTTTGCAAACATCCACCCTGGGGTGGCTGTGCCCTGCACAGGAAATATCACCTTAGTTCAAGAACTCTGGCTGCATTTTAGGCCTCCATCAATGGGCATCTTGCCTGCAGGGTTCCATAAATGTATAGGTAAAGATGCTCAGAAAGCCAGGTGTGGTATCTGCAGCTGGTCTGGTCCCACAGAATGCGGGAGGTGAATGACCCCCTGGCTTCACCATGGATGCCTGATGCCCTCCTAGTACCACATCCTGGCAGCCTTCCAGAGGACCAAGGGTTTGTTTACTTATGAATATGCTAACAGCCCACTAGAGTCTTCTTGGTTTGGGGAGCTGGAGAAGGCTAATTGAAACTTGAATTCCATCACAGTCTAAGGAATACTGCACATTAAAATGAATTCTGGGCTTCCATCCTGCAGCCGTTTAGCCACTGACTAGCTCAAGAATTTGATTTTTAGAGTCCTCTTGCTTGCATAATATGAGGAGGGCTAAAGGCAAACAAACATTGCATAAGCAAGAGAAAAGATGACTAATATTCCCATTTCTTAGCTTTTATTCAGGGGATGAGAAGGTTTGACTTGTCAGACCCCCTAAAAAATTATATGTTAGCTATAAATGAAAACGTGGATCTTGTTCTCTCTCTCTCTCTTTTTTAAAAATTTCTGTTCACCCCATTTAATGAGAATATATTTCTACCCCAAGAGTTTTATACCCAATGGTAAAACATGAATTTTGAATGAATTTATAAAGACAAGATCATATATGCATGTTTCTATACATAGGTACATGTCAAGTGACCTGAGAGAAAATGATTTCCACACCTTTTGAATAACTCAGGGCAGAAAGAATGAGTCATTTCTTTTCAGTAACTTAAGAATTTGTTGAAAAAAATGGATGTTAGGAGACTTCAAGCTGGGGGCAGGAGAGGAAGGAGCTCATATCCCTTGTAGCTGGGGTTTGCACTCCTGGAAGTGGGAATGATGACTGACTCACATTGTCCCTGTGGAAATGTTTTCCTGGAATTGCTAGTTGCACTCCCAGGCTTTTCAACATACCTGAAATCATGTCATTCCTGGAGCCATTATTTCTTCCAGCCCCCAGTCTGCAATGTTTGATGCCTCTCCCCCACTCTATAATATCAGAGAACTTCCATGAGCCCTTCATGGTTTGTACATCTTTACTTCACCACTCTGATGTAAATATCCTCAGCTGTAGTAAGTGCATTTTAATATCCAACATGTTACTTATCCTTTGTTCCTTTGTGGCAGATTAAGTGCCTTTGCATTATATAATTTTTGATGGCCAACAGGGTTTACAACTCCAAAAAATGGGAGAAAACAAAGCCACCACAAACTAAACAAGACACATTGTAGGACACACTCAATCTGGGGTAGCCTGGATGAGCACTCGCTGGGCAAAGGGTTCCTGACAGTCGGCCACCACTGGCTCTCACTGGCCAAGGCTGAGGACAATTCTCAGAGCGTGGGAAAATATCAACAGCATGGCAATAGATGGCTAGCAATATGTTTTATTGCTTACGGAAGCTATTTCTTAGATAAGTAGAATTTTAACATATCACACATAGCTGTGCAAAGCGGGGCAAAAACGGCTTGAGTGCACCCAACAGCCTGAAGGCTGTCTGGGGCAGGTAAATGCCTTCCTTTCGGAGAGGTACCAGGTACCAGCCCTTTTAGATTTGCCAAGCTGATGCCTGGTTCACTTTCCACAAGCAACTTTATATTTGCAGTGAGTGGGTAGAAGAGATCCTCCTTTCTTTGACATCCAAAGGATGATGATAATTAGTCAACCTTGATTGAATGCAATGTTTTAGCCACTCTGTACTTTGCATATATTTTATCCTCACAGTGACCCTCTAGGGCAGCCACTACTCGCAGCCGCATTTACAGACAAGGCTCAGAGAGGTGGAGTAACCTGCCCAAGGTCACATAGCTAGTAATGAGTCGGGCCAGGCAGTCTCTCCCCAGAACCCAAGCTCTTAACTATTCAACTTCATTTACCAGTTAAAAAGTTTCTAGTTGTTCTTATTATAGAATGACATGGCTGCTTTCTGTTAAGTTCAAAACCTAGAAAGGACCTGGTTATTTGCCAAGCAGAGGAAAATATCACACAAATCCTTCACATGAGGGAACTCAACCTGAGGAAATCCCCCTGAGGGGGAACTTTTTCTTTTTTTATAGTTTTTTTTTTTTTTTTTTTTTTTTAAAACACTGCAAGTTGTCTAATCCAAAGAGCCAATTAGGATCTAATTTTAATTTAAATCATCATCATGCATCATCCGTATTTTGAATCAAATGAGCAATTTTAATAGAAGCATCTATCTGGGTCTGTGGGGAAAGTAATTATTTCCATTTTGGTGATATTTAGAATAATCTGACTTGGAATAATATAGGAGGACCTATTTATTTGTTTTCTTAATCAGAAGTGCAACCAGGGACCTCTACGACCCCATTGTTAATAAATATGTGCATTTAAAACTTAGTAGCACATTGCTTTTTAGAAATTGGGTCCTCAAGGCATTATGAAGATATCCTCTGATGTTCAGAGTAGTCATTTTCCATGGTATTAAGCACTTACAAATAAGGGTAAAGAACACTACTTGTGTGTTTGTGTGACAATGATAACTGTTTCATATGATCGCACTGGGTTTACTGACACAGGAGATGGCTGCAGAGTGCAGATTTAGTCACACATTGAACAGGGCGCATCATTTCTGCCTGTTGATCAACCAGTAAGAGGCAAAAAGAGGGATTTAAAGTGGTGAAATTAGCCAGTAACGTCACAGACTAATACTGGCCAAAGACCCAGAATGGTCTATGGGATTAACAGCTTCATGAAGGAGCTCTTGGGCGCCCTTTAACTCTCCCTAAGTATTCAGAGAAAGCATTGTATCTTCCGCTTCTGTTTCCAAGTGGTCTCTGATGAAAAGACGCTGTCATTTCCCAGTTGGGCACTACTCTAAACTAACCCTATTTTGTTTTTGATTTTATATGGTTGGCAAGAAAATTAAATGAGATGAAACCCTTAGGTTAGCCCAATAGTTACAATGCCTGACATTCTAATATTGAACATTTGTCTTCCTTCCTTAGACAAAAACATACCTCAACCCGAAAACATGTTTAAAACTCTGATTTGGAAGTGAGCAAAATGGCATTAAACAAGGAAATTAGGGTGAGACAGGGTTTCTAAGCTGGGTAATAAAATTATAATTGGGATTAGGTTTCCTTTACTATTAGAACATCCTCAGCAGATGGTTACTTCTGTTTATTACTCCATCTGAGCATATATTTTTTTCTCTTTCCCTTTGTTCAACCTGGATGAGCAAAACAGCCAAGAACTGCATCCTTCATTCTCCTTCCTCAAACAAACAAAACAAACCCTGAATCCACAAACATATATTTAAGGCTCTGATTTGGAACTAATGGAAATGGTATTAAGCAAGTAAATTTAGCGTTTTGGTTGAAATGCCCTTTCTCCTTGACTCACGCAATTTTGCCTACCGCTCACAGGGCACCAAAGGAGAAATTAATCTGGAGAAAAAAAAAATCAAAGGCTTTTAACATTAAACGGCCTTTTCATGTTCATAAGCCATCTGTGCTGTGACTTCAACCAGCAGAGTCCTGATGTTGCCACAATAACCCTTCCTTGCTCAGGACAGTGAGTGCAGAGACAGCTGCAGGCCAGTCTGATTTCACTGAGAGGTGTTGGTGATGGGTCTGGTCTCAGCTCAGCCAGGCATAAACTCATCTCAAGGGCAGGGCAAGCATTCCCAGGGCCCTGTGGAGCCTACAACATCTGGATTTCTTTCTTCCTTGAGCAATGGGTCTGATTTCACTGGAGCCTTCTATACTACATGCGTGGGTTCAGAGTGGGATGGTTATATTTATGTCAAGCATATTTTTCCATTGGGTAGAACAGCAGTAACTTGGAAATTCAAATATAGATTCTGAAAAGTATATACTTAATAATTCAGCAGAAATTTAAAGAGCTATATTTTGTAAGGGACACAGAGAGAAATATTCTCTGCTCTCTTGGAGTATGCCGATCAATACACATTAGTGTGAGAGACAGACTAATACACATTTCAGATGCAGTGTGACAAGTGCCACTGTCAGGCAAGTTCTGGGGGCTTGGAGTGCATGATGGAAGAGGAGCTAATCCCAACTGGATAGGGCGGTGCTGCTGAAGAAGGTTTCCAGAGGAAGCAATGTTTCTTTTGGGGCCTGTAAGGTGAAATGGGATTTTTCTAATAAAGGGGTAGATAGGCAGAATTGAGTCCAGGTTAGGGCAGCAGGAGTAGCGTTATGCCTTCTTAGTCTCCTTGAATTTGTGACAGCTCACTCCTGGGTCTTTGTCTTTCATGAGCTTGACACAAGAGTACTGGCCAGTTTATTTTGCAGAATGTCCCTCAGATAGGGTCAGTAAATACTTGGGAGAGGTGTAGTAGGGCTGTGTATAGAATGTGAGCAAAGAAGCTGGAGAGATTGGGAGGACTGTTGGTGGCTCCCCAATAAGTAATCTTCCCTTTATCTATAGTAATAGAATCACTTAGTTTTAGGGAGGCACATGGCTACCAAGAATAAAGACTACATTTCCCAGCCTCCCTTGCAGCTAGGTGTGGCCTGTGTTTAAGTTCTGGCCAATGAGAAGAAAGCAGAAGTGATGGATTGTGTCCTTCCTCCCCACCCTTTCCTGCTTCCTGCTGGCTGGAGTGTGATGAGGTCGTGTGCCATCTGGGGATAGCCCCATCGCAAGAGAGAAGAGCCTGAGTCCTGATCTTGGAGGCTTCTGACAGTCATGGATTGCTCACGCTCATATGGTTATGGGAGAGAAAAATAAACTTTTGTTTAAACTACTGGTAATTTGGATCTCTGTGCTAGCCGCCATATCTATTTCCTAAATAATTCACGAGGTAAGCTGGGGTCAGATGTTTCTTTCTTCCATTTAAATAGCATGCTTATTGAGAGCCTACTGTGTGGCAGCCCCATGCAAGGTGCTGGGATTAAAGTGGTGACCAAGCTGGACAGAGGGATCCCTCTCATGAAACTAGTAAAGGAATTGACTAGTAAGCAGAACAATAGGAATAATCATGATGAAGACAATGACGATCAGAGCAGGCAACATTTATCAAGAGCTTTCTCTGTGCCAGTCATCATGCTAAGTACTTTACATGTTAATTCATGTAATCCTCACAAAAGCCCCATGGCTTAACTGCTAGAATTAGCCCCGTATTATAGATGAAGAATGAAGAGGTTAAGTAATTTGTCCAAAGCCTCATTATGAAGCAGTTGTCAGCAGAGGTCTGAAGCACCTGTGGGTATAAATAGGTAAGTGTGGCCAAAGGTATGGATTAAGGTTGGCGGGTCAGAGCAGGGATTCGGCTTTACCTAAACCCTTGCACCTTTAGGTCACTGCTGCCCCCTGTTGGTGGCTGACTTGGTTCTCTGACATGCTGTACTGTCTGGTCTCTACAAAGCTGGTTCTAATTATCCCCTCTGTCCCATTTGCCAACTGTAACAAGAACCCAACCAGAACCATTAGAAACATTTTCCTTATTTTTAACATTTCATTTTGAAATAACTTCAGACTTACAAAAGGTTGAAAAAATAGTACAAGGAATTCCCATATGTCCTTCACCCAGCTTCCTCAATTTTATGATAAAAATCATAAAATTAGCATTGATTCAATACTATTATATAGCTTAGAGACTTTATTCACATTTTACTAGTTGTCACTCTAATGTCCTGTTTTTGGTCCAGGAGCCAATCCAGGATCCCACATTGTGTATAGTTATGCCTTCTTAGTCTCCTTGAATTTGTGACAGCTCACTCCTAAGTTTTTGTCTTTCATGAGCTTGACACAAGAGTACTGGCCAGTTATTTTGCAGAATGTCCCTCAGATAGGGTTTGTCTGATGTTTTACGATGATTAAATTCAGGTTATGCATTTTTGGCAAGAATACCATAGAAATGATGTTGTGTTTGTGTAACATATTAGGATGCATATAGGTTTGATATAACTGTTGATACTAACTTTGATAACTTGGTTAAGGTGGTGTCTGACAGAATTCTCCATTGAAAAGCTATGATTTTCCCCTTTGTATTTAATAAATATTTTACATGGAGATTCTTTGAGACCATGTAAATATCCAGTTTCTCATCATACTTGTGCTCAATAATTCTAGCACCCATTGATAATGCTTGCCTAGGACAGATATTACTGTGGTATTTGCCAAATGGTAATTCTCTACTGCCATCATTCCTTCTACATTTATTAGCTGGAATTCTACTGCAAGGAAGAGCTTTCTCTTCTCTCTCTTGCTTATCTGCTTATTTGACTATTTCTTTATATCAGTATGGATTAACAGATTTTATTTTATTCTATGGGAAATTATTTATTACCATAATTATTTATTTTGTTGCTCAAGTTGTCCCCATTTTGGCCAGTTGGTTCCTGTGCCATTTTGACATATCTCCATAATTTCTTCAGCTTTTCTTACTTTTTTGGCACCAGAAGATAGCTAACCGTGTACTTTTCCTTCCTGTCTTGGAATCAGCCTTTTTCTCCAAGGAGCCCTGATTCCTTTTAGTGGAGAATGGTATTTAGATATTAAATCTGTGAGTTACATCTGCTCAATCAGCCAGAATAATTTTAAGTCTCAATACAAGAGGGCTTGGTTGTATGTTGTCATTGTTTATTCTTTCCTGCTCAGTTACTTCTTTATTATTGATTTATTTTTATGGCCTGTGAAGTGTCAAGACATAAGCTACTGTTCTACAGAAGTATCAGTGTGTATATTTATTTATTTATTTATTTATTTATTTATTTATTTTGCTTTTTATTTTTATTTTTTTATTAAATTCAGTTTTATTGAAATACATTCACACACCATACAATCATCCATGGTATATAATCCACTGTCCACAGTATGATAACATAGTTATGCATTCATCACCACAATCTATCTCTGAACATTTTCCTTACATCAGAAAGAACCAGAACCAGAATAAAAACTAAAAGTGAAAAAAGAACACCCAAATCATTCCCCCATTCCACCCCATTTGTCCTTTAGTTTTTATCCCCATTTTTCTACTCATCCATACACTAGATAAAGGGGGTGTGATCCACAAGGTCTTCACAATCACACTGTCACCCCTTGTAATCTACATTATTATATAATTGTCTTCAGGAGTCCAGACTGCTGGGTTGGAGTTTGGTAGTTTCAGCTATTTACTTCTAGCTATTCCAATATATTAAAACCTAAGACGTGTTATCTATATAGTGCATAAGAATGTCCACTAGAGTGACCTCTCGACTCCATTTGAAATCTCTCAGCCACTGAAACTATTTCGTCTCATTTTGCATCCCCCTTTCGGTCAAGAAGATACTCTCAGTCCCACGATGCTGGGTCCAGATTCATCCCCGGAAGTCATATTCTGCATTGCCAGGGAGATTTACACCCCTGGGAGTCGGGTTCCACGTAGGGAGGAGGGCAGCGAGTTCACCTGTCAAGATGGCTCAGTTAGAGAGAGAGAGGGCCACATCTGAGCAACAACGTATATTTATTTTTATTTACTGTATTCTGATAAATATTTAGTGAATATTTACTGCTCTAATTATTCACCCACCTGTACATGAGCCCCCAAATTTATTGCTGCTAGAGCCTAGAAGAGAACAGATTATTGATAATCTAAGTCTGATTATATACTTGTATGTTTTGGCATGATTAGACTATACCTATTCAATTATTTATCAACTGGTCAACTCAGCCAATTTGCTCAAGCTACTGGCCAATTTGGTGGAGCAGAAATCAGCTTGGTTAGTTGCTTGGCATGGCTAGACCCTAATTACCTAACTACATTTTTCAGTTTTCAAATAATTGTGCTGTTTTGTAGAGACAGCTTTAGTTAGAAATTTAATTTCCCAGTTGGTAATGCATTTCCCGAGATGGCTGAATCATATAAAATCTCAGATTTCTGATACTTTGGAACACCCATTCCTCTGAGGGATTTCATAGAGTTATATGCATAGTCAACAGGTAATTTATGAGCTCCAAAGCCAAATCTCCCAGTGCAAAAGCTAATCTGTTCTGTTTTGGTGAGGGATGTCTCCATTTCATTTTTTATGACTTCTTCATCAAAATCACTATAGATCAAACAGAAGTTGAGTGAGACACCCTTGGAACAGGATTCAATCATGTTGATTTACCCAACAATTTCCCACATGGGTAATGCAGTTATATACGAATCAAAACATCCAATTCTTCTTATTGAGAAAATCAAAGACTTTTCTACATTGTGTTTGCTGAACTGGTGGCAAATGATAGATGAAGAAGGAAAAAATGCAAGATTTTCTAGCGAGAGAGAAGAATTAGGAATTCTGTATATTCTTCTCATAAAAATGGTTTTTTTTTTTTTTTTTTTTTTTGCTGTTGCTCAGAGCCAGTTCTTCAAAAGACAAATAGCTTCTGAAATGCTGAAATAATCAAAGCTGGGCTGTTATTGCAAAAGTAGTTACTGTTCAAGAGATACATCTGAATAGGATGTTACCAGACTTTACTGGCACTATCTTTCCAAACAGGACATCTCCAACAGGCTTGGAAGGTACATCCAGATATCTCTAGGACTTCCTGTGGGCCTCGAGAGACTGCTTCAGCAGAAGAGTCCTTCTTAATAGTAGTTCTGCTTTTATAGTTGTGTTCTAAAAAAATAAGATCAGGCCAAGTCTTCCAGCCTAGCTTCTCAAGATACAATGTGCTACCATTTTGAAATCACTTGAGAGAATCAGTTCTTCATCCACAACTTCAGATGTAGGGAAAGTCAAATTCTCTCACCCTAGAACACAGAGACCTGTCTTTCTGTTGGCTCCTGCTGCCGGACTGATAGTCCTCAGCTCCAATTCTCCTTTGCAGATTACCCTAGAGGGTAGGTATGGTTGCCCTCAAGAAATGTAGGGGGCAGAGGAAGACTCCTGACTGACCCAGATCAACAGAATTGGCAACAGGACCTGTCATCCCTTGGTGTTTGTAAAAATCTAACAACCTGGTGTTTTGCAAATGCCTTCTCAGGAATCCTCCCTACTCCTTTGATTCCATGAATGCATTGTGGCTGTTGGTAATTGCCTTGAAGGGTTCAGGAGAGAGCTCTGCAGACCAGTTCTTGTATTGCAAAGACAGCACTTATATTTTCCTAGTTTCTTGAGATTCCATGCTCTTATTATCCTGTAGCACTACGTCCATTTTCTGTATGAAAGAAATGCCTGTGTTCTACCCTGGAGAGTGAGGCCAACTGTTTAAGAAATGCTGCAGTACCATCTGATATGACACAAACCTGTTTTAGTGGTGAAGGAAATGAAACACGGCACAGACTCACCTCAGGGCCTTTGCACTTACAGTGCCCTTTGCCTAGAACACTCTTTCCTGAGATATTTGCAAGGCTATTTCCCTCTTGCTATTTAGATCTTAGCTTGAGCAGCCCCTCCTAAAAGAGTTTTCCATGATCACACAGACACTCTTTTTCATTCCCTGGTTTTATTTTCTTTGTAGTATTTATCTTTATCCAACATTATTTAGTTGACTGATTTATATACTCAACACCTGGGGCTAGAATGGAGTCCCCACAAGAGCAGGGACCTCATTTGTTTTGTTCACAAGCATATTCCTGGGGTTTGGAACAGGAATGGTGAATTTGTATTAGAACGGTTTGCAATGCCTGTGTCAATCAGAACATAAAGCTATCAGCTTTACCTGGAAGAAACAAGTCTGTGGCCCTTCCTCATTGGTGAGAAGTGGTCTCAGGTATGTTTATGAATTGTAAATCCATATATCATCACAGCTGTCTGTCTTCTGGAACCTTATTATTATTATTGCCCTTTTTGGAAAGATTAGAAAAGATGGATTTTGGTGGCAAGTGAGGAGTCATTTGCCTTTTACTTACTTTCAAGGCTTCTTCCCCCGATGAACATTATGTAAACTAAGCAGTTGTAGTACCCAGGCCAGCAAGCTGTCAACCACGTGTGGAGTGTACTTCACACTGTAAGTCATCCCCTAATGCGGGGGTGCAGGTAGGGTCTGCTTCACTCTAAAATTCTGGGGCTGACTGCTGCTTCAGGGGGGCAGAGAGGAGTCTGTACCACTTGGCTGCCCTGCTGTGTGATCGCAGATGCCTTGGCATCTGACGTCTCTCCCCTCGCTCATCTCTCCCTCCCCACCCCAATTAATATTGTGAAAGGGCAATATTTATGCAATACCGCATGCTGAGAGGCCTTTTGCTCCTAATTTAGGCTATTAAAATGCCATTAAGAATTGCACAGCACATTTCAGCACTGTTTTCCTTCATTATTTCTTGTTGAGGAACAACCATGTGGAAGGGAATGCATTTCATTTCCATGTGAAGTGGGGCTCATTTTTCAGGACGGTTTGTGGTGTACACCGGTGGAATTTATGGTTCCCCCTGATCCAGAGATGGAGTTAACAGGTATGATTTCTTTCTGATTTTGGTTAGCAAAAAGAAATCCAATCAATACAAACATTCCAAGGCATTTATTTAAATATTTGACTGAATAAATTATCGTGGCCACCACACTGGAGACAACCTCCATTTCAACCATGGGGTGTTGGAGCCTGTGATAGTTCTATTCTCTTTGCTTGTTCCTTTCCAATAATGCACCAGCATTTCCTGTACCATGGCAAATACCTCATCAGAGGTTATATCTGTCGCTCAGATGCAAAGCTGGTTAGCCAAAGACCTGTTCACATGTCTAGGTCACGTCACGGGAAACTTTTCATGAATATACAGACTACCCACAGGGCTTGTTATTTTTGAAATTTTGGTCCAATTTACATTTTTTTAGAGATTAAAACACATGCAGTTTGATCTTGGCTTTGACCTTTTAAATTGCTACAAGTTAATCTTTGGCTAAAAGCATGGAGAATGGGGATAATTATATTTTGTGAAAGAAGCAGGTTTTGTGCACAGGGGGTGACTGCACTTATGTTAATGTGTCTCTTAGACAATGTTTCGATGGTAGAAATGGTATAAACAAGAAAAACAGTATTTTTGTGCATTAAAAATTTTTTTATTGAAAAAGTGCACTTAACTTCTGGATGGCTGCTTTGCAAACAAGCTGCTCCTGGGTATGTGCCTTTGCCTTGCTTTTCTCCCAGTGAGTGATGGTGCTCCTAGCAAACACTGCCCACGGGCTGCTGTGGCAGGAGGCAAGGATGGTTCCCAGCTCGTGCAACCTGCCCGATTTGTGATTCCTTTATGGAGCTAACATGTCTCTGTCTGAAGTCAGAGTTCCTTTAGGCAATGTCTTGCTGACCTTTGAAGGAAGAGCCACTTTTGCCAACTCTGCCCTGTTAGCTACCCACAGCTGGGTGGAAGTGGTACATCTGGGACCCTCTACTTCCAGCTAGAAGGAACAGAAATAATAGCCTGGCTTGTTGAGTGCCAGCACTGTGCTCAAGGGTTTGCATCCTTTAGCTCATTCAGTCTTCATACCACCCAGAGGAATATACCAACTTCCCCCATTTACTGATGGGGAAAACTGAAGCACAGAATTTATGCACCTAGTGGGTGGCAGACAGGGGAGCTGGACCCAGATCTGTCTGACTACAGAGCCTGTGTCAGGCTTCAAGCCATGGGGACTGGCAGGCTGTGCTCTAAGGGATCCATAAGGTCGGTCAGTCCCACCGTCTATTTGGATGAAGAAATGAGCAGATGTCCCAGAAATCTCTAGGCCTTGGAGTCCAGGGGAATAAGTTATGCAGAAAGAGCTGGATGATGTTTTCTCCTTGAGGACAAGAACTACCGAGGCACCGCCTTGTGACAACTCATGAGTTGTGATTATAAGGTAAATCAACTGCTTTGAAACACAAGTAGGTATAGCGTCCCCCAAAGGCAAAACCTGAGCCAGGGTGGGCTTATTCCAATGATGCTTCCAGTGCCCCTATCGCATGTCTCCCCGTCCTTCTTGGGCTCCATCCTGTGCTGGGCATTGGTGCTCCTCTTTGGTAGAAATGGAGGGAAAAGCACAGGGTTTAGTGTCCTAAGATGATGGTTCAATTCTGGCTTTCACTGACAACAAATTAAACGACCTCAGGCAAGTTACTTGAAGTCTAAGTCTTCACTTCCTCCTCTCTAAGATGGAGATAATCATCACTTCATCATCAACTGAGTGTCTTCAATGTGGGTTGATCTTTATCCTTTGAGGGTGGGTTTGATTTTTGGAATGGAGCTTAAAAAGAAAAATGACAGTGGAAAGAAGCTATGAATAAGGTGGTTGGTGTGTCTGTGAGATGCTAGGTAGATAGGGAGGATATGACCACCGAGTAATGGTGCTCTTTTCCTTCTGTGGTTTATGAACTGCCTCTGCAGTAATTTCGGAAGTGGTTTCCTCATAGGCACAACTGTTGGGAGAAGTGTAGCACCTTAACTCATTGGGATGAAAAAGTTCTGTTTTTAATACTCTGTTATGGGTCATATGATGCCTTGTGGCTCTTTAGTTCCTTAGAGACCATGGTTGAATGTTTCTGCTCCTTAAGTTTTCCTTGTAAGTGCTTAGGCAGGATCCTTAGGTACTTAATTCTTTCATAATATGGGGAAACTTGGTTAATGAGAATATCAGTCTGGGCACAAACCCTGTTCCTCCACTTACTCCTTATGCCACAGCCTTAGACAATTCTCTGAAACTCTTGCTGCCTCAGTTTCTGAACTCAAAAATGGGGAAATGTTACCTTTTTTTCTTTGCAACATTGTTGAAATGATCAGAAATAATTCATGAAAAGCATCCAGCATGCTGCTGGCTTGAAGTATGTATGCAAAAAATTGGTAGCTAATGAGATGTGGTAAAATTACTTCTGTCATCATTGACATTCCTTGAGCAGAAAATGATAACCATTTTGACAGTTGGCTTTAAAACTGTTTAACAATAGTCAAGACCATTCAACAGACTGACTCTCACAAGCATTTAGGGACTGTAATACAGTTTTTAATAATCATTTACCAGTGACTATTTTGTGCCCAACTAATGAAGTGCTGAAAGAGATCTGGGGGTCACTTCAAGCACTGGGAGAGTGAGGTCCCAGAGAGGAGGAGAGAAAAAGATTAAGAAGTGAGGATAATTGCAGAACTGAATGAAGACTGTAGTATGTTCCCACACTAATGTGCCAGGAACAGGAGACCAGAGCTGCTACAACCCAACCCACTGTGTCTTAGTTTGCCAGGGCTGCTATGACAAATACCACAATCTTGTTGGCTTAGACAATAGGAATTTATTGTCTCAAGGTTTTGGAGGCTAGAAAAATCCAAAATTAAGGTGTCGGTAGGGCCATGCTTTCTCCAATGTTTGTAGCATTCTAGTGGTGGTGATCCTTGTCACATGGTCATCTCTCTCTCTGGCTTCTTCTGACTTCTACAACTGCAATGTCCAATTTCCTTTGCTTATCAACATTTCACCCATATGGATTCAATATTGGCCTCATCTAAACAGGAATTTCAAAGTTTCTAGTCATAAATCAGTCCACCATAACATATTCAAAGATGCCATTTACAAATGGGTTAACACCCACAGAAATGTGGATTAAGACTTGAATGTGTCTTCTGTGGGGTACACGATTCAATCCCCAACATGCCTTGTTGTGTACACTGGCAGAATCAAATAGTGGTTGACAAGGCTCTGAACTACTGTCTGGGTTTGAAACCCAGCTCTACCATTTACTGGGCACCCTACACCCTTTATAAGCCTCAGTTTCCCCATCTGAAAAATGAGATAACAGCTTTTGCCTCGTAGGGTTGCTGTAAAGTTTAAATGAATCAATATATATAAAGCAATGAGAAACATGCCTAGTAACATTCAATAAATATTTGCTTAAGAAATCACCAGACCAACAGTTATGGAATGTCTTCTATATGCCAGGCACTGCCCTGGGCACAGGGGAGAGTCCTGGCAGTGCACTTGCTCTTATCAAGCTTTTGGGCATGTAACATGTTAATAGAAGCACCATTAAGAAAAATAAACAAGGAAAAAGAAACAATGAACTTGTTAGGGAAGGTGGCCAGGGGAGGCATCTCTGAGAAAGTGATGTTTGACATGCCATTTGTGGAACTCAGGGTGATCTTATGTCAGGGATTGGAGGTAGAGAAAAACTAACTTTCAATAGGGGTTCAGCTCTGTGACAGTCACCTTGTCCTGAGGTCAGGAACTTTCTGAAATATTCTGTTGTTCCATAGTCATTCCTTTCAATGGGATTGATATTGGCTAATTATGGGAACAAATAATCACAAACAATAGGCTATACACAGCTGAGGAGAAAAATTAGATGCCTGTTCTATACTTTTAGGAGTGCTATTTGCCCCTTGTACCCACCAGATAATTCCAACTCTGCTTAGACCCATTTAATGGATTTGGAAAACTGAGTTATTGACTAGACAAACCCGTATACAAACTTATCAGCAGTATACATTTGTAACATTAATATAAAATATCAGTGTTCTACAGACAGCTGTCCAAATCCAGCAGATTACAACATTTGCACCGAATGACAGACTTTGCTAACTGAGTGGGCTGCTGCTTGTGGTTATGTATACAGTTGGCCCAACTGTTGTGGTGGCCCTGCTGGTTGCCTATCCAATATATATTTTCACCTCAATAATAGAATGGTGATTTTGTTGGCAATAGCTCCAGCTAAAAACATGCACCTTCTCAGACTCTCTTACGTCTAAGATTGGCCATGTGACACCATTCTAGTTATGGAGTTATATGCAGACTGCTTCTAGAGATTTTTGGAAACCCATTTGCTTTCCAGATACAAATGATACACTTTTCTATTTTTTAAAATCTTTTGTCTTGAAATGTAGATGTGATGCTTGAACGTGTGGCAGCTATTTTGGAGCCATGAGGCAACAAGCATGAGGTTGGAGGCCTCAAATTCAAGGCTGATGGGATGGAAAGAAGAGAAGAGCCTGGAAGATGCCAGTGTTAAGTCTCTAAGTTATTGCCAAGCTGTTGAACCCCAGAGTGCCTCTCACATAAGACCAATAAATCCTTGTCTATTTAAGTCCCTGACAAACAGGTTTTCTGTTGTTTTCAACAGAACACATTTCTAACCAATACAAATAGCTTCCATTGCAATGGGCTAGCAGACATATATAAATTTCCACTTTTTAAAATGGGCACTAGATTTTTTGTGAAAACAGAGTATATGAGCAGATAATGCAATCAACATACCATCTAGCTCTCTGTAGAAGAACTGGCTTTTCCAGCTACTGCTTTGTCTTCAATTATGGTATCTGGTCACCAGAATCTTTTATTCCTTAAAAAAATTTAAATTGATGCAATCCGTTGTGAGGAAGAAAACAGGCCACCTCTGTCTCCAAATCTGGCTATGCTTCATTCTGTTCTCATTTAGCCAGATTTCTTGTCCCAGCTCTTTTTTTTTTGGTCGCATCCCTAGTTTTTTCTTGGCTCTCTGTTCTGCAGTTGTGATTTCAGAGGCCGTTCTTACTCCTTCATTTTGGCACTTATTGACTTACTCTAAGCTCTGAGAATGGCCAGAGAGAAACCAGCCATAGTCATATTTGCTTTTCTTGGCCCTTTGGGAAAAAAATCAATGACCAACACATCTCCGGTTAATTGTTTTTTCTCACCCAACTCCCCTCGCTTTAGCTCCTGGAAGGGAAAATGGGACAAGGTTTTAGGTAAAGGACTCCTGGTGGCATTTGCAGGTTGGTGCTCAGTGTCCTTCCACCCACTCCTCCATGGAGCTTGGTAAAAACAAGAGCATGCTGAAGACAGCACCAGCACAAGCCTTTGACTCTTGCAGACGGGGGACTGCGATGCTCTGCCAAGTTGGGACCCATCCTTCCCGCTTCTCCTTGCTTGTGTCCACATGTGCACAGAGACTTCTTGGAGAAAAGAAATCCAGGAATTTCTCTCTCCAGAGTGACGAGAGTCACGTGGAGACAGCAGGGGTGAAATGCAGATGTAAATACAGCATTTATGAACTGTTCTCATCCATGGGAAATAATATCCCTCCAGCTCCTTCCTGGTTCAATAAGCATATAATTACATCCTAAACAAGAGATGCCAATACCACATACCTGCAAATGCCAAAAGCGGTAAAAAAAAAAAAAAAAAAAAAAATCAAAATCAAAATGAATTGGGGCCTCTCCAAAGGCATTTTGCTGTCCGTGTGCTCTGGCAACCACTGTCTGCAGCAGGAAAACTCCCCGTCTAAATTCCTTGATGTGAAAAAGAGATTTTTTTCTTGTCTCCAATTTCATTTTCCTCACCCCTTTGCCCTTGTGTTATTTACGGGATGAGACTGAGGAGTGAGCTGCGGAGGCACTTTTCAGCATATGCTTCATAAGTTTTATGAACCTCAATTGAATTTCCTTTTTCCTCTCCCCTGTATAAGCTGAATAACTCCTTTCTGGGATATAACCTTTCAGCCTGCCGAAGGCAGTGGCAGCAACCTCCCGGCACTGTCAGCCAGCCGGCACAGACTCTGGCCGGTCATTTGCTTCATTTCCCGGTGTGACGGGGCACCTGAGATGAGGCGCATCACTGCTGCAGAGGCCTTGGGGGGTGTGTCAGCGACCCCTCCTCTGCTCCTCAGCTCATTAAACGCTTGTCTGATGGATGCTGCTGCCGACTCCCTCTTCAGAGTAAGGCCACCTCTTCTCTGCGGAGCCTCGGTCCCTCACCCAGTTCGTAAGTGAACTCTAAGTGCTCAAAACTTGGAAGCCAATGAATTTACTAGACCTGGGCAAATGGACGGGCAGGCGGGGCCCCTGTTTAATCATCAGGCAACATCTGCAGTTGGACTAAGTGCAGGTGACATTTGTCATTGTTGGCCCTCTCAGCTTCGGAGCACCCTTCTTATTTGAGACAAATCTCTCATTGTGGCCATCTTTAAAAACCAAAGAGGAGGGCAGTTACTCTTTACTTCTTACTCCTTTGCTGTCCAAATAAGACCCTTCCACCAGGATTTGGAATTTCAGGGAGCAATTCAAGGAATGCTGGGTCAGCTCGCAATAGGTTGTGGTGGGCAGAGCTGAGTGGTGTTGGCACTGCCAGGGATGACCCCACAACGCCCTGCCTGGGTGGGAACTTGTCTGCCTTCATGGCTGCCAGGCCTCCCTCCTGCTGCCTGTTTTCAAACTCTAGATCTTCAGGCTCCCAGTTGATTCTGAGAGTGGCTATATCCTTCCAAAATTGCCCTTTGTGTACAACATACAACCCTAATTGGCACCTTCCCCTATCCCCCAGTCCATTAGATCAAAATCATGGTGCTCCACTCCAATCATCATCTTTACCTAGGGTGGGCAACATTCATTACTTACATGATAGGAATGTTACTACTGCCCCACCTTCACGATCTGATAAAGTCCAGGCTTGTTTTCTTTAATTCGTTTCAGGGAGGAGTGCGGACTAAGCAAACAACGGCTGATGTAATCCATGGATGCATGTGCCTCATAAAATATTTAAACAGTGCAGGAATATCCAAAGGAAAATGTGATGGCCTCCTAAACTGCACTTCTCCACTCCCAACTCTTGCTTCCTGCCCCAAGTGGCAAGCACTCGGAACACTGTTTTGCATTCATTCAGCCTACACCCTTTTAAAAGACATAAACCAGACAAACTATGGGTTTTGCTTTGTAACTTGTTTTTTCAATTAACAATTTATCTTGGAGATCTTTTCATAAAGGCCCCAAATAGTCTTTTAATGGCTGCATAATATTCCATACCATACTTTATTTAGCCTCTTCTATTAAGGAGTTTCTAATTTTTTGCTAGTAAAAAAAATGTTCCAATGAGCAACCATGTTTATTCATTTTTTTTTTTGTGCTCAGATATTAAATGTTTTTTCTAGAATAGTTATTTTTTTCTAGAATGGAGTTCTTGGCTCAAATGTTGTAGACACAGTTTTGATCTATGCCATCCAACAGTTTTCCAAAAAGGCTTCACCGATTTACAACTCCTCTGACAGAATAGCCTAGAGCTCGATCTTCCAACCCTTTCAAAGATTTTACAGACACCTAATTCCCTTTCCACTTAAAATAGCTGAAGTGGTTTTGATTTCCTGCAACAGAACCCTGCCTGATATACCATGCTATAATCACACAACTCCTTTGCTTAAAGCACTTCGGTGGCTACCAAGTATGGTCCAAATGAAAACATTGCATTGCTTACCTCAAGCCCCACCTTTATTCAAGGACCAGACACAGCTTCTCTTGCCTCTGGCATCAAGAATGACTCAGCATATTTTTCAGGCTTTCCACAATTCTGCTCCATTCCCTATGTAGTCGATAGGATTTCATTACTTCCTCACATTCATCCTGTGCTCCAACCAGGTGAAGAGACCCAGGCCTGCCCCTGCTTCAGGCCTTTGCCTCTTCCCTCTCAGGCTCAGTACCGGCTCCTGACCCCATCCCTTCCTTATCCAGCAGCTGAGCTCAGATCAGTGTTGCCCCCCCACTTCAAGTCTTCTGGGGGGATGCCAGCTCACAGTTGTCTCGTCTTCACTCCTTTTGTGTGCTTTGTGTTCTAGTAACATATTGTCCTATTTTCTAATGGAGCTCCATGCTTGAGTATATCAGAATGTAGAGCTATTTGGTAATTATTTCACGTGTATATTTTATTCTAATCTAGATTATAAGGCCTTGGTTTAAAATGTACCATATCTTATTTTCCTTTTGAATTCTTAAATGTTTAAAATAAGAGAAAAGAAAAGAAAGGGTATTTACTGAATACCTAATATGGATAAAGTATGTTCTTAAGTACTTATTTAATTTTTCACACTCATCCTGAAAATACGTATTTTACAGCGGGAGGGCATTACATTTCAGAGACATGAAGCAAATTTCTCAGACAAATTCTCCAAATTCAGACTCAGATCTGCCTCTGTCTTTTGATGGTGCCATAGTCCTTCCTGTATGTGCTGACTGACCAATTGTCTGTAAGACCTTTACACTCCCGGCACGTGGAGGTGGTGACCACCTGCTATGAGTAATTCTTGAAAAATGGAAATGTGCCTTCTCTGCTTAGAAAGCTGAGTTTTCAGAATACCTTCCCCAAAGTATTTACCCTGTGTGCTTTTTTCCCCTTCGTATACTTAAAAATACATTCTTTGTTTTGAGATAATTTTAGACTTATGGAAGATTTGCAAAAATAGTACAGAGGGTTCCCATATACCCTTTACCCAGCTTTCCTTAATTTAACGTCATACATAACTACAGCATAATTATGAAAACTAAGAAATTGACCCTGGTATGATAGTCTTAAGTAAACTATACATTATATCAGGATTTTTCAAGTTTTTCCCATATTGTCTCTTCTTTTTCTGTTCCAGGGTCTAGTCCTGAATATCACATTGCATTTCAGCATCATGTCACCCTAGTTCCTCTGATCTATGATCGTCTCTTAGATTTTCCTTGTTTTTCATGACCTTGACAGTTTTGAAGAGTCCTCATCAGGTATTTTGTAGAATGTCCCTCAATTTGGGTTTTTCTGATGCTTTCTCATAATTACACTAGCATTATGAATTTGGGGGAAGTAACGTGCCCTTCTCAGTGGATCATATGATATCATTGTGGCCTCATCATGACATCACTGTGATGTCAACCTTGATCATTTGGCTGAGGTGGTTTCTCTGCTGTAAATTTTTTCCCTTTGAAATTAGTCAATATTTATTTTGGGGGAGATAGATCAAGACTATGCAAATATCCTGTTTCTCCTTAAACCGTCATGCACTAATTTCAGCATCCGTCAATGGATCTTGTCTCTAGCATCTTTTACTGTGGTGTTGTAAAGGTGAGTTTCTATTTCACTCATTCCTTCTATATTTATTAATTAGAATTCTTCTGTAAGGGAGTGTCATCCCTTCTGTTTGTTTGTTTATTCATTTCATGCACTCAATCATTTATCTCAGTATGGACACAAGTATATTTATTTTCCTCTTTGGGCTATCTTCCAATACTATTGTTACTTATTTTGTTGCTCAGTTTGTTCCAGCTTTTGCCATTGGGAGCTCTTTCAGGTTGGCTCCTGTGGCTTTCAATACCACCCCACTCCCCTTTTAAATCATTTCTTTACTTTCTGGCATGACAAGAGGCTCCAAGATCATCTTATATTTCTCCTGTCCCACCTCTGGAATCAACCACTTCTCCAAGGAGTTCTGGTTCCTTTTATGGGAGAACATTATTTAGAAACTAATAATGGGGCACTAGGTGTTCTCATTGTTACTGGATTGTTATGGCTTCCAGGCTCTCTCAGCAGACAAAGCTAGGAAATGTATGGGTGGATATTAATGCATGCATACATGTACATGTACATTTATTTCCATATTTACCTAGCTGTATATATATATGAGAAATAAGCATGAGTTCACACTACTGCCTCTGGCTCTAATCCAACACCACAGGGTTTATTCTAGCCTTCTCCCTTTCCTTATTTGTAATTTCTTTCCCTATCAGTAAGGATCTGGTTCTCATTTTCTACAATATATTTACGGATATTTTCAATGCTGATATATGCATAAAGTAGTTTCAAAATTGCAAACCTGATACGCGTATAAGAAACAAATTTACCAAGCACAGCACAGGGTTTTTGTACAGTTCTTTTGTCTTTAGCCTTATAGTATCCAGTTGTTTTCCAAAGTTATTTAGTTCCAAAGTTCCTTTCTTACTCACCTTCTTCAGGGGGGTATGTCATTCATATATAATACAGTTAGATTCACTTGTCAGAACTGCCTCCTTGATGGCCAGTGAGATAGTGCATGTGAGGTGCCTAATGTACTACCTGGCATGGAGCAGGGGCTTAGGAAATATGAGCTGAATGCAAATTTGTGGCACTGGTTAGTGATGCCCATCAACTTCATCACTCCAGTCTCCATGTATCTGTCCAAAGAGCTTTTGACCAGATTTCGAGTGTCATCAATGCCTGTCACTCAGAACTAAGGTAACTAGCCCACAAGGATCAAGTCAGAAGTGCTCATTGGCATCATGCTCCAGCCAGATGAGCTGCTTATCACAGGACAATAATTCTATAGATTTCAGTGATGGGTAACAGTGAAAGGTGTGAATCATGCAAGGGGAAGTAGATCTCAGGACAGTAAAACTATGCAGAAACCCTACAAAAGGAGACCTTATTCCCTTACCTCTTTGTCTCTTGAAACAGACCCCATTTCCCCATTCATCAGGTCTTCCATATTACTCATCTCCTGATTTCTACAGTGGATTCTGACACTTTGGTTCACCAGTACCAAAAGGTCTCTCTCCTCAACCAACTTGAGAGTCAGTTAGGATTCTTTGGTTGCAGGCAACAGAAACCAACATTAGCTAACTTACACAGAAAAGAAACAATGGTATTGGATATGAGTTAAGGACGCAGAATTGAAGGGAAAGCTTCTGGATCCTGTTTCAGAATGACAGGACCACAGAAACTCTGGGAAGCTCCTTAGCGGTAACCAAAGGTCACTGTGTCCAGGACGTGGCCTCCAGGATGAGTTATCTCCTGAAACCTGTCCTTGCATCTCTCCACTCAAGACATTTCCTGGGAGTGTCCACCTCTGGGCTGTGGGAAGGTAGAGCACCTTGAATAGAGACCCACCAATGGGGAAGGGGTGGCAAACCCCATACAGCAGATGTCCATTGCACTCCGTGATGTACTCATCTTCATTCCATCTATTGGCAGCACTACGGTAATTTATCAAGAAGGAAGTAGAGCAATTAGATTCATCTACCAGTATTAACTTAAAATCTGAAGTAGTTATCTCTGCACTGGCAGGGCAGGTGTGAGCTGGACAGTGAATGGTGGCTTGGCTTTGCTGTTGCCCAGCAGTGCTCTGGGCTGTCCTTCAAGGGAGTGGTCAGGACAGGTAACTTGGACATTCTTCCAGCTTCTCTCTCTCTCTTTTTTCCTTTTTTTAAAATTCAGTTTTATTGAGATATATTCACATACCCTACAATCATCCACAGTGTACAGTCAGCTGTTCACAGTACCATCATATAGTTGTGCATTCATCACCACAATCACTTTTTGAACATTTTCCTTACTCCAAAAAAAAAGTAAGAATAAGAATAAAACTAAAAAAAAAAAAGTGCCCAAAGCATCCTATCCCTCCATCCCACCCTATTTTTCATTTATTTTTTGTCCCCATTTTTCTGCTCATTTGTCCATACACTGGATAAAGGGAGCGTGAACCACAAGATTTTCAGAATCGCACAGTCACACTGTGTAAACTACATAGTTATACAATTGCCTTCAAGAATCAAGGCTACTGGGTTGCAGTTTGACAGTTTCAGGTATTTCCTTCTAGCTATTCCATCCAGCTTCTCTTGAGCCAGCCTTTTACTGAAGGGCTCGGCTGTCGGCTTGAAGTCCTGAGATTTCCCAGATTTCACATTTTATAAAATCCTCAAGTAAAATCCAAATAGAAATTAGATTAGATGTGAAAATCAGTTTCATGGAACACCAAACTTAACAGGAATGGCTTTGGAATTAGAAAAGACTGTAGTTAACTCCTGATGTGGCCATTCACCAGCTATGTGTTCTTTGATGTTATTTGACTTCTCTGGGTCTAGTCACCTCATCTGTGAAACGTGGAGGCATCTGGTAGAGTTGAAGGCATGAGCCGTAGGATCAGAACCATATGTTGATTCCCTGTTCCACACTCACTCACTATATGACTGAGCAAGGCACAAGCTATTTAGTGTCCTTTAATCTATTTTTTACCTGTGAGATGGGATGGTGGTAGTACTTTCCTCCAAGGCTCGGTCTGAGAATTAAATGAAATAATTTACGTGAAAGGCCCTTGGTTTTATTATTGAACAGTTTTCTTAAGGTTTAAATGAGCTGTTGTATGTCAGGTGCTTGGCATAGGATCTGCCGAATGATTAGCCCTTACTAAATGGTGGCCATGATATTAGGTGGCTTAATGGCTGTTTATAAATTATCTGTGCTTTTCTTTCATTTGTGTGGATAATTGAGCTCCTATGTATGTACATATATTTTAAGCAAATTACCTTTCATCCGGTGAGAGACTTGCTGTTGCTATTTTTTCTTCAGAGACTCCTAAAAGATTTCAAAGATCTGTGGAGACTTGGAAAAATGTTTCTAAGATGATTTGATTCAACAATCTAACTACCTCTTGAGTTACCAAAAGGGTGAGATTTGTCCTTAATTTTAAGGCTCTGTTCATTTTTAAAAGGTAGAGCTGAGAACATATTCTAATAATTTAATTTAAATGTAGAAAACAATTGTACAGTCCTTTGTTTAAAAGCCTGAGTTCTTTGTCCCTAATTTTCCAGAGATCTGCTGAATACTCCACTTATCTTTGCTTGTGGAGACAAGTATTTGATTGTGTCCTGATATTAGGGGCAGCACATGGATGCCATGAATGTGATTTTAAAGCTAAACACCTCATTGGCTACTTCATTAGGAGTGGTCCTCTATCTCCACCTGTATTTCATATCTTCATTATGTGCTCTACCACTCAGCTTTTGAATTTTTTTTCTGAATTCTTGGACACTGCTCCACCTGCTCTCATAAATTATCACCCCTGTGGCCTGAGAGGCTGCCTTGCCCCTCCCCTGGAGACCCCATTCTTTACCGTTGCCATCTGGTGATTTCCTGCTCAGAGTGCCCTTGCAATTGAAATCTCTCCATCAACTCCTCTATAGGACAGGGTATTTTGAACAATTAATTTAACTTCTCAGTAACCACATACTGCCCCTTGGTGGGCCCCAGTGGGTTCTCTGACTCTTTTCCCTCCTTGTCCTCCCAGGTCCCTGCTCTTAACTGTGTTTCTTGGTGCCCCTAGTTCCTGCCAGTGTGGGCCTCCCCTGCCTGCAGCTCAGCTCCATAGCCTTACGTAGTCTGGTGAGATGGGTCTTTTTAATTCTTCAAAACAACTTCTTGGGGACTCCTCTGAAGCCTCCTCATCTGACAGTGCCCCACTATTCAGTCCTCAGTCTCTTGTATTTCTTCTGTGTCTAGTAGCACATGCACATTTCATATTTATGACAAAGTTACAGTTTTCTGGTACTTCTAGTCTACAAAGCAACTCCCGCACCCTGTGTCCATGGAACTTCATCACACTGGCATGAGGTGGGCAGAGCAGTCTTCACTGGGGTTCATAATCTAAATAGAGTGCGTAAGGTGAAAGATACATGTGACCAGAAGAACCCTGAAAATTCCTTAAATTATCCACAAAAAGCAGCATACATGGTTGGGGTACACAAACCTATATGGTAATATGTGTGTAAAATTGTATACTAGTGAAAGGTATAGCAGATAATAAAAGTACAAATGCAGAATGTAATTTTTCAGGATTTTAAATTTTAAAAATTGCTGCTGTTGAACCTAGATAATTGAAATCGTCAAAGTTAAAGAAGTGTATGATGTGACTCCCCTAGATAATTAACCCCTTCATGAAGGAGGAACCTGGAATGTGGGTGGGTTAAAAGATCTAGTTTCACAGCTCGAGTGTAGAGCTTGACTTTGAACGCATGTCTGCTTACTGACTAGTGTTTGTTTTGTCCCCCAGTACTGCTCACTGGTTAGAAGGGATTTTACCATTACTTTAAAACTCTCTGCTTACTTAAATGCTCATTGTCCATTTCCTTAATTTCCAAGTTCTGCATAAGAGACTTCTCCCACTGAAATTCCGAAAATTTTGCAAAATAAGCCCAGTATTACTTCTACCTTGAATCCCTCTAAGTAGTAAACTATCGATGGGCTTTAGGGAAGTTTGTGTTGTGGGCAAAATGTCATTGTACTTACCACAGTACAAATAACTTCAGTTTTGCTCAGGAATTATTTGACAGTTTAAAAGCTTGCAATGAATTCCCTTTATTTTCAAAAGTCTGCCTTTCTTCTTTTTATCTGCAGCATCACCTGGTTACTCAAATACAGAGAACACAAACCAATCCAGAGAATTGGGCATGGGGCAATGAATCTTCACATGAGAGAGCAGTGACACTTTATTACAGGGGAAACTGAGGCAGGGTCTAGTACTCACATAAAAAGCAAAGTCTCTTGAACAAAATATGGGGGCAAAGTGCTTCATTGTTCAAAGGAACACGGTTTTTCCACCCAAACAACGTATTTGCCAAGCACCTGCTGTACATGCAGTATTGTGCTTGGTGATATAGGAAGCATAAACAAATTAAAGACCTGGCTTCTGCTGACCTTAAAAAACATTGCTGGGAAG
The DNA here is from genome assembly GCF_015220235.1 of Choloepus didactylus. NCBI lineage: Eukaryota > Metazoa > Chordata > Mammalia > Pilosa > Megalonychidae > Choloepus > Choloepus didactylus. Next base: position 152,608,170 of record NC_051307.1, on the reverse strand, counting down.
GAAGGATGGGTTTGAGAATTGACAAATTTATCAGTTAGAAAATGAAGTGAATCAGTATAACAGCCACCATTTCTGTAACTAAATTGATATGCAATTGGAATTTAGGAAAGTGCAGTTGAGGAAGAGTAGAGTTGTTGAGGAAGTCTTTCCTGGGGGACGTGGAGTTCAGGTGGGTCTTGAAGGATGGGGGCTGTATAGGGTGATGTCTAAAAGGTGTGACCTTTATAGACAGGTAGACCTGGGCATGTCTACAGGCCTCATCTCAGTGGTTGGGTGACATGGGGTAGGTCACCTAGTCTTTCCAAGCTCCAATTTCTTGATCAGTAAATGGGGAAAATACACAACAGGGTTGTTGTGAAGATGAAATAAGAAAGCATCGTTATTTGACCATGGTGCCACGTTATTTTAATGAGGGAAAAGACTGTCTTTTCAACAGATTTGTTGGCACTACTGGATATCCATATGGGGAGAAAAATGAACCTCAACACCTTTATCAGTCCATATACAAAAATTAATTTGAGATTGATCAAAGATATAATATATAAAAGTCAGAGCCATAAAGCTTCCAAAAGAAAACATTGGGGAAATCTTATTGATTTTGGAGTCGGCAAAGACTTCTTGGTAGGGACATGGAAAGCATGAACCACAAAAGATAAAATTCATGAATTGGATTGCATAAAAATTAAAAATTTTGTTCATCAAAAGGCACTCTTAAGAAAAAACATCAAAACAGACTGGGAAAATACATTCATAATATATATATCTGACAAAAGACTTGTGTCCAGAAAATGCAAAAAACTCTTACAATTCATTAAGGAGACAAACAACCCAATAAAAACATAGGCAAAAGATTTGAAGATACCTCACAAAAGAAGATATATGAACTGACAACAAATACGTGCAAAGATATTCAATATGTTTATTCATCAGGAAAATGCAAATGGAAACTATAGTAGGATACTACTACACAGCCACTAGAATGACTAAAATTAAAACTATAGATAATAACAAGTTGTAGAACAACTAGAACATTCATACACTATTGGTGGGAATTTATAATGGTACAACCTCTTTGGAAAACTGTTTGACAAAATGTAAGTTAAACTTATATCTATCCTATGACTCAGCAATTAAGCTTGTAGGTATTTATCCAAGAGAAATGAAAACACATGTCCACAAAAAGACCTGGACAAGAATGCTCATAGAAGCCTTGTTCATTATAGTCACAAACTGGAAACAATCATAGCCCATTAGTAGGTGAAAGGATAAGCAACTTGTGTGTATTCATGTAATTGAATACTGCTCATCAATAAAGACGAACGAATTACTGATACATGAAACAACACGGAAGCAACTCATTATGTTGAGTGAAAGAAATCGGACACAAAGCAGCACACTGCATGGTTCTGTGTATACTGAGTTCTGACAGGCAAGCCTAATCTATAGTGATAGAAATCAGAACAGTGGTTGCCTTTGTGGGATGGAACTGATTGTCAAAACTCATCAAACCAAACACTTAAGATCTGACTATTTTATTGTATGTAGATTAATCCTAAATACTTAAAAAAAATAGCATGGTAAAGTGCACAGTACATGGTAACTTTCTGGTGGTGGTGGCCATGGGTATCATAGGTATGGACAACACCACTAGGGGTTTTAGTTTTGTCCTCTAACCACACCAAGCCAGTGGCTCTGTTGACCATCTCCCTTGCCCAGCAGGGTCCCATGGGACTCATATGGGACTCTTGGCAAATGTTAGGATGCTCTCATTCTACTGCTCCCGTGGATTCACTTTGCCAGGACAGTTTTTCTGGAGAGCTCTTCAGAAATCAAAAATTGGGCAATTGATGCTCCATGAATTCTTAATTCACACATTCTCTGTCTCTGTTTCTCTGTGTCTATGTCTGTCTGTCTCTCTTACACACACACATATACACACACTCATGATCTAGCTCCCTTCCAACTAACCAACCTCCCTCCCTCCTTCCCCCTCTCTTCTTCCCTTCTTCCCTCCCTTCCTTTCTATTTATCTTTATTCTACCTTATTTCAAAGCCAATTTAATGGGACCTACATAGAAAAACATATTAACCACCGGACACCTTTGTGTCGGAAATCAAAATAAACCCGAAGCCACAAAGAATCACCCACCATTTGGTCCTGGACACTTGCTAGAGACAGGCTATAGATTTGTCTCTGAGCTTCCTAGCCATGGCAACAAAAAGAGAAACACGATTAATTACTAAACAGACTACAGAGCAGATTTGCTTTATCTTAAAGCAGCTTCTTGAGCTGACATCCGTTCCTTGGAGCCCCAGGTTATCAATTTGTTTGCCTAAGTGGCAGATTAGAAGTGAGGAAAGAAGGATCTGGAGATTTCTTTGCTCCTGGCTCATTTTTTCCTGGCAAGGAAGCACCAAGAGTTTCCTTCTGGAAGTGAGTGGCACTGGGGCTCTGCCTCCAGCTGAGATGGCATTATTTTATTCTGAGTTTCTCTTGTCATCCCCCATGTGGATCAACCTGCCCCACTGTACATTCATCCTCACGCTGTTTTTCTGTGATCTCAGTTTTGAGGTTGACACCTTTTCTTGAGTTAGAATCTGGCAAGGAAGCTTGTTAGTGAATGACCCACCCCAGCACAGTTCTCTTTCTTCTTGGCTGTTTTTCTTTTATTCTGGTAGACTCACTTTTTCCTCTTCCCCTTCTCAGAGTAATTTTAGACTTTTAAACCTCCTCTTAAGAGTTTTAGCTGTAGCTATCAAGTGCATGGATGCAGGCATTTTTTAAGATAGACCCTGTGAAGAATGAGTTTCCTAAGTGCAGGTGCTGGTCTTGCAATACATTATAGATCCATATCCTCCTTGTGTTAAAGAGTTACTTCCCCTAAGAGTCTGCCACTTGGTAGCTAGACAAGAAATTTTCAGAGAGCTCAGTGGAATTAAATCTTGACTTCCAAGAATGGGCAGCTACTTGTTGTAGTGTCAAATACACTAAACTGTGTGTTGGGGGATTTGGATTCCAGGCTTACTTCTGGGACTGGTTCAGGTTGTGACCCTTTGCAAGTAACACAGTCTTTCTGGGCCTGCTTTCTTCATAGTATGATGGAGAAAATTACTTTAGAAGGTTGTTGTGAAGGTCAAACAAGATAGAATATTTGAAAGTGCTTTAAAAATCTGGTTGTATTAAATTGTGTCTGTAATGGAGAGGATAGGAAGGAAATATATTTTGTAAATTTGATCATCAGCTTTGAATTTACAGGTTGTGTTCAGCAACTTGGTAGGGGGACAAAATAATTAGGAAACATATTCCCTGTCTGAGTAATTTCAGATAGAGTTTGAAAATTGTATGTAAAATGCAAAACATCCCATCAGTAGCTAAAGTCTTTTTTTTTTTTCCCTGAAGATTTTGGGGCCAAACTTGTTTCTTGATCTTTCCTTCTTTAAATAGTTAGCTGCTTCTTCCTGACACTGAAATCTAGGCTGTTCTGGTTTGCTAGAGTTGCAATTACGCAAAATATCAGAAATGGATTGGCTTTTATAAAGGGGATTTATTAGGCTACAAATAACCTAAGTTCTAAGGCCGTGAAAGTGTCCAAACTAAGGCATCAACAAGAGAATAACTTCACGGAACACCTCTGTCAGCTGGGACGGCATGTGGCCAGTGTCTGCTGGTCCTTTGCTTCTGGGTTGTGTTTCAAAATGGCTTTCTCCAAATTGTCTCTGGGCTTCTGTCTCTCTTGGCTTCTCTCTCTCAGCTCTGGTGCATCTTTGCTTGTTCTCCTAGGGCATTTCTGTCTAAGTGTCTGGGGGTCCTCTCTCAGCTTCTCTAGGGCAAACTCTGGGCTTCATCTCTTAGTGTAGCATCTCCAAATGTCCTTCTGTCTGCGTCTCCCAGCGTCTCTAAGCATCTGGGTCTGTGTTGGCTCTTAGATTTTCCTAGGGGCAAACTCTGGATTACATATCTTAGCTTCTTTCCAAAATGTCTCTCTCAGCCTCTCAGAGCTCCTTGTTTCTGTGAGCTTTCTTAAAGGACTCCAGTGATTTAATTAAGACCCACCCAGAATGGGCAGGGTTATAATAATTTAATCAAAGGTCTCACCTACAGTTGGGTGAGTCACATCTTCATGGAAACACTCAATCAAAAGTTTCCACCCAACAAGATTGGATTAAAAGATCATGACTCTTCTGGGGTCTATAACAGTTTCAAACTGACACATAGGCATTCCAAAAATACCTCTTCTCTTATCTCCCTTGAGTGGTATGTTTCAGATAATGAGCATTACATAACTTATCAATTTCCCCTTTTTGCTCTGGCTACCAGCAACCTCAGAGCTACTTCTATTGCTTAGTCCAAAAAACCATGATTACCAATGATAACCCAGGTGGTTGAAGCATTTCCTTCTTGGTTCTTTCCCCTCCCCGAAGTCCCATTTTTCTTTTGCATTTGAATCATCTTTGTATATATCTCTTTTGGTGTGAATTTTTGCAGCTCCCTTTTGGAAGTAAGAAGGTGTCTAAAGAATACCAACACATAAAAACTGTCCTATGAGGAAAAATGCATTCTGGGTTCTAATTCAGGCTGAGAAGCATCTCTCCTTCTGACTCAGTGGTTGATGAAAGGTCTCCCCTGGAATCTGAAGCAGCTGTAGCAATCAGTGGCTCCCACTGAAGGAACTAGATGCCAGGTGCAAGGCACTAATCACAGGACAAGGACAAGGACAAGTTTTGGGCTGGGTCCTCCATACCAACTCAGAATGATCTACTCAAGCAGATATCCTGGTTTTCATCTGTAGATAAATGTACAGTCAATGTTTGGTACTCCATTGCTTCTCAAACTTTAACATGCATGTGAATCCCCTGGGGATCTTTTAAATTGTAGAACCAGATTCTGGGATGATGTCTGAGTGTCTGTGTTTCTAACAGGTTCCTAGGTGGCTTGTGTCACTGACCTATGGGTCATATTGGAAGAGCAAGAACTTAGAAGTCACTCAACTTAATCTGTTGAATGGATGAATCTAACTTGTTCATGACTCAGACTTCATAATTTCAGAACTGACTATATCTCTAGTCTTGTCTTCTCTTAAGAACCCTAATTATTCAGTCCCTAATTTCTACCTTCCTGCAGAGCATCTTCCTCTATATTTATCTTTTCCACCTCTAGATGAGCTTCTTCTTTCTTTCTTCCCTTCCCTCCTGACCCATGCCACATTGTGAAGTCTATTCTCAAAGAGAATATATAGTGAGCTGAAGCATCATTGGGTGGGAGTCCAGTATCCCTAGTGTTAGAGGTAGATGGTTTGTACTTTCCCATAGACCTGGGAGCCCCACAGAGCCTTGTGCCTAATGGATTCTTCCTAGATGTTTGTGGATTGATCGATTGGCTTGTAATTTTGAATATTTTAGAAAATTGAGAAGTCATTAGGAAATTGACAAGCATTGGCTACCCTTCATCAACCACTCCTTGCTTGCAGAGGCAAAGACAGAAACTAATGCATGCTGCATTTGCCTCAGTCTATCAGTAAATCACTGTGAAGATTAAGACCTAATCAAAATAAACCAAGATGAGTAGATTGGTATTTGTATGCAAGCACTGGTGGGTTTGCGTCAGGCTTTTGGGCAGCCCCCATAAAGTTGATTCACCACACATTGGACCACAGAGAACAAAGGTTTTCATAATCCAAGGACTATGGTTGGAAAACACCAAAAAGTATGATGGGGGAGTTGTGTATGAAGCTACCAATACCAACTCCTATGCCACATACTCTCTGCCATGGCCTTTTCCACTCTCTTGATTCTCCATCACTTTTCTCCCTGCTTTAGTCAAGGAATCAGTGATGTAAGGTGCAATAAGCCAGGATTTCTTACCTGTCCATATAAAATTATGATTTAGTACTTTAAAGTAATACTTAACACTGACATCTTAGAATTATATTTCTGCATACATAGATCTTTTTATTGAGTTATACCCCTTGGAATAAGTTTATGTTGCCTGAGTAAAGGAAATACTCCATTTATGTTGTGAAACATCAGTTGGGAAGTGTTGGGAAGTGCATCAAGTTTGCTAATAATACATTTTAAAAATAAATTGAGCATATTCAGGGGTTTCTATGCAGTAATGGCACCTTCACTGACTTGCATTTGATATGATTTCATGAGTGCGTGGAGAGAAAGCTTTCACTTCAATTAGTGAGCGGTGACTTGTGTACACATCACATGTTGATTGACACTCCTGCTGCTTTGGAATTTCAGTTACAGCCCCAAAGCGGATGACTCTTGGATAATAAATTCCTAGGAAGCCACTGCTCACCATATTCCTGAAGTACTTACTAAGGAGGTGGCCAAACAGGCCCTGCCATCTTTGGCCCAACAACCACCTCCAGCTTTATGTAAAGAGAAGACTAGAAATTCAAGGGCATCATTAAGGAAGTGAATCACAGGCCCTGGGGAAGAGAAATTTTTAGCTCTTCCTTCCAAAGCTGGAGTAGGGGCTCCCCCAGGCAATCAACATGGAATCACAAATGCACCTCTCAGCTAGCAAGTATGTCAACTTTCCTCCATCCCTCTTTCCATGCTCCAACCCTTGAAGAGGGGTGAGCAGAGGTGGAGAAGGCCTGAAAAGGTGGTAGAAGTTCAGCCCCGAGGCACCCTCATTTTGCTGACGACTAAGCTGGGAGTGGGGCAGGTTGTGAGGGAGAGCAGTCTGAGCATTGAATTGCTTGGGATTGACATTTTGATTGAAATTGGACTGGATCTGAAAGTGAGTCTTGATTACCCAAATGAGCTTGTTCTTAGAACTGACAGTGACTGGGAAGTTAGAGGATCAATCTCAGTTGTCATCAAGGGGGCAGAGAAGGGGGATCGGACAAGGCAGGCCTGTAGGCAGTGGCTGGAGAAAAAGAAAGCTGTTTCCTGTTTGAACTCTGCTTGATTCTGACCATTCAACAAGCTGGTGTCCACATAACCCTGGGTGCACCCATAGGAGTGTGGGGACCTAGGGCCCAGGCCCCTTCCCCTCCATAGTGATTTCAGGTCACCGTCTACTTGACCCAGACAGATCTTAAAAGTCATCAGACCTCCCCAGGGGAGGAAAAAATATATTGTGAGCAGACATTGAAACTTCCCTCCCCTTATCTCTGTTGATAACAACTCTCCACAACCTTGTGTCACAAGACTCTGCTGAAACTCTTTCTCACATACCCCTTGCCCTAATTCTTGTAGACCACCCCTGGCACTCCCTGCTTTTGCAGAGCACTAACTTCCATCCTTCCCAGCTGGCTGCCACTTTGGAACCGTAATTCCTGTAAGTAACTCCTATTAAACTCATGTCTAACTCCATGCCCTGGCGTGTTCTTCAGTCTTAGAGTTAAGTTGGACTGAAATAGGGAGTATGCTCATCAGTGACCTTCATCTGTCCTGTGTCTTGGGGAAAGAGGGTGGGGACATTTGAGTTCTACTTTCTTTACATCCCAGGAGTAATCAGAGTGTGTTTTGGAGGCCCCAGTCCCAACATATGTCCCTTATAGATATTCTGATATTCTCTCGTTTGACACCTATTTCTTTGGATTAGTGAATACTGTTTTGCCTTTAGGAAGTTTTTAATTGAAATACAAATATTTCTGGGAGAACAGCACCCAGGGCAATGTCAGTGACTTTGGGTTGATTGTCTGAAGGGATCAAATCCCCATCTTTGCTCAGAAACCTTCAGTGGCTCCCTAGTGCCTGTGTAATTAAGTCTGAACAGCCAAGCCTGGTACATGAGCCCTCTGGGAACTGGTCCCAGGCCCCTCTTCTGGACTGGGCTCCTCCTAAACTCTCCCACCTGCTCCACATGTTGCTATTACAGCTTCTGGAGTCCACAATCTTGAGCGTGCTGCTCTCTTTTCCCATTTATTCTCATCGCTTTCTTCTCCACACCTCTACCTTTAAAAATTCTACCCATTGGGCTGGTTCAGAAGCCACTTTCTATATAAAGTCTTCCTTGAACCTCCCAATTGATTTCTCTCTCCCTTAGTGCTGCCTAAAGCAGAAACTGGCCCCTGCCTTGATAAGACTGCCTGCAAGTCAGGAATTAAGAGAGGTAAAGTCTCAACAAATGACAGTTCTTTAAGGTTTTACAGGGCAAACACTGGGGCTTCTTTCAAGTGAATGTTATCAGCACTTTCAAATAGTGTTTTTGAAGTTTCTTAATTTACATCTCTAAGTTTCAATGCCCCCCACCCACCCATTGAGCAACATGAGCTCTTCCTTCCCCTCTCTGACTGTCAGGAGCACCCCCCCCAACACACACACACCTGCTGACTATTCTGAAGGAATTGACATTTTCACCTCCCCCTCCTGCATTAGTAAAGAACAAGGCCTTTTAAAACTCCTGTGTCTATGGACTTAGAGTTTACATCATTTTGTAGCTTTGTCAGTACACAATTCTAGCAATGAGGACTTCCTGCCAGCCTTAGAATTTTCTGTCTGATTCCCTTGATAGATTGTATGCTTCTTGGCAGTCCCTTCATTGGGTAAACACATTCTACTACGTGTAGAATACTTTGCACTTTGCAGAGGCTTAGCAAATGTTTGCTGAGTGACAAGTCCATGAGACCTTAACCAGCAGAAACAAAACTCCAGAGAGAAGCTAAGTCAGAGCAAAAGCAGAGTAGTTGGAAGAGGCAGAGAACAAAGGGCTCTGTAGACCAACTTCCCTCATGCCACCATTTTGCCTGAGATTGGCCTAGAATCAACATTCCTATTCACAAAAGGCTACAGATATCCAGCTTGTAAGGAACTTCACATCCTTCTCCTTGTTTTACCTCTTTAGACATGCTCAGGGGTATGTGTATGTGTGTGTGTGTGTGTGTGTAAGGTGGGGCAGACAGCACAAATGAGGACTTGGGAGTGAGGGAAGCTGTAGTTTTGATTACTTATTTCAGTGTGTGAGGAAGAGGGTTTGAATTTTCAGTGGGTTTACTGGGGTGAGGAAATATATGTTCCTAAACATGAGGTCTGTGATATGGCACCCTTTCTTGGCTGGCAAGTTGTTATACCCAGACCAGAGAGTACAAGAGACACACCAGTGTTTCCAGGATTAAATTCTCCCTCTTCCATGCAGCCTTCCCAGATTGGTCCGGTAGTGCATGCAAATCACTCCCTTACAGAAGATTTGATAGCACTTCATACTTGCTGCTGTGCAGTTTCACCCTTGAATATAAAGTTTTCTTATTTTTAGTTAGTTTTTAAAAAAATATAACTTCTGTTTTCCGTTTACTTCAAGTCTCATCTCTTCCGCTGGTTCCTTTCTTCTTACTACATGAAACACAGTGTTGAAAACGTAGGAGGAGCTCAGTAACTATTCACCAACTCTAACTCGATTCACTATTTGAATCAAGTTACTATAGACCTATAGTAACTTGATTCTATAGATTTCTACTCTATAGATTCTCAGCTAGCAAGTATGTCAACTTTCCTCCATCCCTCTTTCCATGCTCCAACCCTTGAAGAGGGGTGAGCAGAGGTGGAGAAGGCCTGAAAAGGTGGTAGAAGTTCAGCCCCGAGGCACCCTCATTTTGCTGACGACTAAGCTGGGAGTGGGGCAGGTTGTGAGGGAGAGCAGTCTGAGCATTGAATTGCTTGGGATCAATAGGATATATATTCTATATATCCTATATTGGGATTCTATAGAATATAGATTCTATAGAATCTATAGAGTAGGAATCTATAGAGTAGATGCTACAGGGGGCTGATTTTAGGGTTGTGTAGGAAAGTAATTTTGGAGAGTCATTTCCAAAGACCAAATGTACAAACATTAATGGAGGTTGCCTCTCCCTGGTGGCCTCAAGGAACTTCAAGCAGATCAACAAACAGGCTTTTAAAGAAGTAAACCACAAGTAGCTGCAAAACACAAAAGTTCAAATCACATCCGGTGTAACCCTGTGAAAGAATTTCTTACCCATGAGGAAGTCTGTTATTCTTGACCTGAACTTTTTTCTGCAGTAATTTGGGGGCTGCAAAATGCTTTCAATATCACTGACAAAGTTATGTTCTTATCTATAAATCATATCTGAAATTAGAGGAACTGACTGACTGATAGCAGAGAAAAAATTTCCCCAGAGACAGAAGACAGTGTATGTATAAGTGTATGTGCATATATAGATACAGATATGTAGATAGGTATGTGTGTGTGTATGTGTCTATAGTTAAAATAATTAGTTACTATGATGGAAACTTCAGTTCAATTTTTAAATGGTTGGTTGTTTCTCCTTAATTTGATGTGTGCTATTTTTAAAAACAAGGCACAGACATAGCCTTTATACCCCCATGCCTCTGGCATTATTCACACTGAAGCTTTCAACCAGCCCACTTGGAAAGTGCTTTTTAACTACAGCTCACATCATTAGTGTTTCTGCTGTGTAAGCAAAAAAAAAAAAAAAAAAAATGGGATGCAGCTTAGCAAAAGGCTGAGGAAGACATAAAATATGGAGGATAATAGATCTGGTTCTTAAATGGTTTTCCTGTATAATGAGCATCCTAATCATTTATTTTTTCCAATTAAAATATTTTTACATACTTAGAATGAGAAACTCAAGACTGCTTTGTTGGGGCAACCTGTATTTACAGGGATGTGTTCACTTTGGGGTCACTGATCTTTACTAAGTTCTTACTCCACCAGGCTTCCCCAGGCCCCCGCATGCCCTCTGGCCCCGCAGCGCACTGTCAGCTCCTGAGCTTTCTTCTGGGCTCCAGACTAGACTCTCCAGCTCCTGGATAGACATTTCAGAAATGTGATATTGATATTTCTAACTCAACACATTAAAGGTGATATGGCAATATTACTCCCTAGCAATAGTTTTATTAATACTGTTGACATCCTCTGCAAGCCTCGAAGTCAACTTTTACTTATTTTTCTGTAATCGATGGTTGCCAAGTCCTGTTGATCCTAACTTTGAAATGTCTAGAGAATACTCTGTTTCTGATTCTATTTCTGCCACCTTAGTTCAGGTCACACCCTCTCTTTTTTGCCTGGGCCATAGTAACAAATAGCTATCTAATTTGTCTCATGGCCTGCTTTCAATTCCCTCTCAAAGCCACCCAAGTTGCCCCCAGGAGCTTTTCCTACAGTACGACTCAAATCTTATGCCCCTTTCCTGCTAAAAACTTTTTGCTGGGTACCCATTGCCTACTCTGCCTCCAGGAAGACAACATAAAAATGTTCTGCAACTTCCCCTCCCCGCTTCCCCAAGCATCACTCTTCCTTTGAGGTCTTTTTAAATGAACTTTTCCGGGCTGCATGGAGACTTTTTACATTTCTGTCTTTCCCCAGCATCATAATTTGAGCTCATAGATGACTGGACCTTGCCATTTTTATTTTTGTTTTACTATGATTCAGTTCAGAGATGGATTTATATTAAGTGCTCAATAAATTCTTGTTGACTAAATGAATAAATGAATTGTTACCTTTGTGAATCTTTATCTGACCCTTAAAGGCAAACTTAGTACCTCCTTTATGTAACTGTAACATTTCATATATTTTTCTAAGATTTTTCTCTTTGTATTTGGTCTCCACTAGTTTTCTATGATGTGTTTTGGTGTGTTTTTCTTTGTATTTATACTGCTTGGGGCTTGAGGGGCTTCTTGAATCCATGGTGTGTTAGTTTGGATATATTATGCAGTCTTGTGGGGACAGACATATTGGTGTTGATTAGGTTGGAATCCTTTGATTGGATATTTCCATGGAGATGTGACTCAATCAACTATGGGCAAAACATTTGATTAAATTATTTCCATGGAGATATGGACCACGCACATTCAGGGTGGGTCTTGATTTAATCACTGAAATCCTATATAAGAGCTCACAAACAGAGGGACCTCAGAGCAGCTGAGAGAGACATTTTGCTGATGGAAACAAAGCAGACTTTTGCTGACACTTTGGAGATGCTAGCCCAGTGTTTGCTCTGGAGAAACAAAGAGAGGACAAAATACCCCAAGAGCAACATTTTGAAGAACACACAGGAGCTGAGAGAGGAGCTGAGAGAGGAGCTGAAACACAACCCAGAATCAGCAGATGCCAGCCAGGTGACTTTCCAGCGAACAGGGATTTTCTGGACGCCACTGGCCTTCCTTTGGTGAAGGTATACTTGTGTTGATGCCTTAATTTGCACATTTTCATGGCCTTCAGACTGTAAATTTGTAACCAAATGAGCCCCCTTTATAAAAGCCAATCCATTTCTGGCATTTTGCATAATGACAGCATTAGCAAACTGGAACACAGTGCTTGATATCTTTTGTTAGCTTTGGAAATACCCTGATCATTATTACCTCCAAGATTGCTCTGCCCCTTTTTTTCCTACTTCCCTTTTGAGAATCCAGTTCTATATATGTTAGGTCTATCTAACTTGTTACCATATGTCTCTTGCAGTCTTTTCCATCTTTTTCTCTGGACAATTTCTACTGTACTATTTTCCAAATTACTAGTATCTTTTCCAGCTGTGTCTAATCTTCTGTTAAATCTATCTATTGTATTTTTGTTTTCTGATATTTATCAGTTTTAGAATTTCCATTGATTCTTTTTTGGAAATAGATCCAATTCTCTGCTGAAATTTTCTACTTTATCTTCTAATTTCTTTAACTTTTTGATCACAGGTGTTTAAAAGTATTTAAATAATTCTTGGATCTCTGGAGGGTCTCTTTCTATTGTCTATTTGTAATCTTGTTCATGTCTCTTGGTACATCTGGTAACTTTTTACTGAATGCCAGACATTGTGTATAAAAAATTGCAGAGGTTATAAATAATGCTTTCCTCTTCCAGAGAGAATTTTTTTTTAATTCACCAGCACTCTGACACTGCTGACAGCTCTGCCTAGCTTCTCATAGTCTTAGAGACCTTTATTTGCTTCTCTATAGTACTTTTTGTGAATTAGAAAATCACTCAAGGGGAAAATGTGGCTCAGATTGTTGGGCTCACTTCTTTGTGCTTCTCTTCTTTCCTGGGTCCTGGTCCCTTAAGTCCTGGCTGTCTTGGTAGCCCTGAACTACTGTCTCTCCAGTCCTGTGAGATGGTAAATGTTTTGCTCAGATTTTTTCCTCTTAGCACCTTTCTGCTTGGGTTCTAAGCAGAACATTTCCACACATGCCACTAATGAATCAGCAAATGCCATAAGAAGAAAAGTGGTATGGAATTTTGGACTCATCTCAGTGAGTTTTCCTGGCCCTTCAAATCCTGGCTTTCTCAATAGTCTCCAATGTCTTCAAATCATATATATATATATGTATGTATTTCCATTGTATCACACTTTTGTAGTTTTCTCAGTGGAATGATGGGTCTGATACAAGTTAGTGTGCCACAGCTGGAAGTGGGAGTCACTGAATTCTTCTATTACATTACTTTCTTCCACTATAAATTGCTGGGTATGTTTTGTTCTCCCATTTATGAGTTCCTTGAGAGCAGAAACAGTATGCTATTCCATTTATATTTTGTAAAATAACAATAAACATATTCAATTAATATTTTTTGAGCACTTCTGTGGGCCAGGTGCTGAGGATAGAGCATTGTATAAAAGAGACAAGGTCTCAACTGTGGTGGAGCTTATGTTCTAGTCAGGAAAAAGGTTCATACACCAACAAACACTGGAAATATCACATAGTGAAAAGGGTTATGCAGAGAATTAAATTAGAATGCTGGGATGGAGAGTGGGTGGCTGCTTAAAGCCTTCACTAGATGGATAATCACTGAAAATCATCAAAAGACCTGAGAATTCCAGGTAGAGGGAGGAGCAGGGACAAGGGACCAAGGTGTTTGCGAAAGTGGATTAATTTTGTGAGATTCTACATAAAATTTTCAACATAAGCTTTTTTCTTTAACTTCAAAGAGAACATTATTTTATACACTTTGGAACTTTTCTAATTTTTGCCAAATAATTGTCTCTGAGTTGTAAGTGTGTGCTACGTGTGAGGTGCTTTAACTCATGTGGGAATCATGAATATTATTTATGGATGCTGAAAAAGTTAAGATAGCTACAATAGGTATAACTTACCACAGGAGGGTCCCTCACTCTCCTGGGAGGTAGAGCTGAATAAAGTCTCTCTTTCCATTCAGAAGCAATAACTGTTTCTTTTCTTTACCCTTGAAATTATATTAGTATATGCAAACATGCTGGTTTTTTTTTTATTAACAATCACATTAATTATGAGGTTTACATAAATTTATTATATTTTTATTAGGGCTCTGTATCAGTCAGGGTTATAGCAAAATACAGACTCCAATTCATTTAGTTCAAGGGACTGCAAAGAAGAGCCTGCGTCCATAGGTGCAGACAGGGTAAGAGAATAAGCAGGGCTGGTGAGACACCCAGAGGCTGGCTACAGTGGGAGCCATTAGCCTCCTGCCTGAAGGGAGTCAAGGAGGACTAGAGCTGAAGTCAGGGAGGGAGGCGGCCACTGCCAGAAAATATTGCCCAGAGCAGGAGGAAGTAACCTGTCCTTTCTTTCCTCCTGTCTTGTCTTGAGCTCCTTCTTTGACCAAACCCATGAACCTGCTGGCAGTGGAGTCTGGTTGATACAGTTCACTGGAGTCAGCCTCCAGGTTATAGAGCCTCACAGAAAAGGGCCAAGTGTGGACTGGGCAGAGGAAGCAAACTGATGACAATATACACAGGCTTATTTCTGAAATACCGGCATGCCTTGCAGATATTGTGAGTTCAGTTCCAGACCACCGTAATAAAGGAACATTGCAATAAAGTGAGTCACATGAATTTTTTGGTTTTCCATTGCATTTAAAAGGTATGTTTGCACTATTCTGTAGTCTATTAAGTGTGTAATAGCATTGTGTCTAACAAAACAATGTACCTTCCTTAATTCAAAAGTGACACAGAGTGAGCACATGCTGTTGGAAAAATGGCACCCATGGACTTGGTCTACATATGGTTGCCAGACACCTTCAATCTGTAAAAAATGCAATATCAGCAAAGTGCAATAAATTGAGGCATGCCTGTAAGAGACAACAATTAGTCTGAAGAGAGTTTGTAGGCTTCTTTTAGAGAGCCAGGGTCACCAGAACTTATGTGGCTTTCCCAAACTAAGGATAGAGAACCCAAAGGATTTTCAGTCATTCATTGTATCTTCAAGGATAGAAAATTATTTTTAGGAAAGTTGAAATTATCTTGGGATAATATGAGGGTATGAGAAAAGGTGGGGTTAAAGGGATGTTTTAAGACAGAGTCTTAAGGCCTTTTTGCTGGTGGGGGAAGACAGTCTAGGAGAGAGAGTGGAGACAAAAAGGTATTTCAGAGAGGGGTCTGAGAAAAAGGGTCCTGCATTGGGAAATGGAATTCTCAATGTATAATCATTCATACCAAAGACTCTTAAATCTAGACATATTCTGAACATTTATTTGCTAACAAAGTGTTTATGACATAGGTACTACTATGATGTTATGACACAGAAGTAACTGTTTCAATCCAGCAATTTAAAATAGCAAAACCTTGAAATTTACTGCCCAGCCTATCCAAAAACACCATATATATTTGTCTGTACATTCTCCCAATAACATGTAAGTGTGTCCCAAGCCCCTGTTTCCATGCCCAGAGACTTCATGTCTTTAGGCTAAGTTGCATTTAGTCCATAGGTAATATTTTTCTCTTAAATATCTATTCTAGTTTGCTAATGCTGCCAGAAGGCAAAACACCAGAAATGGACTGGCTTTTATAAAGGGAGTTTATTTGGTTACACAAATGCAGTCTTAAGGCCATAAAGTGTTCATCAACGAAGGGTACCTTCACTGGAGAAAGCCTATTGGCATCTGGAAAACCTCTGTTTGCTGGGAAGGCATGTGGCTGGCGTCTGATTGCTCCCAGGTAGCGTTTCAAAATGGTGTTCTCCAAAGTTCATCAGCTTCCAATGGCTGTCTTCAAAATGTCTCTCAGCTACCGCTGCTCTCTCAGCTTCTTTGCATTATTCAAAGTGTCCCTCTTGGCTGTAGCAAGCCCACTCCTTCTGTCTAAGCTTATATAGTGCTTTAGTAAACTAATCAAGGCCCATGCTGAATGCGTGGGGCCACACCTCCATGGAAATTATCCAATGAAAGATCTCACCCACAGCTGAGTGATCACATCTCCATGGAAACATCCAATCAAAAGCCTCCAACCCAATCAACACCAATACGTATATATTTGAACATTGTATACTTTTCATTCAATTATTTTTTTTGTTAACGTCTAACTGAAATTTCCATTGTTTCTTTTCATACTGAAAACAGGCCAATTCTTAAGTGGGGAAGGGTAAAGGGATAAATGGTTCAGAGGATATATGCACCATTCTATTCCTGAGAGCTTAAAATGATTTATGTCACATATCACTTTTCAAAAGTTTAATTGGTATTGACCATTCTATGTAGTTTGTAAATTTTAACTCTAATCTCATAGCAACTTTGGGAAGTAGGTACTATTATTAGTATCTTCCTGATTACACACATTAGGGAAGGTAAGATTAAATAACTAGAACCAAGCACAGGGTAAATAAGTGCAGGAAGCTGGGATTCAAACCCGGGAAGCCTAGTTCCAGAGTCTGTGGGCTGAACCAATATGTCAGGCTGTCTGTCTTGAATGGAGACTTATGATAATTCCACTGCTTTGGGATTCAGATTCCTATATTATGAATTAAAGTGTTTACCAAACATTTAAGCCAACATTTTCAAAAGGGCACAGGATGTAAGTCCTCACCTTAAAATACTGTTGATTAGAGTATCACCATAAGGAAATCCATTAGTTTCTTTGGGTCAATGAAAGGGAAAGATCTAACCTAGCATTTCCCAAATGCTAATAAAAATAAAAAGGCTTCCATAATCAAATAAGTTTGGAGAATATCACATGCTATATCCACGTATTTGAGATTTACAACATATGTATTAAAGGTACTGAAAAGCCCTGTTGTAAAGAAACCTGTTTAACTTTTCCTAACCACGTGTTTATCAAATTAAATTGTCCAAAGAATAATTTTTTGTCATAGCACATTTATTAACACTTGGCAATTTTGAACTGGTTCCTTAGAAATCAAAGCATAGCTCTGAGATTTCTAGAAGGCAAGTAAAAAGTGGAGATTGGCTGAAAGCAAGGACAAATTAGAGAAACAAAGGCATTGTCCTCTTTTTTTTTTGGCCTACATTGTCCAACTTTACCTTTAACTCTACAATAATCTGCTAAACTGATATTTCACACCTTTGAATAATGTTGTCTTCGTTGGATTGCCTTCTGATCTCTGGCAGCTCTAGAAGTAAGTTTGGAAAGTATAGTGGCGAGCCTCACTTGCCCTCCTTGTGTGTGCTATGGGATGTCTCCTCCTACAAGACTGGTCTTGTTTGACATTTTAGAGTGATTTCTGAATGCTCAAAAAGGGCAGATTCTAAATCCAGATCTGGTGAGAAAGGCTGTTACTTATTTGAGAAGAACAGTCATTGGGTGCTCACAGATAAGTGAAAAGGAGAGCATTTAAAAACACAGTAATATGAGAAAGTGAGTGAGGGAGGGAGAGGAAGAGCGAGTGCATGTGTGTGCTTGAGGAGGGGATTTATTATTTAGCTAAGGCTCTGTGGTCATCGCAGTCACTCCATGCTCTGATGTACCTACCTCTAGGCTGGGGTTCCCAACCACATTCTAATAATATGGATAAGAACATAGCATTCCGTCTTCCTTACCATCACACACATACACTCTCACTCCAACACCAGTTGGGTGTTTGATAAAATTAGGTTTATCCTATTTCTGATGGCTGGTCCTGACTGTGATGCTGGGCCTCTGCTGCTGTCCTCTCTTCCCCCACCTTTCCCAGGGGCCTACACCTATGCCCTGCCTTTTGGTCTCTTCTGGACAGCAAGTTAGCAGTACTAAGAGCAACTCAGAGAGCAACTTCGTTTCCTCACGGCCAGTTCTCGCTCATATTTCCCTCCCTTGGTTGGGATTCCAAGGCCCAGGACTACTGGGAACCACTGTTGCATGGCCCCCAATGCCATGCTTCAATTTTCCATTAGATTTGGGCCTGCCCCGGCAGGGAGGAAACTGCTGTCTGGAAGTAAACCTGTGACCTGTGCGAAATGAATTCACTCTTCCACGGCACCAGAGGACCATTTAGTAAATTACTTTTATCGCACAGAATGCCACCCTGGTGTCCTGGAAGATGGAAATGGTTTCACATGGGTGAGCAGTTTTCTTCCTGAGAAAAAGTGTACTTACACGAAGGGATCTGGTGCCGGGTAGTGGAACTGGGGGATCTTTGGCTGAGGGTCTGCCAGGACAGGCAAGCCTGCCTGAGATACGCGGCAGCAGCGGGTTCATGTGACTGTGTTTGGTCCTTGGGGCTTCTAGAAGAGGGTCAGGAGGGTTTTCTGGGGAGTCTAGAACTGAATTCCTGACCAAAATTTGCCACAATAACATTGATTAATGGTGATGATTGTGATGATGATGACGATGATAACAACAACAACACTAGCTATTATTTAGCTCCTATCAAATTCTGGCAAACTGTTATCTCGTAATACTACATCATTTAATTTAGCAACAACATGATGAGGTAGGTTTTTAAATATTACCACTTTATGGAAGAAATGAGCCTTTAGGGAGGTTAAACCCTATGCTCAAGTTCATACACCTAGAACACGATGGAATAAGGGTTCAAATTCATTAATTTATTCAAGAAATATTTATGTGTCAGTTACTGTTCTAGATGCTGAGGATGTAGCAGGAAACAAACCCCCAAAAGGTGAATAGGATATATTAGATGGTGTCGAGTGTAATGGAGGAAAATAAAGCAGTGTAAGGAGATAGAAGGCATTTGTATGAATGACATTCTACTTTATGTGGGAAGGTGTCAGGAAGTCCTCTATAACAAGGTGACATTTAAGTAGTGAGATGAAGGGAATGTGAGAGCAAGCCATGTACATATTCCAGAAGCAAGGAAACAGAGGTGCAAAAGCCCTGTGGTGACTTCGTGTTTGGAGTGTTCAAGGAAGCAGGACACCAGTGTGACTGGAGCAGAATGGGTAAGTGTTCCAGTTTGCTAATGCTGCCTTTTTGCAAAACACCAGAAATAGATTGGCTTTTATAAAGAGGGTTTATTTGGTTATGAAGTTAGTCTTGAGGCCATATAGTGTCCAAGGTAAGTCATCAACAATCGGGTACCTTCACTGGAGGATGGGCAATGGTGTCCAGAAAACCTCCATTAGCTGGAAAGGCATGTGGCTGGCGTCTGCTCCAAGTTCTGGTTTCAAAATGGCTTTCTCCTAGGATGTCCCGCTCTAGGCTGTAGCTCCTCAAAAAATGTCACTTTTAATTGCTCTTGGGGCTTTTGTCCTTTCTTAGCTTCTCAGGAGCAAAAGTCTGCTTTCAAAAGTTGTCTCCAAAATGTCTCTGTAAGCTGTAGCTCCTCTCTTTCCAGCTTCTGTGCATTCTTCAAAGTATCCCTCTTGGCTGTAGCAAGCTCCGTCCTTCTGTCTGAGCTTATATAGTGCTCTAGTAAACTAATCAAGGCCTATGCTGAATGGGCAGGGCCACACCTCCATGGAAATTATCTAATCAGAGTTATCACCTACAGTTGGGTGGGTCGCATCTCCATGGAAACACTCAATCAAAGAATTACAATCTAATCAACACTAATATGTCTGCCCACACAAGACTGCATCAAAGATAATGGTGTTTTGGGGGACATAATACATCCAAACTGGCACAGTAAGGGAGAAAGGGTAGAAGATGTTCAGATGGGTGGCCATGTCATGAAAGTCTTTATAGGGCACTGTAAGAACTTTGGTGCTTACTCTGATTGAAACGGAAGCCACTGAGTCTAGCAGAGGCATGGTATTGATCCACTTACATTTTTAAAAGCTGATGTGCAGAGGATAGACTATAAGGGGGCAAAGACATAAGTTGAAAGACCCAGTAAGAGGCTATTGTAATAATCTAGGCAGGACATGATAGTAGCTGGGAGCAGGGTAATAGTAACAGAGGTGAAGAGTGTTTTGAATGTAGGGGCTACAGGATTTGCTGACTTACTGGATTTAATAAAGGAGAGGAGTGAAGAATGACTTCCTAAAGTGTTTGGCCTGGGAAACTGGATGGATGGCATTGTTGTACATTGGGATAGGAAAGACTATAGGATGAGGGGGTTTGTGGGGGTAGGGGGCAGATCAGGAACTTGCTTTAGGATAAGTTAAGCTGGAGATGCCTATTAGACAGTCAAGTGATGAGACTGTGTAGGCAGGAGCTCAGGGCCAAGGTCTAGCCTGGAAATAACAAATTTGGGATCCTCATTGCATTTTAAACCATGAACCAGATAAGATCACAAATAAGTGAATGCAAGTACAAAAGAGAAGAGGTTAGGAGGACCTTCACTGGAGAACACCAGGGAAGTTAGGGACATGAGATGGAAGCAGCACTGAAGACAGTGAAGGGAAGAGCAGTCAGGAGAAGAACCCAGGGAGGGTGGTGTCCTGGAAACCAAGTGCTGATGTGTCTCAAAGAGGGAGGTGTGATCACCCGGGTAACATGCTGCTGACAGATCCAGTCAGATGAGGACTGGGAATTGACTGTTGGAGTCATTCATTCAACAACAATGAAGAATAAATTCAGTGGACAGCTGCTTTGGTAAAGCAGTGGGGTTGAAAGCCTGATCAGAGTAGGTTCAAAAGAGACAGGAACAAGAAGAATTGGAGATAGTGGGTATTACAAACTCCTTTGAGAAGTTTTGTGATGAAGTGGAGCAGAGTATTGGCATGGTAGCCAGAGTGGGGAGGGGAGTTAGGGATTTGTTATTTTAAAGATGGTTGGGATTAGGGCAAGTTATGTGCCGATAGGAATGATCTGGTAATGAAAGATAAATGATGATGCAGAAAAGATGGGGAAAATGCTGGAGCCATGTCCTTGAAAAGGAAAAAAAGGTTGGAATAATATTGTACAAAAGAAGAGAAGTTGGTTTGAGAAGGATGGGCAGTTTATAGATTGTAGCAGGAGGAAGGCACAGGTTATGGGATAGAATAAAGGGATTCTAAGCTGTTGTTGTGGTAGGAGCATGTGGAAATTCTCCTCTGATGGAGTCCAGTTTCCCAGGGAAAATAGAAGCAATTTCATCAATAGAGAGGGAAGATGGGAAGGAGGTATTGGAAGTTGGAAAAGAGAGGCGAAGGGTGAAATCTAGGAGAGTGGGAAAATGAATGGACTTGAGAGATACAGGAGGGATGGTGTACAGCACAGAGGTCTACAGATAAGGGTCTTCAATTTAAAGTGAGACCAGTATGCATGGTTGTATGTTTTCCTCTAGCCACAGGCAGCTTGAGTGACCAGGTGTGGATCAAATAGAGGGCCAGATTTAGTTAGGGCTGTGGTTTTTCCAGATGAGTAAAAAGAAAAGAGAAAAGCGAAAGGAAGTGATTATAATGGTGAAGAATAGATTCTAAACTGGGAGGAAGGAAGTGAGAACATAGGCAGTAAAAATGGTAAGATCAATAGATTTTAGATATTGATGGGGTCAGAGAGTTGTGGTCAGGCTGCCAGAGAGAATGATAAAAGAGAGTAAATGGTGGATGGGCAATGGGAGGATTCAAACTAAGATCGTGAAGAACATGTAGTTATTGATATTAACAAGGTTTAGGATGTGACCATGTGAACAGGTGATTGAAGTAGGTTAGTGATGAGGGAGGAGGATCAGATCATTGGAAGGAAGGAAGTTGAGGAATTGAGAGGCAGAATATTGGAAGGTTCATCTATGTGGATCTTGAAATCAACAAGTGTTGATTTGTGTTTGTCTCTGAACTAGCTAAAAGCAACAAAGAATGAGGGAGTGCGACCCAGCATCTGGAGATGACTGCATCAAGGAGAGGTAGCTGATGGTATAGTCTGATGGCATGCCATCCCAAACTGGGGATTTTTAGGAAGAAATGAGGTGTCAGTGGGGAGCAAGCAGGTTACCTAACCCACCTCCATGCCTAATGATATGGTGACTGTGAGAGAGAAAAAGTCCATTGCTTTTGGATATCAGGGCCAACGAGCAGCAGATCAAACAGGCTGTGAGGAAGCTCTGTGACATTGACATGGCCAAGGTCAATACCCTGATCAGGCCCAATGGAGAGAAGAAGGCATATGTCCCACTGGCTCCTGTCTATGATGCTTTGGATGTTGCCAACAAAATTGGGATCATCTAAACTGAATCCAGCTGGCTAATGCTAAATATAATTTTTTTTTTTTTTTACCTTTGAGAAACAAGGACTGAAGGGGAAGGGGAAGCAGTGTCCTCAGAAGAGAGCAGCGTTTCAGTTGGAGCAGGGAGGTGACAAAAATGTTCAGAAAAGATGTTGAGGTGCAAAATTTTGTAGATGTGCAGGGAACACAGTGAGGGGCTTGCAGGAGTTAGAGAAGGGTAGGCAAAAGAATCAGATTAGGGGATGTTTGGGATGAGAGCTGGGGTATGAGGGCTGACCTGGTATAATGTGTCTTTGGGAAACTGACACGATCAGGGATGAGAGACAGGATGGGATTAATCCAGATGGTGTCTAAAGCTCATAGTGATGTTGAAGTTGTGAGTATTTTTGGTGGTGGTAGGGGGCAGGGAAGATGTGTGTGATCTTTCTATGAACACACAGAGCTCTGAGGTTCCCTCTCTCTCCTGCCAACGAGGATAGAGAAACTAGGGATGGGTTGGTTGCACCCAGGCACGTGGGCCTTTTTCCATTCTTGAAGAAGGAGGTGATAAACTAGATGCCACATTTTGTGCTTTGCCCCCAGGATCTCAAGCTGGGGTCAGTGAGCTCCTGCCCCACTCCAGGGTGAGACTGCACTGTCACCTGTGGGTAGCTTGGACGGGATAAATTGTATCATACGAATACTTTCTCTCCACATCTTTACTCTGTTTCCCTCTGAGTTGGCTACCTTTTCAGGCAAATTCTCTGCATGCTATGGTAAAGATGGCCCTAGAAGCCTGTGCCAGTTTGAATGTGTTGTGTCCCCCAAATTCCATTATCTTTGTAGTCTTGTGGGACAGACATTTTTGGTGCTGGTTGGATTTGCTTGGAATGTGCCCCACCCAGCTGTGGGACATGATTCTGATGAGATCTTCCCATGGAGGCGTGGCCCCACCCATTTGGGGTGGGCCTTGATTGGTGGAGCTATATAAATGAGCTAACTTGGGGGAAGAAAACTCACAGAGTGCAGCTGGGAGTGATGTTTTGAAGAGGAGCAAGCTTGCTAGAGAGGAACGTCTTGGGAGAAAGCCGTTTTGAGGCCGGAGCTTTGGAGCAGACGCCGGCTGCCTTCCCAGCTAACAGAGGTTTTCCGGACGCCATTGGCCATCCTCCGGTGAAGGTACCCGATTGCTGAGGTGTTACCTTGGACGTTTTGTGGCCTTAAGACTGTAACTGTGTAGTGAAGTAAACCCCCATTTTATAAAAGCCTATCCATCTCTGGTGTTTTGCATTCTGCAACATTAGCAAACTAGGACAAAGCCCCAGCCTTACATTTGTTCACATAGTCAATCCTTAAGAAAGAACACCTCTTATCCAGTGATTCTCCAGCAAGATACCCTGGGGTCCTGGGTTCATATACCCATTACTGACTCAATCTCTGTGGCCAAGGAGATGTGAGACTGCAATTGGCCAGTTGCACCCTCATTTCTGGAGCTAGTTTACATGAACTGAGAGTATGGAAGGGGTAGGTCTCCAAAGGAAAATTATCTAAATGATTTGTACCACATTTATTTATAGGGAATCTGAGTGGGGAGAGGGCTGTAGGGACTGTGTGTTTGGCCTTCCTTTGTTACCCTAAGCAATTCAACATTGACCCCAGTCTTGCATATACATTAAGTCAAATAAGAGCCCAGGCCACCTTAGTAAGCAATTTAGGCATTATCTTGCATCAGTTAGGATAGCCTAAGATTTGCTGCAGTAACAAATTACCACAAAAATCTTAACAGATCCAGTTTATTTATTGTTCACACAAAGTCCATTTTGGGTCCAAGCAGCCATCTGTCATGTGGATTCAGCGCCTTTGAGCTTGTGGTTCCACCATCTCAACACAAGTTCTCTCCTGGGAGCTCTGCACCTGGAGAGGAGGAGACTGGGGAACTGCATAGGGGTCTTTCACTGCCTCTGCTCAGAAGTGACTTATTTCACTTCTACTCACATCTTTTTGGCTAGAACCAGTCACATACACAACAGGATGGAAGCAGGGATTCCTCTATGCCTCCACAGTTCCCTGTGCACACCTTTGTCATAGAACCTACATTATAGTCTTAGAACTATCTATTTCTATGTCTATCCTCTTTGCAAATTCATGGGCTTCTTGGGGGAGAAAGGACTGTTCCTAATTCATTTTTGTATCTCTGGTGCCCAGCACAAATCCCAGACACATAATACCATTAAAAAAATGTATGAATTGAACTGGTCCAACTGGCTGATGCAGGATGGCATATAAGGCAAATGAAACCTACAAGTTGAATGAATTCAGAGAGGGCAAGTGGCTGACCTAAGATCACATAATGACCCAAATAAGAACCCAGTATAGTTGATGTTTAGTTCACCTCCAGCCAGTGCCACCATGTGCTTGTGCACATGTGCATTATAAAGGGGTACCAGGCTAAGCCCATGTCCAGTTCTATGTCCCTGCAAAGGGCTGTGTTTGCTTGGAGGAAGTGGGGCCTTTTTCTCCCTATAAAGCACTGTGTGCTGGTCAAACCATGTACCTGGGGGGGCTGCATCTACCAGAAGGAGGTATCTTTCTCTAATTTGCATTAAGGTTCTTTAAAAGTTAGTGATGGTTCCTCCTCTTGCCATGGGAGATGTCAATCATCTGGTTCCCTTTAATCACCCAGGGTCAGGTGACCTCGCCTCTATGCCCCTGGGAGAGAATAATCACCTTTAGGGCTTCTATGGATGGATCACAGATGGATGCTTCAGTTCTTCACCTTTCCAGCTACAGGATAGATTGGCAGAATACCCTCCTCTCTTTCTCTTCAGCTACATTTTCAGACCTGCAAAGGGAAGTGAGTCACCCAGCATAATAGTCCTGAGGAGGCCCCTGCCCATCCCCCGGATCCACACAGTGCTTTGAACCACAAGAATGGACAGCTGGTCCCAGATCTTCTCACTTTCCTCTTGAGAGATGTCCTGGACAAACCCTACTGCGGGCCATGAATCCTTTTGTCTTAACCCTCAATCCCCAACAGAGAAGCCGTCACTGCATGTTCACTTATCCCCACACTGTTCTGCACATCTGTAATCTAACCCTTCTTCCATCCTCTTCATCTGGTCAAACACTTCCACTGTGCCCTTTGGAGCTCTTGGTTTTTAATCAGGAGACATAAATTCTCAACTCATAAATTCTCAACCCTTTCCCTGAATGTTCCCTTTACCTTTGCATTCCACCTGGTACCTGGTTGTCCTGCAGGACTCTGCTCCCCCTGCAGCCCTCTCAAGTAGAGACTTTTGATTTCATACCCCATGGACCTTAGAGCCTGGTAAATGGGTAAGTCTCTTCTTTACTTCCCTTTGCTGCTTCTAATTAATTATTTCTCTTACTTGCAACTTCAAAGACCTCAGCGCCTTTGAAGCACATCATCAGAGGTTACCACCTGCTACCTCGCTGCTGTCATCCACTGACCTCTGTCCTTGGTGCTTCTAGCACCTGCTTTGCTCTTTATCTCCACTGTCAATGATAATAAGAGTTAGCATTTTTTGAGTCCTCTCTTTGTTCCTGGTGTTCTTCTAAACACTCGAAAAGCATTGTATCATTTAACTTCCACAATATTCTGAGATAGGTACTATTATCATCCTCATTTACAGGTGAGCAAACTCAGATGCAGAAGAGTAATAATACTTTGCCTGACATCACAAACAGTTAGTTAGTGACAGTCAGGATTGGAAGTATGGTCTGGCTCCACAGCATATGCCCTTAAACACCATATTAAGTTGTTTATTTGTCACTGTTCCTGGCAACTTTAACATTCATCTGGGTGTCCATCTGACATTCTGGCTTCTCTGATCCTAGATCTCCTTGGTTCCCCTGCTTTATCAAAGTCACCCACTCCCATCGTCGTACCCATGATCTTTTCATTATCTATAATTGCATCATCTCAAAAGAGTTCTTTCAAGTTTTTCACTCTGGCATCACGTCCTCTCTTTCCAACTCTCCTACTGCAATACTCCCACTTCAGAAGTTCCTTAAACCCCAAATCTAACAACTCCATTGAGGCTGCTACTATTTTACTTATATTAACACCCCCTGATATCCTCAGTTCCTCTTAGTGGATGATAGCAACAAGATGAGGGAGACTAGGGAATCAGGGAGACTTCCTGATTCAGTTATATAATGCTGTGTAACAAATCACCCCCAAACAGTAGTTCAAAACAGCTATTTTATTTGCTCACGATTCTGGGGGTTAGAAATTCAGACAGGGCTTGGCAAGACGGTTCTTTTGCTCCACATGCATCATTTGGGGTCTGTCATGAGGTTAGTTGTAGTCAGCTTGTGGCTAAGATGGGAATATCCATGATGGCTTCTTTCGCATTGATGAGAATGGCTTCCTCCATCTTTTGCTCCCTTCTCCCATACCCCCCATGCCCCACCCTGCCACCCCACACTGAGGGCTTATACAGGTGTATGGCTTGGGCTTCTTTCATGGCTGGATCTCAAGGGTAAGCATTCCAATTGGCAAAAGAAGAATCTGGAGAGCCCCTAAGACCTTGTTTCAGCATTACTTCTGTAGTCTTCCATTAGTAAAAACAAGACACCAGGTCAGCCTAGATTCGAAGGACAAGGAATTGGACTTCAAGATCACACTGCAAAAGAGCATTTGGAATGGGAGGTATTGTTGCAACCATCTTTGAACACTCAGTTTACCAGTGATGCAGCATTATAATTTCTCTTTTGCAAGCACTTACACCTCCCTTGGCTGTTCTTTTCCTCCTTGCCTGGTAAGTCTCTTGACCTAGGAAAACCCAACTATCAATTTACTCCATGCCTAAATATGAATAGTTTAATGTTTCTGGAGAAAAATCATACAACTTTCCCAAATATTTTTTACTTTTAAATTATTACCATGAATCTCAAATGGTCTCTGAAGGCTTGACACAATCTCCTGGTGTATTCACTTTCCCACTCTCCACAGAACCATTTCATACCTCTTCTCCCTCCTTAAATCCCTCAAACATTCCACCCCCTCCCCTCTTAATTGGGGTAGGCTTTACCTCACAGTAGAAAACTAGATGCATCTAAGATCTACCTCATTTTCCGTCCATCATATCCATGCATTTGCACTCATACGTTTTGCCTTCCATTCTGTTGCAATGAAAAAGAATTCCTGATCCCATTCTGTTCTAGTTTGCTAATGCTGCCAGAATGCAAAACACCAGAAAAGGATCGGCTTTTATAAAAGGGGGTTTATTTGGTTACACAGTTATAGTCCCAAGGCCATAAAGTGTCCAAGGTAATGCATCAGCAATTGGGTACCTTCACTAGAGGATGGCCATTAGTGTCTGGAAAACCTCTGTTAGCTGGGAAGGCACATGGCTGGCGTCTGCTCCAAAGTTCTGGTTTCAAAATGGCTTTCTCCCAGGACGTTCCTCTCTAGGCTGCAGTTCTTCAAAAATATCACTCTTAGTTGCTCTTGGGGTGTTTGTCCTCTCTTAGCTTCTCCTGAGCAAAAGTCCGCTTTCAAAGGCCATCTCCAAAATGTCTCTGTAAACTGCAGCTTCTCTCTCAGCTCCTGTGCATTCTTCAAAGTGTCCCTCTTGGCGGTAGCAAGCTTGCTCCTTCTGTCTGAGCTTATACAGTGCTCCAGTAAACTCATCAAGGCCCATGCTGAATGGGTGGGGCCACACCTCCATGGAAATTATCCAATGAAAGATCCCGCCCACAGTTGAGTGATCACAGCTCCACAGAAGCATCCAATCAAATGTCTCTAACCCAAGCAACACCAATACTTTCCTGCCCACACAAGAGTGCATCAAAGATAATGACATTTTGGGGGACATAATACATCCAAACCAGCACACCATCCACGTCAGACTCTGTCACTTGGACAAGGCACCCTCCATACTTTCTCATCAAAAACTTCATTCCTACAATTATCTCTTCTCTCTCCAACATTGTTAATTTCTCTTTCTTTATTCTATCATTCCCATTACATATCACCCATCTTAAACAAAACAAAACATTCTTTGATTCCATGTTCCTATCCAGCTACCAAGACACTTCTCTGCTTCCCTTCACACAGTTCCTCAAAAGAATTATCTGTACTCCCTAATTCTAATTTCTTGCCTCTTGTTACCTTTTCAATCCATTCCAATTGAGTTTCTTTCCTCACTACTCCACTGAAATTGCTCTTATCTTATTGAAGCCAATGGTCATTTCTGTGTCTTCATGTTACCTGACCTATGGTATCCAATGCAGTTGAGCACTCTCTCCTTGATGTATGCTCCTGTCTTGGTTTCTGTGCACCACCACTTGTCTGGTTTACTTCCCACATCATCAGCCACTCCTGCTGACTCTGATGGTGTTCTTTCCCCTACAGAATTTCTAAATGTTGGTGTCTTCTCAGTTGCTTTCTGGGAATTTCTTCTTGTCTGTCTTCACTCTTTCTTCTTGGTGATTAGATCTAGTCCCATGGTCTTGAATACGATCTATACTCTGATGACTTCTAAATATTCTCTCTAGTGAGGATTTTTCTCCTGAACTCCAGGCTTGCATCTCTTCATATTTCCACTTGGATGACTAACAGGTGTTTCAAACTTAACATGGCTGAAACAGAACAATGGGTTCCCACCCCAAACAGCTGGTCCTTAAGTTGCCACCTGAGCAAAGGGTACCATTATCCATTCAGATGCTCTAGTCAAAAATCTAG
The DNA here is from genome assembly GCF_015220235.1 of Choloepus didactylus. Taxonomy (NCBI): domain Eukaryota; kingdom Metazoa; phylum Chordata; class Mammalia; order Pilosa; family Megalonychidae; genus Choloepus; species Choloepus didactylus. The sequence goes on along the minus strand of NC_051307.1, from coordinate 152,579,322 downwards.
CAGTAACAGTAGATTTCTTGCTTTTCTCCACACCTCACATCCATCCATCCATCCACCCATCCATCATCCATCCATCCATCTTAAAGTTCTTCTACTCCACTTTCAAATATATCCTAAATACGACTATGATTTACCATCTCTATTGCCATCACCCTGGTCTAAGCACCACACCTCATGGCAGGTTGCCCTACCTTCACTTTTACCTGGTTACAACTTATTCTTTTCATAGCAATAAGAGTCAACTTATTAAAGGAAATACTGATTTTTTTTATATCATCCCCCTGCTTAACATTCTTTAATGACATTTGATTTCAACTGAACGAAATTCAAATTCTTAACCATGGCCTGAAAAGTCCAGCAGGATCTGACCCCTAGAAAATTCCCAAACTCAAATCCTTCTATCTCCTCCTTGTTTATGCCATCCCAACCAACAAGCCTTCTTTCTGGCCCATGAAAATGCCAAGCTCCTTCCAGTCTTAGGTCTTTGCATGTGTTACTTCTTATGCTTGAAGTTTTGTTCCCCAAATCTTTACATGGCTACTTCCTCATCATTCCTATCTCAGTTCAAATTTTATTTCCTCCCAGAAGCCTTTGATCACCCAGATAAGGTAGATTTCACATCCCCCCCTGCAGACACTTTATATCACATTATCCTATTTTCCTCAGAAGAATCACCATCTGAAATTGGCTTATTCATGAAATTGTTTCTGTGTTTACTATCATCTTCCCCACCATAATGTCACCTTTTTGAGGGTAACATACTCAGAACCTAGATAAGACCTGTGGGTTCTCTGCTGACTGGACCAGTGTTCTTTGATTTAAATATAATTGATCTGCATAATATAATGAATTCAAACACATGATAAAAAATTCAAATAGTATCAAGACATAAAATAAAAAGTAAAATTATCCTTCCATCTGCCCCCAGCACCTCCTCCTCCAGGTCCTACTCCCAAGAAGTAAGCTGGCTTTGTAAGTTGTAGAATCTAGCTCATTATCATCACTCTTTTCCTCTCCTCCCAGTTTTTAAATTATATTATTGTTTAAAATGTTCTCAATTTGTTAGCTTATTACTGTGAATAGTATACTTAAGCCACTATTTCTTGGATTCCCATTACATAAGAATAGAAACTGTACATCTCCTACACTTCCTTCCCCTATTCTCCAGACCCTTCTCTCTCAGCTTCGGTCATTACTTTTAAATGATCAAGGTTTTTACATCTATATTCTGATCTGTAACTATAATTAAGTCTTCTGTGCTTTGACGATAGGTTGGTTTCTTAAAATCAAATACCATTAAATGGCAATTGGAAATCATGATTATGTAAATATTATTCAGTGGAGAACCAAGTAGTTTGATTAGACTCGTAGAGAAGAAAAAATAATCCTAAATCAGTAAACCTGTGTCACTCAAAGGAGAAAGCTCTAAACTTCAAGGTCAAATGGATTCCAGCTTTTTCATTCCATATACCTTCACTTTCTCAAAACCATGCCACATTTTAATTTGCTTTGATTTGACATATGACATTTCTTGACAGCTCTGTTTTCTCTTTTCCAACGTTTCTAATAGGCTCTTTTCTCTTGTTGATACAAAATTTATAGTAAAAATAAATCTTTTTAGAGAACTTACTAAGAGCAAGGCACCAAACATTTTGTATTATCTCATTCAATACCTGCAATAACTCTATGATGTGGGAATTATTTTATGCCCTCTTTTCAAACAAGAAAAGGCTAGTCTAGAGAGTTTAAGTAATTGCCCAAGGTCAAATAAATAGTTTTTGATTTGAATCAGACACTCTGATTTTGTAGGCTGTGATTTTAACCATGTTGCAATGTCTTGACCCAAATTAATTAATAAACTTATCAAGCTTCTTAATAATACTGTTATTGAAGTGAATCTATTTTTTTTTTTTTTTTATTAAAAACCTTTTTGGGGATTTCTGACTTCCTGTTTTGATTTGATCTTCCAGTTTCGGTACAGCTGCATTGTTGTCGTCTTGAGATTTTATTTCATTGTACTTCTGATTTGGTCTACATGTCTTCCTTTTTCTTTGATTTTCTTAACTTTTACTGGAATACAAAACACAGTTTTTCAGAAAAGGAGGAAAAATTTACAAGTTCTTGCATGTTTGAAAATGTTCTTATATTCCTCTCTCACTTGATTGATAGTTTGATTAGCTATAGAATTTAGGCTGAAAATAATCTTCCACCAAAATTTTTTAAAGGCATTGCTTCACTCTCTTCTAGCATCTAGTGTGTATGTTGAGAAATCAGATGCCAATTCCTTTGCAGATAACTTTTTTTTCCCTCTCTGAAGTTTTTATGGTCTTCTCTGTTACTTAGCTCACTGTCTAGATGTGAGCATTGTGCTCAGTGATCTGTGGGTCCAAGATTTGTGCTTGCTTTTGCTCTAGGAAATTTTCCTCTATGATTTCTTTTTTTTGCTTCTTCTGAAACTCATTACAGTAGTGTTGTAATTCCTTCAGTGAAGTTAGATAAACCATTTCTCTTACTTATTCTCTTTTCCCTTTTTATTTCTACTTCCTTCTTTTATTTTTTCTTTCTTAGTATCTATGATCTTTCCTTGACTTTGTTTTAGCCCTTCCATTGATTTATCTTTTGACTATTCTATTTTTAATTTCCAAAATGTTTTATTTGTTTCTCTGTACCATGTTTAAATATCCTATTCTATTTTGATGGATGCATTCTGTTTTCAAATCTGTAAATGTCCATAGAAATCAGTTACTTTGTTTACCTTAGAGATTCTCCTTCATGCTCTTGATGTTCCTCAAATGTTTGTTGAGCCTTGACTGCTTGTTTCTATTTGTAATAAAATGATTAGATTGATTTATTTGCTCCACTAAGGTGGTTTCTCCTGTAGCTAAATGGATTTGTTTCTAAAATGCATCACCTCACCCTTCTCTTCTCTAACAGTGCCAGAATAGGGTGAACATTACCATGGGGCACCAACACCTACATGAGAAGTTTCAGCATTCCTAAGGCAAAATATATCTTTGTATGACAGAGCACTAGCTTTCTGTGGAGGCCAACAATATGACTGCCATGGACTCTAACACATGTGGAAGTGGAGGGCATAGGAGATGGTCTAGCTGTTTTGTGTACAGCCCTTTAATCAATCACTCTGATTACAGTCCTTGTTTTGGCTTGCTAAAGCTACCAGAATGCAATATCCAGAAACGGGTTGGCTTTTAACAATGAGGATTTATTAAGTTACAAGTTATAATTCTAAGGCTGTGAAAATGTCCAAATTATGGCATCAAAAAGACAATACCTTCTCTGAGGAAAGGCTGCTGGCACCCGGGGCTCCTGTGTTAGATAGCAAGGCACATGGCCGGTGTCTGCTGGTCCTTCACTCCCAGGTTTTATTGCTTTCAGTTTCTGATTCTGGTGGCTTTCTCTTTGAGCATCTGTGGGTTCTCTCTTAGCATCTCTGGGGCTTTTCTCTCTCTAAACTCTCTCCAAATGTCTCTGCCTTTTATCCTCTCAAAATGGACTCCAGTAAAGTTGTAAGATCCACCTCAAATGGGCTGAGTCACGTGTCAATTGAAACAAACAATAGGTCTTCTCCCACAGGAATGAATTAGAGAGCATGGCATTTTCTGGGATACATAACAGCTTCAAACAAGCACAACCTAAACCTAAAGTCTTTGTTTTTTTTTTTTTCCCTCTCTCCAGACCTTTCTATTCTGAGCTTGAGACTGTGAAGCTGTGAGGGTTAGGTTCATGTGTCAACTTGGCCAGGTTTTGAGGCCGGTTGTTAGGTCATGCAAGCACTGGCCTGATTGTTACTGTGAGGACATTTTGTGGCCTTAAATCATGAGTAAGTGATTGTATCCATGGCTGATTACATCTGCAATCAACTGAGGAGATTGCCTTCAACAGTGAGAGATGTCTCATCCAATCAGATGAAGGCTTTGAAAGGAGAAGTGATGATTTCATCAGTCAGAAGAGAAGGTTTCCATCTCTACATCAGCCAGCCAGCTTCTCCTGGGGAATTCATTGAAAACCTTCATCAGAGTTCCCAGCTTGCAGCTTGCCCTATGGAATTTGGACTTGTGCATCCCCGGTTGTGTGAGACAATTTTTATAAAATCTCATGATATTTACAGATATCTCCTGTTGATTCTGTTTCCCTAGAGAACCCTGACTAATACAGAGACTTTCTGGGTCTCCTCCAGAAAGAATGGCTCCAGCTTCTGCCTGATCCTTTGCATTCTGTGATGCATTCTGTGATGCAGTTTCTTATGCACTGATTTATCCCCCAATACTGTCACATCTACTTTTTTTTAAAGTACAATAAAAAGTTTTTTAGAGAAGTTGTAGGATTACAGAAAAATAATCAGAAAATAGAGTTCCCATATACTCCCCTCACACAGGCAGTTTTCTTTATTATTAACACTTGTCTTAGTGTGATAACTTGCTACAATTGATGAAATGATATTATTATAATTATGCAGTTAACTATAGTCCATAGCTTTTATTAGGGTTCACTGTTTGTGTTGAGCAGCCCTATGGGTTTTTTAAAAAAATTTTTATCCTAGTAATATATACACAACCTAAAATTTCCCCCTTGTAATCACCTTCAAAGATATAATTCAGTGGTGTTAATTACATTCACAATGTTGTGCTACCATCACCACTATCCATGATCAAAACTTTTCTATTATCCCAAACAGAGACTCTGTAAAATTTAAGCATTAATTCTCCACTCTTAACCCCCACCTCAGCCCCTGGTAACCTATATTCTTGTGTCTGACTCTATGAGTTTGTTTATTCTAATTATTTAATATCAATGAGATCATAATATTTGTCCTTTTGTGTCCTTAGTTGGCCATAGATATGAGGTTTTATTTACGAACTCTCAATTTGTTTCCTTTGGTTTGTATATCTGTCCTTGTGCCAGTACCATGCTGTTTTGATTACTGCTGCTTTGTAATAAGTTTTAAAATCAGGAAGTGTGAGTCCTCCAACTTTGCTTTTCTATTTCAAAATGCTTTTGGTTACTCAGGACCCCTTATACTTCCATATAAATTTGATGACTGGCTTTTCCATTTCAGCAAAGAAGGTTGTTGGAATTTTAATTAGGATTGTGTCGAATCTATACATTTCTTTGGATAGAATTGGTATCTTAACAATATTTAGTCCTCCAATCCATGAAAATGGAATGTCCTTCCTTTGATACAGGTCTTCTTTGATTTCTTTTAGCAATGTTTTGTAGTTTCCCATATACAAGTCCTTTATATCCTTGGTTAAATTTATTCTTAGATGTTTAATTCTTTTAGTTGCTATTGTAAATGGAAGTTTTTTCTTGAGTCTCTCTTCAGATTGTTCACTACTAGTTAATAGAAACACTGCTTATTTCTGCCTATTGATCTTGTACCCCATCACTTTGCTGAATTCATTTATTGGCTCTGGTAGCTTTGTGGTGGATTTTTCAGGGTTTTCTATATATAGGATCATATCTATAAATAGGAAAAGTTTTACTTCTTCCTTTCCAGTGTAGATGCCTTTTATTTCTTGCTTCCTTATTCTTTTCTATGAGCTTCAGAATAATTTAATCATACTCTTTCATGCCTCCAATTCTACTGAGCTTTTGCTTGGGGATTGTATTCAGCCTATAAGTTAATTTGAAGAGAACCAAAATCTTTGTATTCTCTAGGCTTCCCATCACAACATGAACTATCTTTTCATCTATTCAAATAATTAACTTGTTTTTTATGAAGTCAGTAAAATAGCTGCATGGATTTAATAAATCCATAAAATTTTTCAGAAATGTGGTTCAGTGCAAAGAGTCCTGGACCAGGAATCAGGAAACCTGAATTCTTGTCTTAGCTCTGCCACCAATTGGCAATTAAACTTGGACAGTGAGTGTACCAGTTTGGATATATTATGTCCCCCCAAACACCATTATCTTTGATACAGTCTTGTGGGGGGAAGATATAGTCTTGATTAGATTGGAATTCTTTGATTGTTTCCATGGCAATGTGACTCAATCAACTGTGAGTGAAACATTTTACTGGATAATTTCCATGGAGGTGTTACCCCACCCATTCAGGTTGGGTGTTAATTGGATCACTGGCATCCTATAAAGGAGTTCACAGACAGAAGGACCAGAGAGGAATTAAGAGTGACATTCTGGAGAGCAACTGAGAATGACATTTTGAAGAGGAGCTGCAGCTAAGAGAGGACAAAACACCCCAACAACAACACTTTGGAGAATGCCATTTTGAAACGAAACCTGGGAGCAAGCAAATGCCAGCCACGTGCCTTCCAAGCTAACAGAGGTTTTCCGGATGCCAATGGCCATCATGCAGTGAAGGTACCCTATTGTTGATGCCTTACCTTGGACACTTTATGGCTTTAAGACTGTAACTTTGTAACCAAATAAACCCCCTTTATAAAAGCCAATCCATTTCTTGTATTTTGCATAATGGCAGCATTAGCAAATCGGAACAGTGAGTATCTTTGGACCTCAGTGTTTCCACCTGTAAAATGGGGAAGTCTTGGTTAGTAGTTCTGTAAGATCCCTATGACAATGGTCTGAGACTCTATGAATCATGATGCCAACATTTATATAGCAAATGATCCCCCAAAGGAGGAGTAATGTTACTATAGCTCATGGCACCATCATCACAGGCATTCTCAGAACTTTGGTTGAACACATCCACTTACTACTCCTCAGAGTATAGAAGAACTGTGGATTCTCTGGAATTGATTACACTTCTTACATTTTCTAGCTCCCAGTGCTGTGATAAAAATGGATATACAGATATAAAACCACCCCACAATGCCATTGTTGCAGTCCTAAAGCAGGGGTGAGATGTGACCCCTCAGCGGGAGGAGGTGGGCCTCATAGTGGAGGCAAGAAGCTGTGGCACTGTTAACCATTTTGCAAAGCTCCAGGGATGCAAAACAAAAGAAACAGAATGGCTTTGAAGGTTCTTGCCAACTCTTAAGGATTAGGAGGAAAATGAGGCTTCTAAGAGCATGACCAAGCATTTAATACCCCTTGAAATCCACAAGACAAAACTGCAATCATCTTCATCTCATGATTAAAAAAGAAAACACAAAAGACTGTGGCTCTGCCTGGTCTCATTAATTGGATTATAAAGCCTAGAAGGAAATTCTTCTGCAGCAAAGTGGCCAAAGTTTTGTAACTGGAACAGAATAACTCAGAGCAAAGCTTCAGGCCCACCCAAGACATTTCATCCCCAGAAATAAGGGGCTGAATTTCTACCTCATAAGTGGTTTTAATCTGTAGAACTTTTCCTACTGCTCTGGAAACAATTCAATTCCAAGAACAATGGAAGCTCAAACTCAGTTTGGTGCTAGCCATTAATAGATCTCATTTGGATGAATATGTTTGAAAGCTTTTTTTTTCATCATTGTCACAAAAAATGAGCTGGTGATGAATAAGTGAAACACACTAAAAGAAGAGCTTAATATTCTGGCAGATAAAAACACAGCACATGCTGAAAGAATGTATTACGGACATAAGCCATAAAAATGTTTTCAATTTCTTTTGGTGTTAAGATACAGCATAAGAAACTAGTCAATTTCTGGAAAGTCACTCGAGGCAATTTGCATATAGAATGTTTATTGCAGGATGGCAGATGTGACTTTGAATAAGTGGAGCCAGTTCTTATGAATTTTGCCTCCCATCTCTGCCCAGGTTACCAGCATCTGGAGGACGTGGCTGTGCTGCATTAAGAAAAATGATTCCAGGGATTGAGAGACATTATTAGTTCTTCCCCACAATGTTTATATAATTTTTACTTAATCTGCCACTAGTCCATGTGGTACCGCTAGAGGTTTCTGTGAGTGGAGTCCTCTTGATCCTTTCAACATCAAGAGAAATACGTGGTTTTTCTCCCAGCTTCAGAAACCTTTCATTTTAATTTTTTAAGATGGCGTAACATAAATTCACCTCATTTGTACACAGTGAAATCCTTTCCCTTTTATTGTGGAAGATAGTTTACTTCAAAGCCTCATTTATGGCCCGGTATTGGGGAAGCATTTAATTACACACCAAGGGAGATGTAACCAAGAAATTAAGATTTAAGGACTGATTATGATTACTGAATCATTGTATAGATATTCCTTTTTACTTTTGGTGTATTAGAGTAGACAGAGGGAAATACCCAAAATCTGAACTGTAATCCAGCTGCCTTGATCTCTGATAATGATTGTATAGCCTTTGTCTTGTGCCCTTGTGATTGTAAAAACCTTGTGACTAACCTTTTCTTGTACCCATTCATTCAGTTTTTTGACCCCAGAGTCTTATGATCACTGAAGACAGCCCCTAATGTTTATTAATGAAGGGTTTTGGGTCAGCCCAGAACCAACCCACCCCAAGTCCGAAGTTATCTTGATAACCGAAGCTGGATCTAACCAAAATGGGCCTGCCTGACATGCACGGTAGCTTAGACTTTAACCTACAAGTCACCTATACCTCATTTTAATACTAAAAATCACACCCATCATCATATTAAGGCCACCATTTTCTTACATACGTTTTGTGACTAGCATGTAATCAATCTGCACATGTTCAATCAACAATTAGATCACTTCTAATTATATCATCTGGGGCCTTTGTACTCATTATTTCAAAACCTGCCCATATTTTGATGCTATAAAACTATCAGAATTTCTGCTGTTCAGGGAGACAGATTTTGGACCGACAGGCCATCTGTTCTCCTGCTTCGTGCCTAGCAATAACGCTCTTCCTCTCTTTGAAACCCCAGTGTCTCAGGAATTGGTCATTTGAGCTCATCTGGCAAAAGAATCTACCACCTTGGTCTGGCAACAAAGGGGGAATTTCGTGTGGGTAAAAGAGTGATGAAAATGCTATGAAAAGCGACAAGGATTGAAAGAGATGATAATAAGCCAAATTAAAAAACCAACAGATAATTTTCTTTGACTTCACTCCAGACTTCAGCAAGACAGCCTGGGTGGTGCAAACCAACATCCTGCAAACAAAATGGCTGCTCCTTCTAGAGTCCCCGGTGACAGGGGAGGAGTGGCAGAGCGAGCTCCACCGGCCACAGTGAGCTCCACAGGCCACAGTGAGCCCCGCAGGCCACAGCTCGCGAAGGCATTTCTCCTTCCCACTGCGATGCTGCCCATGGAAGGGCTCCCTCCACTCTCTCTTCTGGTTGCCTTTGGGTGAGATCCCAATCCCTGCCATGGCCTCTGAGGCCCTGCTGGGCCGGTGCCCCTTTTCCAGCCACCCCCAGGGGGGCCTTCTGTAACCTGCCACTCTCGATTAGATCTCCCAGTTATACACGATCAGTGCCTCCTGTGGGTTCCCATTACAGCTCCCAGTCTGTAACTGCATTTATTTGTGTGCTTCCTGCTTTCTCTGGCCGGGCTGTGCATCCCAGTTAGGACTCGCTGCTGCCCCCCCAGCACCTGGGACAGATGCTCAAAGAAGATGCTCAGGAAGTCCTTGGTGACAAATGAATGGACTTCATGGTTTTCTGAGGAAGACTGGTCTCCCCACCCCTGCCTTGTTCAGGCAGAGTTTTCCAACAGATTGACTTTCATGTCTCCTCTTTACTTTTTGTCCTTCCCTCTTTTCTCCTGCTCATTTGTAACAACTTTATTGGTTTTCTTTCTCCCCATGTTGCTCTAGAAGGCAACAGATGGGTAGAGGATTTCAGATGAATACTGAATATCACACACCCATTGATGAGATCATTTCAGAATTTTCTAAAATTATTCTTCACGGTTACATGGCCAGGGAGAAAATATCCCTGGAGTTTTGAGAGTAGGGAGGCTGCTGCTTGTGCTTAAATCATTATTAAAGAGACAAAGGCTCACCAGGATAAAGCTGCTGGGAAGTTTTCTTTAGCAGTAAAGTATATTTGGTAAATAGTGCTCACCTGGAGGAACAGTGCCAGAAAGCTCCTTCTTTTGTGTGTGCATGTAATTACTTGTCACTCTATCTAAATGTCATATCCGGCAGAGCTTATCTTCCTTTAGACATTTACAATAGCATCCACATTGGGACTGCCAACAGGAGATTGCTTGGCTCTGGAAAGAATAGTTTTAATGGTACAATATTAATAGCATGAGATTTTCTCTTTCCTTTAAAAAAATGTGGGCAAAGGTATCAGAAGGGCGATGCTATGCCCTGAGCATGCAAAAGGCATTCCAGGTATCACTGCCATGTTTATGGAAAATGAAGTGCATAAAGACTTGACTCCTTCAGAGAAGCAATCTGAACTTTGCCAGGGTTAAGCAAGCTGTAACACTGACACTAGAAGCTGAGCTGCTGGGTTACAAGAGCAAATAAATAGAGCCACGGGGCCTGGTGGCTAAATACCCTCTCTTCCCCATGATGTCCGTAACAATTTGACTTTAGGTCAACTACCCCTTTCTCCCAGTTTCATCTCAGCCTGAGAAAGGCTGTTGTGGTACAAAGCTGCAGCAAGCCTGAGCATCTCATCGCAGGCAGAGAGGTCTGTCAGTATCTTAGCAACAAGGCAACAGAAGCATCCTTGTGCTGTTTAATTTTTCAAATAATGAAATGACAGTTGCATCGTTTTGCATTTAAACTGCAAGGTCTCCAAAGACTGCAGCCTGCTGTGAATAAAAAATAGGAAGCACAAAAACCTCTCCTCCAGGGATGTTAGCTCCATTTTACAGATGGGTAAACTACAGCACAACAGGGCACAGTGGCCCATTCCCCATGAGCAGCAGAACTTGGCTAAGAAGGCTACAGAAAAAACTGCCAACCAATGGAAAATTCTAAAGAAAGGGAGCTGTACACCAGGCCATTTCTTTTCTCCCATTGAACTTCTGTAGCACCTAGGGAACAGAGAATGTGCTCATCATCTATTTTGAAAAGTGCTGACCTTACTGATTGCTAAATTATAAATGAAATCAATGGGTCTATCTTATAGCATCACTGCTGACCCAGGAAATCAGCTACAGGAAAAGTTTGCAAGGCCTTGTTAGTCTTTTAAAAGTGTGCTTATTTTGTAATTGTCTTCTGCAAATGTAATTCATTTTGTAGCCAAAGGCAGGTACTGTTATTTGTCTACTCCTTTTTCTTTGCTAACTGTGGCGGTTTAAAAAAATGGCCATGTGGGTAGAGAATGGGGAGTGGATGCTTAATGTGTGCAGAATTTTTAACTAGGTTGAATTTAAATGTTAGGAAATGGATAGAGGTGATGGTAGCACAATATGGTGAGTGTAATTAACAGTGCTGAATTATGTGGGTGATTGTGGTTGCAAAGGGAGGTTTAGAGTAGAGCATGTCACTAGAAGGAACGCTAGAGGATAAAACATGGTGCTGTATAACACAGTGAATCCTGTGGTGGATGATGGACTGTGGTTAATAGTACAAATATAAAATAAGAAATGAACTAGAACAAATGTATGTTACTGTTACAAGGAGTTAATAATACAGTATATGGGGAAAATGCACCTACTGCAAAATATGGACTATAGTTAACAATAATGTCTTAGTATTCTTTTGTCAACAATAACAAATACAACACACTGATGCTAAAGGTCAATAATGGGAGGATTAAGGGTTATGAGATGTTGATTTTTTTTTTTTTTTTGAGTAATGAAAATGTTCTAAAATTGATTGTGGTGAGGAATGCACAACCATGTGATGAGACTGTGAACCACTGATTGTATACTTTGGATTGTATGCTATGTGAATATATCTCAATAAAACTGCTGGAAAAAAATGGCCACAAATTCTTTGACATTTCTTCCATTGAGAGACAGGGTCTTTGTACCCTTCTGTACAGTCTGAGTGGGTTTGTGACTGATTCAACCAGTAAAATATGGTTGAAGTTGATGCCATGTGATTTGCAAGGCTGAATCATACATGGTGACACAGCTTCCATCCTGCTAACTGGAATTCCCCTATTTGGAGCTCAGGGCAGTCATGTAAGCATGAGGCTGCCATTTTTTGTGGAAGCCCAAGCCACATAGAGAGGCTACATGTAGGAACTCTGGTTAACTGTCCCAGCTGAGCCCAGTCCTGAGTCATTTCCACCCAAGCACCAAACATGTGAGTGAAGAAGCCTCCAGATGATTATTCTGGGCCCCCAGTCATTCTAATCTTCCCATTGAAAGCTCTAGTCATCTCTGATCTGCCCTTTCCAAATTATCTGTGAGTATAGGTAAATCATTACTGTTTCAGGCTGCTATGATTAAGGAAATTTCTTAAGCAACAATAATAACTGGAACACGCTAACAGAACCCCAATTATTCACCTTCCTCTGGATGTTTGTGTCCTAGGTTACGGCCCTTCCTTGACTTCTGAGGGTGAATGCTTATTTATCTAAGGCCACTATGGTTTAGATTGGCCATGTCATGAGTTGCAATTCTGGCCAATAAGGTGAGTGGAGAAGTTTGCTGGGGCTGCTTTTGGGAAAGTTTCCCTTACTCTTAAGGGTTGCAGAGCAGGGTGGTTCTCGGTGCTACCTTCAGACATTCTCTGCACATGATAACTATACCTGTGGCCCCCATCCTGGGACTGTTGGGGAGCCAACAGCCTAAGAGGAAAAGCCACTGAGGTTGACAGGGCAGGAGGAAGCCTGGAGAAGCTATGTCTCAGATGATGCTCAACACTAAGCCACTGAAACAAGCAATCCTGGAACAACCTCTGTCTTTGGACTTCTTGTTATATAATATAATCTCATTGTTTAAGCCTTTTGGCATTGGGTCTTCTAAGGGCTTCACCCAAAGTCTCCTAAACAGTCCTTGATGTTTCAGAGCATAGGTTTTGGTCCTAAAGATTAAGGTTCAAATCTTGGTCCTGTCACTTACTAGCTATGTTACTGTGAGCTGCCCTGACCTTCTGTTTCCTCATCTGTAAAATTAAGAGAAGGATGTTTTCGTCATTGGATTTTTGTGAAGATAAAATAATTCAATCAATAAGTAATTGCTGGTACCTTCTTTCCACATTGGGGAAATAGCTTCCAATCCTTATGGTGCTTAGATTCTAATGATGGAGTCAGATAATAAGTAAATGAGCAAGAGAATCTCAGATAGTAGTAAGTGCTATAAAGATTAATGGGAAGAGGTATGTAAAATGCTTAGCACTGGCCTGGCACATTACAAGCAATCATCAAATGACATCTATTTTTAAAATTAAAGTAAATAGTACCCATATCACCATTAGGAAAAGGATAAAGTAGTTGAAGCCTGCTTTAGAATATTCTGGTCTGAATTTTTACTCTCTTAGGATAAGAAATTGGCTCCTTCCTCTGCTCTGCCCCACCCCAAATGAGCTGGAAAAGGTGACTGATGTCAAGGAGTGGATTCTGTGGAAAGTGTTCTCACTGGTTCCTTTCTGACTCTTGGGCAGCCAGGACAGTTGAAGGTGGAAGTGGCCCTCCATGGTGACCCTTTGGCAGGTGGAGGTGGGCAAGTGTCAGCAGGCACAAAGTCTCTCCTCTGGAAATCCCTTATACCTGTCTTCGGCTGCCCAAGTGTGCAAAGTGGGTAGATGGGAAAAATGCCTCTTAGAATCTGTGATGGTTAGGTTCATGTGTCAGCTTGGCCAGGTGATAGTACCCAGCTGTCTGGTCAAGTAAACACTAGCCTAACAATTGTGGCTGGTTAATAAACCAACAGGCTGGTTTATTAAATCATCAGTCAATTGACTGCAGCTGTGACTGATGACTCACCAAAGGGCGTGTCTTCCACAATGAGAGAATGCAATTGGCTGGATTTAATCCCATTAATCAATTGAAGACTTATAAGAAAGACAGATAGAGGACCCTCACTTCTTCTTCAGCTGCCCAGCGAAGCATTTCCTGAGGAGTTCGTCGAAGTTGCCTGTTAGTTTCCTGAGGAGTTCATTGGACATCTTCCTTGGTGTTGACAGTTTGCTGACTGCCCTACAGAATTTGGACTCCTGCATACCCACAGTTGTGTGAGTTACTTTTATAAATTTTATAGTCATAGATAACCTCTCATTGATTCTGTTTCCCTAGAGAATCCTAACTAATACAGAATCCATATGGCAAAGTCCTTTATTGAATTGTGTGAGCTCTTGGCTTATTATGAGGCTAGTTTAGCCTTTGCAGCAACAGGCTAAATATGCTAAATCGCTGAGTTTTTGTAGGGAAGTATGGGCCAGGCATTTGTAAAGTATCTTGGAACTGTAGTGGTGTCTAAGAAAGATTGATGTATGAAATGTCATGATTCCCAACAATGGCAGAGAAAATTCTGTAAAAGGGCCTTCTGATTCCTGCTATAGATAGACAGAGCCTGAATAATTTTTTTTTTTTTGCATTGTCTTCTTCCTCTATCAAGGTGTCCAACTACTCTTTTCTTGTTTTCTTTTTTTCCTAATACTCACAGCTTGTCAATGATAAATAGGGCTGAAGAGTAGTTTTGATACCTACCTACACCTCCAGCTGAGGGCTGTGTTGAGGGGTTTGTCTGCCTGTGTATTTCAAGGCTGTGCAAATGCTCTGTGCTGCTTTCACCCTGGCTGACCTGAAGAAATACCCTCTTCTCACATGTCAACTCTCTGAGCTGGGTGGCTTGCCAGGCAGCCCTTTGGGCCTGCCTGAGGTCTTCAAGTTGCTGCTGTCAAGCCCATGGGCAAGAAGAACAAGGAATATCTGCTCAGCCCTGGCTACTGGGCCCTTGAGAACTGCGGCTGTGTGACCGTGGTGTCATGAGGGATGGGCCATGGCCACTCAGCTCTGCAGCGTCTCGCCTCCAAAAATGCACAAGCAAACATTTTTTGTATGTGTACTTGCTTCTGCTCACCGAGGCGTTTCCCTGCAGCTCAGGATGGCACGTATTTCTTAGGATTTTTCTCTGTACCAAGAGTTTCCTGCAACCCTGCAAAGGACTCCTGCTGAGTCACTACAGGTGGCCAAATACTGTGGCCAGGGATGGAGGGGCCACCCACAGTTCAATCCATAGGCCATTGCTAAGGGGTTGGGGTGGTCTTATTAGGAAGATAAGTAGCTGCCTTTTGGGGCCCCTTCCTGTCATCCCAACTTCATCTCTTCCCTCTTTTGTTTATCTAGAAATGACTTGGCCTCTTGAACTAGACAGATCTAGGTTTGAAGGCTGAATTTACCATTCAGTCACTGTTTGACCTTGGGTAAATTTTTAACCTGGGTTCTTTTTTTTTTAATCCCTTAGAAGTAAAAATAAGGCTTAACATGCAGGATTTTTGGAGGGATTAGATGAGCCCACTGCATAACACTGTGCTCAGTGAATGTCTATTTTAGGTGTTCTCTTTGAAAATGCAAGTGTCACATCAAGGATTCCCTTGACGCAATGATGCACTGAGTGCTTATCACTGAGTGTTCTCTCATCATCTAATGGTAATTAAAGCAAAGATGACAGGAATCAGAAGAGAGGGTCAGATGAGGAGGGAGAGAATCTTGTAGGAAATAGGTGTGTGCTGGTTTGGATGTATTATGTTCCCCAAAACATCATTATCTTTGATGCAGTCTTGTGTGGGCAGGGAACGTATTGTTAATTGGGTTGGAGACTTCTCATTGGATGTTTCTGTGGAGATGTGGTCACTCAACTGTGGGCGAGATCTTTCACCGGATAATTTCCATGGAGGTGTGGCCCCGCCCATTCAGCATGGGCCTTGATTAGTTTACTGGAGCACTATATAAGCTCAGACAGAAGGAGCGAGCTTGCTACAGCCAAAGGGGCACTTTGAAGAACGCACAGAAGCTGGGAGGAGAGGAGCTGCAGATGAGAGACAGTTTGGAGACGGCCTTTGAAAACAGACTTTTGCTCCAGAGAAGCTAAGAGAGGACAAACGCCCCACAAGCAACTAAGAGTGACATTTTTGAGGAGCTGAAGCCTAGAGAGGAATGTCCTGGGAGAAAGCCATTTTGAAAACAGAACTCTGGAGTAGACGCCAGCCACGTGCCTTCCCAGCTAACAGAGGTTTTCCGGACACCAGTGGCCATCCTTCAGTGTACCAGATTGTTGATGACTTACCTTGGACACTTCATGGCCTTAAGGCTATAACTTTGTAACTAGATAAACCCCCTTTTGTAAAAGCTGATCCATTTCTGGTGTTTTGAGAAAAGGCAGCATTAGCAAACTGAAACAAGGTGACAGCAACAAAGTCATGGATTTTCTCATCTTTTAGCTTTCCCTGGGGTCAGACCCTTTAGGGGAAACTACGTTTCTTTGTTTTTTTTTTCCCATGCAATTCTAAGGTCCATACCTTCTTCACAGTTTAATATCTCTGAATTTTTAATTCATTTTATAATTTATACATTTATAGTTATAATTGGCTTTTTTATAATTGTATGAAATGAGTGCATCTTATAATTGATGGCATCTTCGTTTTGATGAATATGGTAATCCTTTTCAAAAACAATGATACCCTTAGGAATCTGGGGACTTTCATATGGGTCTCTTAGAATTGCCTGTTCACCACAGTAGCCATTAGCTACATGTGGGTTTTGTGATATACCATAGGGTGAACTACTTGCTTGATTTTGAAGACTTAGTATGAAAAGAAAGAATGCTAAAATATCTCACTGATAATTTTTTAACTGATTACATGTTGAAATGACAGTATTTTGGAAATATTGGGTTCTATAAACTATGTTACTAAAATTGATTTCACCTATTTCTTCCTGTTTTCTTTTTTTAAGGTGGCTACTAGAAAATTTAAAATTTCACATGCAGCTTGCTTTACCTTTTTCATAGATGGTGCTGCCTTGTTGTAAGGACCCTGTAGAAAGACCAGGGACCCCAACCTAAAATTTGGTTTGGATGCTGAGAATGAGTATGCCACACACAAATCAAGAGAGTGTGAAAAGGTTTAATACTCACATAATGAGGCTTTCTGGGAGAGCAGGGTGGATCCTAAGCAGGTATGAAAATGGCTCGAGGGAGCAGGGAAAGGAGCCTGTTTTTTTTTTTTTTTTTTTTTTTAAGTTCAGTTTTATTGAACTATATTCACATACCATACAATCATCCACGGTGTACCATCAACTGTTCACAGTACCATCATATAGTTGTGCATTTATCACACAATCTATTTTTGAACATTTTCCTTATACCAGAATGAATCAAAATAAGAATAAAAAATAAAAATAAAAAAGAACACCCAAATCATCCCCCCATCCCACCTTATTTTTCATTTAGTTTTTGTCCCCATTTATCTACTCATCCATCCATACACTGGATAAAGGGAGTGTGATCCACAAGGCTTTCACAATCACACTGTCACCCCTTATAAGCTACATTGTTATACAATCGTCTTCAGGAGTCCAGACTACTGGGTTGCAGTTTGATAGTTTCAGGTATTTACTTCTAGCTATTCCAATACATTAAAACCTAAAAAGTGTTATCTATATAGTGCTTAAGAATGTCCACCAGAGTGACCTCACGACTCCATTTGGAATCTCTCAGCCACTGAAGCTTTATTTTGTTTCATTTCACATCCTCCTTTTGGTCAAGAAGATGTTCTCAATCCCACGATGCCGGATCCAGATTGATCCCCGGGAGTCATATCCTGCATTGCCAGGGGCCTGGTTTTTATGGTGGTTACAGGTGGGGTTCCTATATACACTGACAGGAGTTTTCTTGGTTTGAAAATTCTGCCAGAGCCAAAGGAGGAAGCTCCTGGGCTTTCATATCAGCTTTCCCAGATGTGAACTAAAGAAGAGCCAGGGGTAAGGCTTAAGAGCTCTCAGCAGTCAAACATAAAAAATGGAGTCCAATTTTTATTTCAATTTCTAATCCTGTGTCTTTATTTTACTGATGATGACTCAGACACAGAAAGGAGATGTGACTTGCCCAAGGTCAAACAGCTAGTGGCAGTGCTGGAATTGGAATTTGAGTTTCTGGAGAGGAGATTTTCCCTGTCTCTTCCCCACATCTCACAAAAAGACACCTTGAAGGACAAGAGGATTCTTTCTCCAGGGGATGGTTGACCCATTTTGTGGCTCTGCTGAGAAGGAGAAGGATGGTAGTGTCAGGCATGGCGACAGCCCCCAGGGCCCCTCTCTTGCTACGGCAGCCCCATGCCAACTTGGCCTATGTTTGCTGACAAGCTGGCTTAGGAAAATGACTTGAAAAGTAAATACTAATGCAACATAAAATCAAAGGAAGTCAAGAGTTTGAAAAAAACAAAAACAAATCCATGGGAACTGAGTGGGCATTGTGCACTCACATCTTTTGACTTGAAAGTGGCTTTGATTTGAGTCAGGAAATTCACATACCTACGTTTTGCTCGAGGATTAAAAACTTCCAAGAGAGGTTATTAGTCCAGGGACAGAGGCCTCACATTGCAGGAGCAGAACTTAAATGCTTTCAAAAGAAAAGGAAATAACCTTATAGGGGTTTGTTTTAACATTTCCAGGAGAGTCGTTGTGAGAGATCAGTGTGCATTTTGGGAGCCCTGACTACTTAAAAACATACTTGGGAGGGGATTGGCTTTAAAACTTGAATCTTTGCCTGGCTCTTGGCTTCTCTGGCATATCAGTGTTTTCTGTTTATTGTATTGCACAAAAATGAATCTGAATTTGTTTTGATTTTTTGTGATTTTTTTCCCTCCCCTGGATAAAGAACAGTCTGGTAGAAGTTACTTTGGACAAAATCTCACATAATTAATCACCAGTTTCAGCGGACAGTCGCTGGGATCCTAGAGTACACTCTCTGCTGCTTTCCAGGAAGACAGGTTAGAAGGAGTTGATCAAGAGCTCCTTCTACCTCCATTAGCTGATACACGCAGAAGCACCTCATAGTGCATCCATACAATGAAATCTACTCAGCAATAAAAAGAAATGAGTTACTAGTGAACACAACAACATGCATGAGTCTCAAAAGCATTATTCTAAGTGAAAGATGCCAAGCCCCGAAGGCTACCTATTGCATGATTCCATTTATAGAAATTTCTAGAAAAGGCAAAATATTTTTTTCTAACTGAAGAGAAGTCACAACTATTTTTCCAATAGAAGTGTGTGTTATGTATATAGACTGAATCCTATAACATAGCCACAGTAAGCAATAAAATTGGACAATTTGTGATTTATTTATTTATTTGTTTGTTTATTTATTGTTTTAATTTGCACAGTTATTGGTATATGACTGTTGACCAAGTACAATGCTTTTGATATCAAACACATCACTTAATTATGGAATAAAATTTAATAATTAAAACATTTGACCTTAGGTAAATGGTGAAAGAGAGAGAAGAAAAATTTAATAAAAATATATGTAATGACTTTCCTCTAAATATTCATTTAGATATTCATTCTGTGATCTTCATTCATTTAGCCATTTACTCAGCTGGCATTTATTCTGCAACTATTGTATGTGAAGCAGAAATCAGCACGATAACAATATTGCCGTCACTATAATTTGAAAAGAGAGGCAAGTAAGCATATGCTTAAAAAGCATGATGATTTTTAAAGTGCCACATAAGTTGTGTAACAGGAACATTCAGAAGCTCTTATAAGAATAGAAAGAGGTTGCATTAAAATCTGTTGGGACGAGACAGGGTTTACGTGGTGGTGGGGGAAGTGGAAAAAGATTTAAAAGAGGAGACTACTGGTTACACTCGATTTGAGTCTTGAGAATGATGAGTTGGTTTACCTGTTGACAAGAGAGAGAAGCTTTCCAAACACAAGTATCAAATGTAAGTAATGGGCCTTGAGCGACATGTTGCATACCCTTAACTATGAAAGCAGTTTGAAGGAGGAGTTTATGGTAGGAACAGAGAGAGCTATTGGCTTTTACTAGGATTATTTAAAAAAAAAAGCTCCTCCTACACCATGGCCAGCCAAAAGAATTGAATAAATATTTGCATGTACATCAGCCTGCGATTTTCTGATGGATAGGACATGATGGACATACAAAGTTAAAAGCCATGAATAATACCTAATTACTTATATTTAGCTCTGTATATAAGTAATTTTATTTATTATTTTTAATGCAATTTTATTGAGATATATTTGTACACCATACAATTCATCCAAAGAATACACTCAATGGCTCACAGTATCATCATATAGTTTTGCATTGATCACCACAATTTTAGAACGTTTTCGTTACTCCAAAAATAAAAAAAATAAAAATAAAAAAGAACACTCAAAACATCCCATACCCTTTATACCCCCACTTTATTTATTTATTTATTTATTTGTCTTTATTTTATTATTCATTTGCCCACACACTGGATAAAGGGAGTGTCAGTTACAAGGTTTTCACAATCAGTCACCCCATAAAAGCTATATAATAATACAAACTTAGAAGAGTCTTTTGAATACGGGGAGGGGCATAATTTTATGGTTAAAATAATACCAACATATATCAAGTATGTACCCGTGCCAGGTCTGGGGTAAGACAGCTTCACAGTTGTGATATCGTCTCTATTGATTCCACTGTTTACCATCTGAGACTTTTTTGCTTGGAGAGGAACACTACTTCCAATCTTTCCTCTGATGCCCAATTTATTAAAGTTTTGGACTTTATTAAACAATAAGCATTCCTTCAATCATTAAATAATAAATGTTTTTCTAAATATTTGCTCACTGCTTAACACAATGAATCAATCAAAACAGGAATTTGAGGAGATACTCTCCTGCCAGGGAAAATTAAACAGTTAATTTTTACAAGTCTAATGTATCAGATTCTCTGGAATGCTTTAAAAACCCAAGAAGAGGACAAAACACAGCATATCACAGTGATTGCAGAACTTTATTATTATTACACTTACACTATGGATTTAAATGTTTTATTTTCTCCCTATATCTGTATCCTCATTCTCACACTTATTCTTATATCTCCCCAGGGTAGCAGCAATTTTACCAGACTGACTTGGATGTCGTGTTCTGGGTTGCACCAGCTGATTTGTGGTCTGGTTTTTTAAGTTCAAGATAATTTAAACCAGATCCCTGGTCATTTGACTTTCCCACTTTTTAATTTGTTTCCCTTGCTACATCAGAAGAATTTAGGTTTTCGAGGGTTTTAGAGTTTCAAAACGTGTTTTTTCCATTGTCCTGCCATTATTGTATGTTTTCCAGGTCTTCAGTTTTGCTTTCCTAATATCTCATAATTAATAAGGCCGTTTAGATGATGAGGTTTGCCTAATGTTGGGTATTGAACCATGTACCCCACAGAAGACACATTTTAGTCTTAATCTACATTCCTGTGGGTGTGAACCCATTTGTAAATAGGAGTTTTGAAAATGTTATTATTTGTTAAGGTACAGACTCATTTGTGAATAGGATCTTGGAAGATCTTTATAGATCCTATTTAGGTAAGGCCACATCGAATCACGGTGGAACTTAATCCATATGGAGTCTTTAAAAGCAAAGGAAATTGGACGCAGAACTAGAAGCCAGAAGTCTGAAGAAGCCAGAGAATGAGGCTGATCACTCTGTAATGGAAGTAGAGATGCAAGCTAGGGAACCCCAAGGATTGTGGCACCAGACACTACAGACTCTGAGAGAAAGCATGACCTGTTGAGACCTTGATTTTGGACTTCCAGCCTCCAAAACTGTGAGACAATACATTCCTCTTGCTTGAGCCAACCAGTGTGTGCGTTTGCCATAACAGCCCTGGAAAATTAAGACATCTATAGTGGATGCCGTGAAGTGACTCCCAGCTCCCCCTCTTCAGAACAGGTGTGCTTACTCTCCCAGTGGCTAGGCACATTGCCTGCTGATGGCTCATAGCTGAGCCCTTCTTAGAAGTTTTCCTTGGCCAAAGACAGCTGCATTACCCCAAGGACTGATCAATGTGGGGGTACAGAGGCTCAACCCCTGGCTTCAATGAGACACCTTTCAAGAAACATTTTAGTTTCAGAGCTCTCTGTGGGGTTGGCTGAGGCCTCTGTTGCAATGGCATCAGAGTTAAGTCCTAACATAATCTAGCCAGAGAATTGATGGGCCTGCTAAGGGAGGAAAAGAAGCTGAAAGCCCTGGCCAACATGTGGCAGGTAGAGCAGGAAGAGTATGAATGAATTGCTGGATCAAGGGGGAGTGGAATAGCAAGCTGCTTAAAGGAGAGTTTATTGTTATGGGAGCATGCTCCCATTGCACATGTTTTAATACCTTGGCAAGGACCCAGGAAATGATACATTGCCCTTGGAAGCTTGAGGAAACTGATGGCCCACACTAAGTCAAGTAGAAATGCCAGAACTGCTGTGGTAGAAGACGGGATCAAAGGCTCAGAGAAATGAGCATGCTAGAGTGAGTATACTGCATAGGGTAAAAACCCACCAACTAACTTTGTTCCACGGAGAGCAAGAAGAAACTCTCCATTCAATATAGCCCAAAGAAAGAGCTGGTAAGAAGGACTCCAGCATCCCTGAGTTCAGAGGTGGCTGTGCTCTGAAGGCCAGGGCTGACTGTAGGAGGTGCTCTTTTAGTACTGAGTTCAGAGATAGCAATGGGGATGACGGGATCCAGGTGGAGGCACCTAACTATTAGAAGCCGGAGGCCACAATTATCATAATTAATGGCAAAGTCAAAATGGCAGTCAGGGGGTCTGACCCACTCACGGGGAACTAGGGAGATGGCTGATAGAGTGCGGCATCCCCATAGGTAAGACAGATGGGCAGCCAACAAAGGATTATTTGATCCATACAATCAAAAGACATCAAGGATAGGTTGTTAGGAGATTGAGAGCAACCACTCCAATGAAAATACACAATGTCTCTTGCCCAGTTTCCAGACCTGAATTAGTTTATAGACTTGGAACCAGTCGACTAAAGGAGAGGCTGTATCCCCAGGAGGAAGGACCTCGTGTCACCACAGCAGGTGAATATAGTGAGGATTCCTCCCAACCTTCCCGAAAGGGCCTCCTACCATTTACTCAGCTACTTGTACACTAGATAAAGGGGAATTCCCAGACATTTCAAGGACTGTTGGAAACAGGGTCTGAGTTGACTTTAATACCTGGGATTCTGAAGCATCATCATGGTCTCCTTAGATGCCCCACATCCAGCTCACAGAATACACTGAGTCCATGGACTTATCCATAGGTCATTTCCCTGGAGCAGACATACTTGACAGTTGTCAGAACTCCCATATTGGATCCTTAGCTTTAAAGCTAAGTCAAGTGGAAACCTTGGAACTGTCCTCCTCCAATGGCCAAAATATTTATTTTGGTGGCCCCAATGAACCATGTCTCCCCCAGTATTGACATCTTTGTGCATCGTCCTCCTACACTGAAACTAAGCTTGGGAAAATGGATATTAGAGGCAGGATGCAAGCAAAGGCTTAATAAAAGTTTGCACAGAGAGGCTTGTCTTCTTGGAATGCTTGCTGCCATATAAAGAAGCCATATTAACTTCATGGAGATACAATGTGGAGAGAAAGAGCCCAGCTTTCCACCCATCTCTGCTAAGGTCACAGACAAGGGATTGAACCTATTTTGGACATTCCAGCCCAAGCTGCCATCTGACTGCATCCACTTGCGGGACTCCAAGCAAGGCCAGGAGAACTATCCAGCTAAGTACCAGTTAAACCACAGAGTCACACTAAATAATGAAAGTGTTGCTGTTTTAAGCCACGATGTTTTGAGGTAGTTTGTTATTCAGCACCAGGTAATGGAAAAAATTGTAAATAAGAAAAAAATTTCATCTTGAATGGCAAAGATTAATATCCTGATAAAGACCTAAAGAATGCAGGGGTGGCAGCTGTCTTCATATCTTCATTTAACTCCCCAGTCTGGTCCCTACAAAAACCAGACAGATCCTGGATGAGGACAGGGGACTACCACAAACCCAGTCAAGTAGTGGACCCAATTAAAGCTGCTGTGCCAGATATGGTATTGGTATGAGAGTGAGTTAGCATAACCTCAGGTATGTGGTATGTAGCCATTGATCTGTCAGAGCAGAGAAATTCTCCTTCATAAGGGTTAGACAACAGTATTGCTGACTTTCCATACCCTGTTATAATATAGTTTGAAGAAACCTGGACCAGCTGTACTCTCTGGGCATTCTGCAGAATATCACGTTGGTCTACAATATCAATGACCTTGTGCTAACTGGACCAGTTATGCAAGAAGTGCCATGTATTTCAGAGGCCTTGGTAAAAGGCCTCTTTTGTGCTCCAGATGGTGAGATATAAACCTTATGAAGTTCAGGAACCTACTACAATAGTGAAGTTTTTAATGGTACAGTGGTTTGGAGCATGCCCAACATCCTTTCCAAAAGAAAGGACAAATTATTCTTGGACTGCCTACCATTAATAAGGAAGCATGCTGCTTTGTAACCTTCTTAATGCTCTTTAAATATAAATTTCACACTTGGGAAACAGTTTTAACCCATTTACTGAGTGACATGGAAGCTTTGAGTGGGGGCCCAGATTAAGAAAGAGCTCTGTATCAGTCCTGGGCTACAGTGTAAGCAGTTACGCTACATGGGTCATATGATGCAGCAGCTCTTATAGTATTAGAGATACCTGTGGTGGGAAAAGACATAATGTGGAGTTTATGGTAAGCCCTATAGGAAAATCACAATATAGACCCTCAGGTTGTGGAACAAGGCTATACAATTAGCAGAAGATAATATATACTATTCAGAAAACAGCTCCTGGTGTGCTACAGGGCTTAGGTAGAGATGGAATACCTGATCAGAGGACATTAAGTGACAATGGGGTCAGAACTGCCCATTATGAATTGGGTTTTCTCAGACCCACCAAGTCATAAGGTCAGGTTAGTCCAGCAGCAGTCCTTTATGAGAAAGAGATGGAACACCTGGGCTTGGATGTGAGTAGGGACAGAGGGCACAAATAAGCCACACAAGCAGGTGGCCTAGACTCCCATTCATCTATCATATGCAACAGAACCTCTCCCCTCACAGCCATGTCTGCATTAGGGGATCCCTTTTGGCCAGCTGACAAAGGAAGAAAAAGCTAAGTATGGTTCAGAGTAGGTAGGCTTAGGACATGGGTACAAAACAAAAATGTGTTGTTGCTCCCCTACAGCCCCATTTAGGGGTGGTGCTGAAAAACAGAATTGAGGAGAAATCCTTCTGATAGGTAAAACATCAACTGCATTGGTCATCCACTCTGGAGAAGCAGAAATGTCTCAAGTGAGAATATGAATGGACTCTTAGAAAATGGTGAATGACTTGGCTTGTTGGTCAGGGGCCTGGCAGGAAAAAGACCGGAAGTTTGGGACAAGGAGATATGCAAAAATGGGAGTGGGCACAAAGCATGGGGATCTTTGTAACATACATTAATGTGGATCAGAGAGCCTCCCATGGAGGAGGCACAAAGCAACCAAGAAGACAGAATGCTTGGCCATCAGTCATCAGCCAGCTTCTGTCATCAGTCACCCCAGGGCTGACACAGTGGGTTTAAGGATGGAGTAGCCACAGTGACTGAGATGGGGGTACACATGGGCCTAGTAACAGGGACTCCCACTTTCAAAGGCTGATCTAACTACTGCCACTACTGAATGTCCAACCTGTTGGCTATAGAGATCAATGCTGAGTCTCCAGTATGGCACCATCCCTTCATATCCAGTTGACTACAATGCTGCTTCCACTCTAGAAGAAGGAGAAGTAATTCATTTTGACTGTAATTGACACATTTCAGATATAGGTTTGCCTTTCCTATTTGGCTTCAGCCAACACATGACTCAGGGCTTACTTTGTATTTTACTCACTGACATAGCATCCAGTATAACATTTCATTGACCAAGGGTTACTCTTTAAAGAAAAAGAAGTATGACAACGGGCACACGACCATGGAATCCACTGGTCCTTTTATATACTGCACCCTCCAGAAGCTTATAGTCTGAGACAGCAATAAACAGCCTTTTGAAGGCATAGCTGAGGTGATAGCTTGGAGATGATACCCAGAAAAGATTGGGTACTATCTTCCAGGATGGAGTATATACCAAAGTTGACAGTTGTTATATGGGCCCCAGTAGGTTCAATACACGTAAGGAGAGTAGAGGGTGCAGGTAGGAGTGGCCCGGTTTACTATCACTCTCATGGGCCCATTTGGGAAACTTTTGCTTCTCCCTTCACAACTCTAGGTCTACAGGTCCTGGATATTTCCACAGTGGATGCTAGATGAGTCCCATGAAACTTTAAGTTATGGTTTCCACCCAGTCACTTTGGGCTCCTTCTACCAAGAGACCATCAAATAAGGAAAAGAGTCACCATTCTGACAGGGCTAATTGACTATGATAATCAGGAGATAGGACTGCTGTTGCACTATGGAGGGAAGAAAGAATATGTTTGGCACCTAAAGGATACAGTAGGGTGTCTTTTGTATCACCAATTTTGAGGGTAAATGGTCAGTTGTAACATTTTGGCCTAAGAAGAGGATAGTAACCAGGAATTTAGATTGCTCGCAGGACAGGGAACTCTAGATTGGCAGAGTTGCTAGCTGAGAGTATGGGCATCCAGAATAGGTAGTAAAGGAGGGAGATGATGAGCATCAATTGCAGCTAAGGTGACTGTACTGGTTTGAATGTATTGTGTCCCCCAAGATGCCATTATCTGTGAAGTACTCTTGTGTGGGCAGATGTATTAGTGTTGATTAGATTGTAATTCTTTGAGTGTTTCCACGGAGATGCCACCCATCCTACTGTGGGTGCTGACTCTGATTGAATGGTTTCCATGGAGGTGTGGCCCCGCCCATTCAGTTGCCCCAAGAGCAACTGAGAGTGACATTTTGAAGAGAAGCTAAAGCCTAGAGAGGAACGTCCTGGCAGAGAGCTATTTTGAAACCAGAACTTGGAGCAGACGCCAGCCACGTGCCTTCCCAGCTAACAGAGGTTTTCTGGACGCCATTGGCCATCCTCCAGCAGCATTAGCAAACTAGAACAATGACCAACCATCCCAGTTTTCCCGAGACTGTCCTGGTTTAAGCACCAAAAGTCTTGTATAGGAGGGAGCCCCTGAGCCTTGGGTGAAATGGAATAGCTGGTCACCCTGCTTACAACCTTGAGACTAACTGCAGTGGTCGGGGCTGTAAGTTCATCGTACTAGTCTTCCTCTTGCCAGTTTCCTCTGAGAAAGAGACCAACCAGAATCCTGGAGGTGCTATTTCTAGATGAGGTGAGCTTATAATATGAAGCAAGTGAATCTGAATGGTGTAAGGAATGGATTGTAGCAAGTGCTGTCTTGCACACAGATTCCCCCTTCAGTATCAAGGAACTCACCCCTGAGAAATGTTGCATGCCTATGGCTCACAGCAGAGTCCCTCAGGAATTTCCCTCAACCTAATGGAGCTGCCTTGTCCAAGGTTATGTCTTCTTCCTAGGATGTATCCTGACCTAGTGACTGATCAATGAATGCGTAGTAAAGCCTGGCCTGCTGCCACAATTTGGAACATCTGAAGGGTCATCCCAATTTCATTATTCCCCATAGCATTGGCTGAGGCCTTAATTGCAAATGCATCTTATTTCATCTTCTCCCTCTGTCCTATCTCTTTCATTCCCTTTCTGGGATTTTTCCCAAGAACATTCCACAATAAACTGCCTGCCTGCCAATCTCCACCTTAGAGTCTGTTTCCTGGGAAAGGTGACCTACAACAAGCTATTACATTATCTTGGAGCACATGGTAGGGAACTCTTTGACAGGAGTATCTGTACATAACCATCCATGGTTATTGTGATGGTTAGGTTCATGTGTCAACTTGGCCAGGTGATGATACCCAGCTGTCTGGTCAAGCAAGCACTGGCCTAACCCTTGCTTTGAGGACATTTGTGGCTGGTTAATAAACCAATAGGCTGGTTTATTAAATCATCAGTCAATTGGCTGCAGCTGTGAATGATGACTCAGTGAAGGGTGTGTCTCCCACAATGAGAGAATGCAGTTGGCTGGTTTTAATCCAATCAATCAGTTCAAGACTTTTAAGCAAGACAGATAGAGGACCTTCACCTCTTTGGCTGCCCAGTGAAGCGTTTCCTCAGGAATTCATCGAAGTTGCCAATTCATTTTCTGAGAAGTTCATTGAACACGTTCGTTGAAGATCCCAGCTCATTTCCTGAGGAGTTTGTTGAAGTTGCCAGTTCATTTCCTGAGTTCATTGAATATCTTCATTGGAGTTGCCAGTTTGCTGACTGCCCTATGGAATTTGGACTTGTGCATACCCACAGTTGCGTGAGTCACTTTTATAAATCTTATATTCATAGATGTCTCTCATTGATTCTGTTTCCCTAGAGAACCCTAACTAATACAACTTGGTACTGGTAGTGTTCTTGAGAAACAGAATCTTAAAATGGGTTTTTACAATTTGTTTTCTATTCTGATTAGACTCAAAGGCACTAATGACCCCATTTCTAATAATCAAGAGGGCACTGACAGTCCATGGCATGAGTTGGCAAAGGAGATATGCAAAATAGCACTGTTTGATTCTCCTAATCATACTCTTGTATGAAGCAAGGCTCTGGGTGACAGTGTTTTTGACAACTTCACAGAGTTTTGCAGAATTAGGAGGTATAATGATGTTGGCTGGCTGCTCTCAGATACATTGGATAAAGTTGTAAGGGAAAGGGACGAGCTAAAGGCATCAAATTTAAAACTTAAACACCATATGACAGATGTAAAGGTTTCTATCTGTGCCCTGAAAGAAAATCTTATTTCCTGTGCCTGCAGACTTGAAATTTCTGAAAACCAGATGCAGACTCTCATTGTGCAAGTAGCAGATTTACAACATAAACTAAAATCTCAACCTCTCAGGGTGTCTGCTGGTAAAGTAAAGGCATTGATTGGAAAAAAATGGGATCCAGAAACTTGGGATGGGGACATATGGATTGATAATAATGGCAGTGAGGACATTGGAACCCTGGATTCTGCTGAGTCATTGTTAGATTTACCTGTAGAGGGCTGTGCTGAGGAAATGGCTTCCCCACCTCCAGTCTGCCCTAAGGAGTCTGCCATCCAACCCCCACCTAAAGAGATTAACCCTTCAGTGCCTGCTAATCCTGTAATCACCTCCTCTGAAGAAGCAGCCCCCACTCCTCTGTCTGGAGAGATTAATCCTGTTTTAAGAGATGAAAATGCAACAGAATGTCCTGAGGTAAATGGCTTGAGGGATAATTCCAACTCTTTTCATGACCCACCCCCACCACCACTCTTTTCTTCAAGACCTATAACTAGACTAAAGTCCCAACAGGCCCCCAAGGGTGAGGTACAAAGTGTGAACCGTGAGGAAGTACGCTATACTCCAAAAGAACTGTATGAGTTTTCCAACTTATACAGACAGAAACCAGGGGAATATGTGTGGGAACAGATATTAAGTGTTTGGGATAATGGTGGATGGAATATAAGGTTGGATCAGGCTGAATTTACTGATAAGGGTCCACTAAGCAGAGATTCTGCATTCAATGTTGTAGCTCAAAGGGTTAGAAAGGGTGTTAACAGTTTGTTTGGGTGATTGGCTGAAACATGGATCAAAAGGTGGCTGGCATTACTGGAGGTTGAAATGCCAGAACTGCCCTGGTATAATGTGGAGGAGGGGATTCAAAGGCTTAGAGAGCTTGGAATGTTAGAGTGGATTTATCATGGAAGACCTGATCACACACCCCTGGAATGTCCAGAGGACACAACTTTTACCAGGACTGTGAGGAATAAATTTGTGAGACTAGCTCCATCATCCTGAAGAGCTCTGTAGTCACCCTTCTCTGTAGGTCAGATATTATTGTAGGAACTGCTGTCACTGAGCTGGAATCCTTAAACACAATGGGGATAATTGGGTCCCGAGTCGGTAGAAGCCAAGTGGCTGCAGTTAATCGCCACAGACAAGGTGGGTGTGGCTACCAAAATGGAAAACAGGCTCAAAGCAGCAATAAAAATAATATAACTCGCAGAGACTTATGGCGTTGCCTAGTAGATTATGGAGTACCAAGTAATAAAATAGATGGGCAATTGACTAAATTCTTGTTTGAATTATATAGGCAGAAGAATTTTAGGTCAAGTGAACAAAAATCTCCCTTGAATTACAAAAAGAGAGTCATGGCCCCTTAATCAATTCCCAGACTGGAGACAGTTTACAGATCCAGAGCCCGTTGAATGAAGGGAAGGCCGGGTAACTTTGGGGAAGGACCCTGTTACACTGCCAAAAATTTATACTGTTAATCTTCCTCCCAGCCTTCCCCAGGGGGACCTACAGCCTTTTACCAGGGTAACTGTGCATTGGGGAAAAGGAAATGATCAGATATTTTGTGGATTATTAGACAGGTTCAGAAGTGACATTGATTCCAGGAGACCCAAAACATCACTCTGGTCCACCAGTCAGAGTTGGGGCTTATGGAGGTCAGGTGATCGATGGAGTTTTAGCTCAGGTCCATCTCACAGTGGGTCCAGTGGGTCCCCAGACCCATTCTGTGGTTATTTCCACAGTGCCAGAATGCATAATTGGAATAGACATACTCAGCAACTGGCAGAATCCTCACACTGGTTCCCTGACTCATGGAGTGAGGGCTATTATGGTGGGAAAGGCCGAGTGGAAGCCACTGGAACTGCCCCTGCCTAGCAAAATAGTAAAAGCACTACTGGATTCCTGGAGGGATTGCAGAGATTAATGCCACTCTTAAGGACTTGAAGGATGCAGGGGTGGTGATTCCCACCACATCCCCATTGAACTCTCCTATTTGGCCTGTGCAGAAAACAGGTGGGTCTTGGAGGATGACAGTGGATTATTGTAAGCTTAACCAGGTGGTGATTCCAATTGCAGCTGCTGTTCCAGATGTGGTATCATTGCTTGAGCAAATCAACACATCCCCTGGTACATGGTATGCAGCTATTGATCTGGCAAATACTTTTTTCTCAGTTGCTATTAGTAAAGACCACCAGAAACAGTTTGCATTCAACTGGCAAGGCCAGCAGTTTACATTCACTGTGCTACCTCAGGGTTATGTCAACTCTCCAGCCCTATGTCATAATATTGTCCGCAGGGATCTTGATCATTTCTCCCTCCCACAAGGTATCACACTGGTCCATTATATTATGATATCATGTTGATTGGACCTAGTGAGCAAGAAGTAGAAACTACTCTAGATTTGTTGGTAAGGTATTTGCGTGGCAGAAGATGGGAGATAAATCCAACAAAAATACAGGGGCCTTCCATGTCAGTAAAATTTCTAGGTATCCAGTGGTGTGGGGCCTGTTGAGATGTTCTTTCTAAAGTGAAGGATAAGTTGCATCTGGCCCCTCCTATGATCAGAAAAGAGGCACAATGCTTAGTTGGCCTCTTTGGATTTTGGAGACAACATGTTCCTCATTTGGGTGTGCTACTCTGGCCCATTTACTGAGTGACCAGAAAAGCTTCTAGTTTTGAGTGGGAACCAGAACAAGATGAGGATCTGTAACAGGTCCAGGCTGCTGTGCAAGCTGCTCTGCCGCTTGGACCATATGATCCAGCTGACCCAATGGTGCTGGAAGTGTCAGGGGCAAATAGAGATGCTCTTTGGAGACTTTGGCAGGCTCCTATAGGAGAATCACAGCACAGGCCCTTAGGATTTTGGAGTAAAGCTCTACCATCCTCTTCAGGTAACTACTCCCCATTTGGGAAACAGCTGTTGGCCTGCTACTGGGCCTTAGTAGAGACAGAACACTTAACCATGGGCCACCAAGTTACCATGAGACCTGAGTTACCTATCATGAGCTGGGTGTTGTCCGACCCACCAAGCCATAAAGTTGGGTGTGCACAGCAGCACTCCATCATAAAATGGAAATGGTATATACAAGATAGAGCTCGAGCAGGTCCTGAAGTTACAAGTAAGTTACATGAGGAAGTTGCCCAAATGCCCGTGGCCCCCGCTTCTTCTACCTTGCCTTCTCTTTCCCAGCCCATAGCCATGGCATCTTGGGGAGTTCGTTACAATCAGTTGACTCAGGAAGAGAAAACTCGGGCCAGGTTTACAGATGGTTCTGCAGGATACGCAGGCACCACCTGAAAGTGGACAGCTGCAGAACTGCAGCCCCTTTCTGGGATGTCCCTGAAGGACAGTGGTGAGGGGAAATCCTCCCAGTGGGCAGAACTTCGAGCAGTGCACCTCTTTGTTCACTTTGCTTGGAAGGAGAACTGGCCAGAGGTGCATTCGTATACTGATTCCTGGGCTGTTGCTAATGGTTTGGCTGGATGGTCATGGACTTGGAAGGAACATGATTGGAAGATTGGTGACAAAGAAGTCTGGGGAAGGGGTATGTGGATAGACCTTTCTAAGTGGGCAAAAAACATGAAGATATTTGTGTCCCATGTGAATGCTCACCAGAGGTTGACTTCAGCAGAAGAAGATTTTAATAACCAAGTGGATAAACTGACCCATTTGGTGGATACCAATCAGCCTCTTTCCCCAGCCACTCCTGTCATTGCCCAATGGGCTCATGAACAAAGTGGTCATGGTGGTAGGGATGGAGGTTATGCATGGGCTCAGCAACATGGACTTCCATTCACCAAGGCTGACCTGGCCACAACCACTGCTGAGTGCCCAATCTGCCAGCAGCAGAGACCCACACTCAGTCCCTGATATAGCACCATTCCCCGAGGTGATCAGCCTGCTACCTGGTGGCAGGTTGATTACATTGGACCACTTCCATCATGGAAGGGGCAGTGATTTGTTCTTACTGGAATAGACACATACTCTGGATATGGGTTTGCCTTCCCTGCATGCAATGCTTCTGCCGAAACTACCATCCATGGGCTTATAGTATGCCTTATCCACCATCATGGTATTCTACACAGCATTGCTTCTGACCAGGAAACCCACTTCACAGCAAATGAAATGAGGGGATGGGCACATGCTCATGGAATTGTCTGGTCTTACATGTTCCCCATCATCCAGAAGCAGCTGGGTTGATAGAGTGGTGGAATGGCCTATTGAAGACTCAATTACGGCACCAACTAGGTGGCAATACCTTGCAGGGTTGGGGCAGTGTTCTCCAGGAGGCTGTGTATGCTCTGAATCAGTGTCCACTCTATGGTGCTGTTTCTCCCATAGCCAGGATTCATGGGTCCAGGAATCAAGGGGTGGAAACAGGAGTGGCACCACTCATTATCACTCCTAGTGATCCACTAGGTAAATTTTTGCTTCCTTTCTCTGCAAGCCTAAGCTTTGCTTGTCTGCAAGTCTTTGTTTCAAAAGGAGGAGTGCTTCCACCAGGAAACACAACAATAATCCCATTGAACTGGAAGTTAAGGCTGCCACACGGCCGCTTTGGACTTCTCATGCCTCTGAATCAACAGGCAAGGAAGAGGATTACTGTACTGGCTGGGGTGATTGATCCTATCAAGGGGAAATAGTACTGCAACTACACAATGGAAGTAAAGAAGAGTTTTCCTGGAATACAGGAGATCTCCTAGGGCATCTCTTAGTACTACCATGCCCTGTGATTCAAGTCAATGGAAAACTGCAACAACCCAATCCAGGCAGGACTACCAATGGCCAAGAAACTTCAGGAATGAAGGTTTGGGTCACCCCACCAGGCAAAGAACCATGGCCAGCTGAAGTGCTTGCTGAGGGTAAAGGGAACATGGAATGGGTAGTGGAAGAAGGTAGTGAAAATATGAACTACAGCCACGTGACCAATTACAGAAAGGAGGACTATGATGGCATGAATATTTCCTCCTTGTTTTGTTATGAGTATGTTTCTATTGGTCTGTAAAGCAAATATCTTTGCTTTCTTCTCTGTCTTATCCCCTTATCATATGGCATAAGCTGTACTGTTCATTTTGCTAAAAGAAATCAATTTTAAGAGCTAATGTCACCCAAGGACTTGTACCCTATTCTGGAGAAATTTAGTGCATTTCCAGTTGTACGCTGCACAGCGGAGTATTGTTAGGTGAAATATATGTCTGTTATTGTTCTCTACTTAGGGATAATGTATGGTATTAGGTGATGTGTATAACTGCCAAGTTGACAATGGGTGGACTGTGATAGTTAGTTTCATGTGTCAACTTGGCCAGGTGATGATACCCAGCTGTCTGGTGAAGCAAACACTGGCCTAACCATTGCTGTGAGGATGTCTGTGGCTGGTTAATATTAAATCATCAGTCAATTGGCTGCAGCTGTGACTGATGACTCAGTGAAGGGCGTGTCTTTCACAATGAGAGAATGCAGTTGGCTAGATTTAATCCAATCAATCAGTTGAAGACTTTTAAGCAAGACAGATAGAGGAACTTCACTTCTTCTTTGGCTGCCCAGTGAAGTGTTTCCTTAGGAGTTCATTGAACACGTTCGTCGAAGATCCCAGTTCATTTCCTGAGGAGCTTGTTGATGTTGCCAGTTCATTTCCTGAGTTCATCGAACATCTTCATTGGAGTTGCCAGTTTGCCGAGTGCCCTATGGAATTTGGACTTGTGCATACCCACAGTTGCGTGAGTCACTTTTATAAATCATATATTCATAGATATCTCTCACTGATTCTGTTTCCCTAGAGAACCCTAACTAATAGAGTTATCATGATGCAAGATTCCCTTTGCCTCTGGTTGTGATGCATGACCACTGGCACTGCTCCATTCTTCCTATTCTTGTTCTAGTGTCTTTTTTTCCCCATGATTTCTTGGCTTCCTACAACTTCTTTTTATTATGTTCACTATTTACTGCCAATCCAGCTTAAGAAAAAAAGTGGATATATTTTCTTCGTAAACCCAAAAATATATAAAGAAGAAAAAACACTCAAAATAATCATCTTAATCCATACAAATCAAGCAGAATTTACCAATTTTTACATTTCTTTTGTATTGCAACTGCCTTTTTGAATGCATCATATTAACATTTTTGTTTTGAGTATTGTTGATAATCGGTGGTCTTTCACACAAACGCACAAACTTTTTTTCAGTCAACTATAAAATGTCTCAATCTGTGATCAAATTGTCCCAGCTTGACCAATTGGAATCACTTCACTCAGATTCTTTTTACTTTTAATACTGATCCTAACATTCTTTAAAGCATCCTTGCTTATTCCAGACCACCATGACTTTTCTTCCCTACAAGATATGGAATCTGCTATCCTTGAAGGATCTTGGTTCTTCATACAGGCCAAGACTTGGGTACTGGGAGTAACACCTGAGCTGGTGATTGGCAAGACGCAGGTGCTGCTGTTGGGCCACTTTCAGAAGTGACAGCCCTGGAGAAGATTAAGCTGTGATCTTACACTGATGTTTCCAGTTTGATATGTCATGCTTTTATACCTTCTTTACTCACAGTATTAGGTTTCACTGATCACTAGACCTTCCTACCATTTGGCAGCTTTATTTAATTTTTATGACCACTATTACATTAATACCCTATTTTAAGATGAGGAAACTGAGGCCTTACAAGTTTAAGTACCTTGCCTAAGGCCAGAGAAGTAAATGACTGGGCAGAATTGGATCCCATCTTTTGTGTTTCCAAGTCACACAGTATCCACTGCTTTCTAGCATTCTTCAGAGGCAGGTGTTAGAATTCATGGCACTTGACACTGAGAAATGAATCTCCACTGTGAAATGCACCCTGCGGGAGCTGGAGAACTTTCCATTACTCTGTTCCAAACAGTCCACCTCCATGCTAAAGTTTAACTTCTCTACATTTCCTGAGCTTGTTTTAGCCTGACTTACACCATGCTAGGAGCATATAGATTGAAATGATTTTCCTGACAGCTGTGTTTGAATGTGGTGAGAAAACCCCAAACTTCCCTTCCTGTGGGTTGGGGTAGAGGTCAGATGACTGCAGAACAGTTGCTGACCTTTTCCTGACGTATTGGTTTTAATGCTAAAATTTGCCACATATTTTGTCAAGAGCTGCTGCATCAGTTATAAAAATTAATTAACTGTGTAATCTGAATCTTTAATCCAGGAAACAATTCCAGAAACAGCCAGAATTGCATAATGATTTATATTATTTTGATATAGGATATCTTATCCTCCCTTTAGTAAGAGACTGGAGTCAGTGCATTTTTTTGGTGTTTTCCCAGCTCACTATAACATGCTTCTTAGAGAACTGCACCGTTACCCACAGAGATGGAGTTCTGATGGCGATGTTTGTACCACGTGATTCTGCCTCTCTGGCACCAGTTGATTGGAGCAAGTAGTTGGAAACCCGACCCAAGGTGGGCTAACCAGATTTTTTCTCCTGGGAAACTGGAACTGAGACTAAGAAATAGCCCAGTCAGTCTGGGTTAGTCCTTTGAAGAGAGAAGACAGAGTCTCTGGAGCTGTGATATGTTCACCTCCTGCTCATATGAGCACAGAGAAACATGAGAGGCAGATTGCAGAGAGAATAGAGAAGATTGCCAGGGAGCTTTCCTCTTTTGGGTTTTATCTCCTGTGATCCCATCTTCCTTTTGCCCTTCTGAGAGGCTCCTATATCTTCATAAATGCTTTTGTTTCCTTTTTAAGCCGACTTGAGTTATTTTCTGTTATTTACAACCAAAGAGACTTAACTAAGACATAGACTCTATTGCCTGGACGTATTTCTGGTGCCAGCATGTTGCTGTACATATCTTCTTCTGTTCTCTCTCTCGTCTCCACTACCCCGTCCCCTGCCATCTATCACCCCCCCCCACTCTCTCTAACTTTTCTCCCAAATTGCATTATGACTGTGTATTCAGGTTACAGAGAATCCCTATTCCAACCCAAAGACTTATTCTTGCTGAGAATCCCATAGCTACAGACTCTCAGCTTTGAAGGGTAAATTAAGCTGAAGTGTATACCTCCCAGAATATAGCTCATGATCTATTGTCTGATGAAAATAAGCAGAATCATTGTTTTTCCCTGAAAGCAGCTTCCTCTTAGTTACGTGTGTATGTCTAGTTTCATTTATGTGACTGTCAACAGCTCCTTTCAATGAAAAGGGAATAATAAGCACCCAGAAGACAAAGGAAAACCACAGGGTCTTGTGACCTTTTACATGAGTTTCTTCATCCTTCTTCAAGATTCTTCACTATAGAAAAAGAGAGACTTGACAGTCCTACCTGCCAGTCAAGGAGAGTTAAAATGCAATGGGTTTGCTTAAATATATTTGATAAATCTCCATTCAAATTCAAGTACTCTTGCTTGTCAAGGCAAAGGAAAAACAACAAAAACTTGAATATAGCCCAGATTTTCAGAAATTGGGAAGTACTTGGATAAACTATCAAACATCCGCAATTTAGAAAGTTATGTGACTATTGAAAGGAATGATTTAAAGCAACACGTATTATGGTAAGAGCTGTAGCTGGGGCAAAGGCATTAATGGCCCTCTACCCCCATAAGTCCAGCCCTTTCCATGATTTTTAGCTAGGCACAAAGCTGTCAGGGAAGAAGACAATATTTCCCAATATCCTTGGCAGCAAGGCTGTAGCCATGTGACCAGTTCCTAGTTAATGAGATACGAGGGAAACAGTGATGGACAACTTCTGTGATGTATTTTTAAAAGGAGGAGCAAGTCCTTTCTTCCTTCTTTCCTCCATCTTTGTGCCAGTTTGAAACTGTTATGTACCCTAGGAAAGACTAGGTTCTTTAATGGAATCTTGTGGGGGCAGATGTATTATGGGTGGGATCTTTTGATTAGATTATTTCCATGGAGATGTGATTCCATCCAATCAGGGTGGATCTTGATTAGTTTACTGAAGTCCTTTAAGAGAGCTTACAGAGAGAAGGGGCTCAGAGAAGCTGAGAGCGACATTTTGGAGAGAAGCTGAGATATATAATCCAGAGTTTTCCCCAGAGAAGCTAAGAGAGGACCCCCAGATGCTCAGAGAGAAACACCTTGGGAGAACAAGCAAGGATGCACAGGATCTGAGAGAGAGAAGCTAAGAGAGACAAAAACCCAGAGACATTTTGGAGAAAGCCATTTTGAAATACAACCTGGGAGCAAAGGACCAGCAGATGCCAGTCATGTGCCTTCCCAGCTGACAGAGGTATTCCATGAAGTTATCCTCTTGTTGATGCCTTAGTTTGGACACTTTTATGGCCTTAGAACTGTAAATTTTTAACCCAATAAATCCCATCTATAAAAGCAAATCCATTTCTGGTACTTTGCATAATGGCAGCTTTAGCAAACCAGAACAATCTTGTTTTGTGGTACATGGTTGTGATGGCAAACCATCTTAGGTCATGTGGATAAGCAACAAGATAGAAACAATGTAAATGCCTGGCTCACTGTGCAGGGCAGAGTCCCAGAAGGCCCCTGGACCATCCAGCTTGGGACTGTTGAGTCAGACAGAAGGAAACTTACATCTTGCTAATTTGGATCTCTCTTACTTGCAGCCAACTTATAGCCTAATTAATATCTTAGCTAAGTAGGGAAGAGAAATTCAGTTATACAGTTATGTGCATAATATGATTTTTTAAAAATTGGTGAAAGAATCTGCCTCTTATTTATGCATATATGCTTGTAAATGTTTAAATGATCATGAAGAAAAGTGAGAAAGTGCGTAGCCATGCTATTAACTTTGATTTCCCAAGAGATAAGGTGGGGAGAGGACATCTACATGTTTCTTTTAGTATCTTTTTGTTTGTTTGTTTGTTTGACTTATTACAACAATCAAAACTTTTTTTTTAATTGACAGAAAAAATTATTACCAGTCTTCCTGAAATGAGAGCAGCTAATCTGAAGATGCCTATATAAACCATGCAGTGAGGGCTTTGGGTAAGAGTTCAGCAGCAGAGACCCAGCATGGTGTTCTGCCATGGTAGGGGACTATATCTGCTCAAGAGATTGATGTTTGTGGGCCATTCTCACAAACTTGTTTCTATATAGAGGTCCTGCTGATCTTTTATGGGGTTGGGTAAATGTTAATGGGAAAGACTGATTATTTTGTATTAAAAAAGAGGAGCTGTTGTGTTTTACATAAAGTTGTCTCTAGATTTGCTTCCACTGTGGAGCACATTGTGGGAAGAGGTGGATGGAATAAGTGAGGGAAATAATTAAGCTGTGGGAAGACATGCCTTAGTGACTCCTGATCCGCTGGCTACGTGGCCAAAGTTCAGGGTGGGCAGGTGGTCAAAGAGCCTGCATTTATTGCACGCAATGAATACAACACCTTCACCCACAGGGTGCAGATACATTTACACATTTGATATACTGTCCCAGGTGGACATGAAAATTCGGAAATCACAGGGGAAAAGCATCCAAATGCCTTTTTCAAGCAGTTGTTTAGAAAAATATTGTTTTTCACACTTCACTGTACCTCTTTGTGAATACCACAAGACTGTAGCTTGCCAAAGGCTAAAGCTGCACTGTTTATTGAGCATACAAGCCATTTAAAATTGTTTCTCCACTTTACCAAGGAAAGGAAAACCAATGACTTCCTTTGTTTCCCCTTCCTTTGGTAAGGCAGAAAAAAAATCAGTGGGAAGGGAAGTGTGTGACCCATACACGTTTGGAACAGCATCTCTTCCAGGACCAAAATAAAGACTATCAAAAGAGTATTAAACAAACTAGAGTAGCATCCTTAATTTGACATAGGTTGAGATTGTCTGGCATAGTAGAAAGAACATGGTCTTTGGAATCAGGTAGTGCTGGGTTGATTTGCCACTTACATTAGTGTAAAAGGATGTTAAAATAAAACTTTTTTTTTTTTTGGTATCAGCTTTGACTAGGGCCTCAAGACAAGACTATTAACTTATATTCCTAACTGAAGTGTGGGACCACCACGCAGGTCTTGCAAAGGAGGTGGTCAAAACCAGTTTGAGGCTTCTTATCCCCTCAGCCATATCAAGGATATAAAAGGGTTGAATAGAGATTAGAAGAGAAATTTTGTTTGGTAAATTGGAGAATTTTTATTTTACCACATATCTAGGGAGAAGGTCTTTGGTGAGATCACTCAGAGAGCGTGACATATGTCCTAATAACTGACCTCTGTGTTATGCTCAAGATATTAAAAAGTTAAGACTGTGGTTGCTTTACGGCTCTGATAGAGGAGTGCAAAGATATTGCTGCAAGGGAGATCACTTTCATGCCCCAAGATTTTTTTTGGGCAAAGAAAACATGTTTCCTTTTGACTAGATGTTCTCCATGAGTGTGAAAAGAGCTGAAGAGGGGGTTGTCTTAGATGCCATCCAAGAAGATTGCGTGGAAGGGCATGGTAACCCTAGCCAGAGTGCTGTTGGGTGCTGCTGGACCCAGTTTCATGGGAGATACCAAGTATTGGAGGGGGGAGGGGGCTCCACAGAACCCCCCAAAACGAGGCTCAAAACAAAGAGTAAGTCATATAGAGCTGCCAATCCTAGATAACACCGATGCCAACTGTGCTTGTGGTGGCAGTGAGGGTCTGACTGCTAAAGAGGACACGCAGGACCCCAAATGCAAAATCTGGTTAGGATCCTAGAAACTTTCTCCATGACCTTCAGTCACAAGCCCGCAGGAGTACACACTATCCTGACTTGCAATACTACGGCTTCTTGTTGGACTTGTTTTGACCATATGACTAAAAAATAGTCAGGTGGAGAAAAGGTGATTCTCTCTCCTACCTCCAGTAAGTTTCCATATTACCCAGAAATTTTGAGCTTCTTGAAATCTCTTAATTTTTCTAGTTGTTCCTAAGAAGTAGAAAAAAAATAAGTAAAGGCAAAGAGGAATGGAATAAAACAACTACTAAACTGATTTTAATTCTCAGTGAATTTTATTTTAATTTCATTTTCTTTGAATAAATATACATTTTTGAATATTCCTAAAAAATTTATAAAAATAAGTTACACAGTCAATCCTCATTATTCACAGATTCTATATTTGTGAGTTTACCTACTCACTAAAATTTACTTGTGACCCCCAAATCAACACTTGCAGTGTTTTGGTGGTCATTCGCAGACATGTGCAGAGTGGCAAACAATTGTAGTCACTGGCACATTCCCAGCTGAGGTTGAACAAGGCAATGTTCTGCCTTCTTGTTTCAGCTCTCATATTGTAAACAGATATCCTTTGCATGGTGTGTTTAGTGACATATTTTCACATTTTTTGTGTGCTTTTTAGTGGCATATTTTTAAATGGCACTTAAAGGTAGTGCTGAAGTGCTGTTTAGTGTTCCTAAGCACATACGTTTGTGATGTACCTTACAGAGAAGATGCATGAGGTAGATAAGCTTCGTTCAGGCTTGGGTTGTGGTGCAGTTGGCTGTGAGTTCCATGTTAATGAATCAACAATATATATTAAATAAGTTGTCTTTAAACAAACACACACATAACAGGGTTATATATTGATCTGTTGGCAAAAACGTTGTGACCAGAGACACAGAGAAAACTACCCCCGTAATTCCCCTAGGTTTACCAGTGGTTCAGCATTTGCTAATTCTGTGTTCACAGCAACTTTTTAGAACATAACTACCATGAATAACAAGAATCAACTGTTTATGTTACCACAAAGAACATCTTATCACAATTGTAATGGTATATATTTTACCAGGCAAATTGTGTGGTCATAATCTAATAAAATTAAAAACACATGCTGATGTATATGGAGAGTTGGGGGTATACGGGAACTTCGCACTTCCTGCATGATGTTTCTATAAATTTTCATCTGCTCTAATAAAAAAAAAAAAAACAGACATGTTGAAAAGTAGCCAAAAGTAGTCACTACATGGAGAATAAGAATAAATAGATAATACTTGGGTACAACTGGAAATCAAAATACATTGCAATCTACTTAAAAACAAGGGCAATAATCATTTATACTAAAACCTAACAGTTGCAGCAAAAGCTAATCTCAGAGAAAAACTGAGAGCCTTAGATATCTTCATTATTATAGAAAAAAGACTAAAAATAAACTTTACCCATGTTAACAAATTAGGAAAACAAACCCAAAGTAAACCAAAGTAAGCAAGGAAGAGAGCATTATCATAGTTCGTCAATTCTAAGACCCACTTTGTTTTATATTTTTGACATCACTGAAATCAGGATGTGTCCTGAATTTCTGCTGACCACGTGGCAGTGAGATATCACTGTTACTGTCTGTGCATGTGAGAACTTGGCCGTTCTTCCTGGTGGCATGATTGAAACCCCCTGCATGTCAGTCAAAAGCCAGTTAAGCACTATTTGAAGAGGAATATGAGTCCTGAATGATGTCTGAAAAATTTTGAATGACACTTCTGGTAAGAAAGATCTAGCATCAAAACTTACAGAATGGGAACCAACAGTTTGGAAGAAAAGCTTAGAGACAACAGTGGACCTCTCTTTTAAGAAATGCTTTATTACCAGCACGGGCACTATTGTGTGGGGAAATATGAACATTGATGATCGAGTCAATAAGTGATTCAAAAGAATTGGGTTCTCAATGAGAAGGCGTTTTAGGCATACCTCAAAGCAACTCATTTTGACTATATTTCCCTTTTATGGATTCACAAGAGAGACATGATTGAAATGTATGCCTAAATAAATCTTAAAAGCTCTTTCAGTAAGTATAAAATAAACATTCTAGGTAATAAGAAAGCCTTATGTCCTGGATTATGTGAAAGTGTTTTGTCTTTCTTTGTGGTATCCAAAATAATGATGAAATGTGATAACATAGCCGAAAGCTAAAGTCAATGAAATAGAAAACTAAAAGAGTAGATGTATAAATCAATATAAAATCTGATTTTTGAAAAGATTATGAATGTATACATAAACCTTTCATGAACCAGGTTAAGAAAAAAAGCATGAAAGCAAAAATATAAAAGATTAGTAGTCAGATAAGAGACAGTGCCACAGACAGATAAGGCAGAGACTAAAACAATAATAGAACAGAACATGCAACTCTGGCAACATATTTGAAAATCAAGAGCTGGGGTTAGCAAACTTTTTATTAAAAGTTACAGGTAGTAAATATTTTAGACTTCGTGTGCCAAGAGGCAAAATCAAGGATGTTATTCAGAAAGTTATATAACCATTTAAGATGTACCCATTAAAAAATTTTTAAATATTCTAGGGCTGTAGAAAAATCATTAGTGAGCCAGACTTGTCCTGTGGGCTATTGTTTGCTAAAACCTGGTCTAGAATAAAAGAATGATTTCCCAGATAATTTCTCAAATTGACCCAAGAAGAAGTGAAAAATTTGAATAGAACAACAAAAGAACAGAACAATAAAAGAAATTACGAAGGCACTTGAAGATCTATCAGTATAAAAGGTGACAGGAGCAGATGATTTCACAGCTGAATACTATTTAACCTTTCAAGAACAGATAATGTCAATTTTATTTAAACTATTTCCAATCGTAGAAAAAGATGAAAATCTCTCAAATTCATTTAGTGAAGCCAGCATAACATTAATAATAGAACTATTTTTTGCACCAATAGTATGCAAAACCTATAGGCCAACATCACTTATGGATATAGCTGTAAAAGTTAAAAAAATATTAGCAAAGACTCAAATAAATGGTATGTTATAATCAAACAAGAAAGGCAAATATGTCTGGTATCAGGAAATTTATCAATATAATTTATTATATCAATAAATTAAGAAAAAAACCCACATGATCAGAGCAATAAATGCTGAATAGGGATTTGATTTAAAAATAAATAAAACAAACTTAGCAGCTATTCCTATTAAAAAACTCTAAGTAAATGGTAATAAAAGAAAGATCCTTGAAGATTACAAAGATTATTTTTGGGAAAAAAACAGGAAATTTTCAAAATACTGATAATGCTAAAAGCAAGTCAATGAAATTCAGGAACTAGACAGTGATGCCAACTATTACCTCTATTGTTCAATATTGTGCTGGAAGTTCCAGCAAATGTACTGACAAAATAATAAAATAATATATATATATATAAGCATTGGAGAGAAAAAGAGCTAACTGTTCATATGATTCTGTGTCTAGAAAAAACAAGAAACTCTAGTCTTAAAAATTACTAGAATTAAGAGAGTTTAGTAATGTGGTTGGACACTAGCTTTTCTTTATTCTAGAAGTAAGAACCTGGAAATGGAAATGGGAAGACACTGCATTTACAATGCCAATGCAAATTCTAAAGTATGAATAAGAAAGAACCTATATGAAGTAAAGTATAATATCAAATGGAAAGTTGTAAACCAATGTCTGAATAAATGGAGAAACATCACATTCTTGGATGGAAAGAGTTAATATCATAAAAATCAATTATGTTGATATTAGTATTTTAATTTAATTCCAATTAGAATCCCAACGAGCATTTTTGGGGAGGGAAATTTAATTAGCATGATCTTAAATTTCATATGGAGGAAAAAAATGCATGTGAGTAGCCAAAGAAAGTCTAAAAAGAAGCACAGCGAAGGGGCACTAAAACATACCAAAAAGCCACTGTAATAAATCAGTATGA
Source organism: Choloepus didactylus (assembly GCF_015220235.1). NCBI lineage: Eukaryota > Metazoa > Chordata > Mammalia > Pilosa > Megalonychidae > Choloepus > Choloepus didactylus. Next base: position 152,535,179 of record NC_051307.1, on the reverse strand, counting down.
TATAGGCATAGGGATAGCTAACTAATCTAAAACTCAGATAGACAGTTCAGAAATAGATCCTTTTTATATGAAAATTTAAATAAGTAAATATAATATTGAGAGTCAGTGGAAGAACAATGGTTCATTTAATAAATAATGTGAGCACAACAGGCTATCCCTTGCAAAGAAAATTAAAGCGGATTCTTGTATCATTTACAAAACTAAATTCCAAATAGATCCAGGAAGGAAATTTTGGAGTCCTTTTTAGCCTGATTTACCGACACAATCTCTAGTCATTGTGTCTGAAATCCTCACAAGATGAAGGGGAGGCTGGAAGGGCAAAAGATACAAGCCAGATGAACCTGTCTAATTTCAGGGCAGCTTGGAAGTGAAGGTTTTAAATATGGTGAAGACAAAGAGAATGGATATTGAAGAAGTGACTGGCAGTGTCTGTGAGGAAAGCCAGTCGGAGAGACAGAAATAGTCTATGTCAGTATATTCTTGTTGTGGGCTGGGATCAGTTGTTGCTACTACGAGACAGAATGGTCTTCATTTGCTTTGCTTTGGCTTCTGGCCAGGTCTCTACTGTGGCACCTGCAGCTGCCCCCAGACGGACTGGAAGACTGATTTATATGTTCGGTAGCTAGGGGAGAAAGTCCAAAAATCGTTTCTAGGAAACCGTTCCCTCCCCACAGTCTGTAGAGCAGCTCATTCACAAGAATGAGAGGAAACAATTGCTGCTACCTTTCTCTTCGTACTTGGAAAAAAATAAAAGGAGATGAACACTAGAAAAACAAGCAGAAGGCAAACTTCACTCACTTTAAGGGACCTCTGCCCCAACAGAGATGAGTGCAGGGGTCATTAGCTTTCCCTGGCAGCCTGTGGAGGGGGACGCTCAGGAAGGGGGTCTGGAAGTTAGCAGCTGAGGCCCGACGGCTAGTTGCTTCTGAGGTGAGTCCAATTCCTGGTGCTTCTGGTGTCTGGCCCCAAAAGACAGCCAGGCCCAGGCATCACCTGAGAGAAACCGTGGGCGAGGGGAGGAGAGGAGATTGAGTGGCTGGCTGAAGAGAAGGGCCCAGGAGAGGCCGCCCCCTCAGGCCTGGTGCTGGTGGGGGCTGCTGGGAGAGCAGCTGACCTTAACTGACGGCCAGAGGGAAGAAAGGAGCATTCCGCTTTGCTCCTCAGGGACGGGGAAGACATTGGAGCTCTGAATCTGAAGGTAAAGCACGGCTGCATTCATGGTTGGGGAGGCTGGACTGGACATGAGCATTTCTAGAAACTTCTAGGCTGCTGTCAGGAGTTCTCTGACAGATCCAGGGCCTGGGTGGGGCAAAGAGGTACAAAGCCACAGCACTCAACAGCTGCAGCCCCATCTCACCAGCTCCCACTGACCATGCCAGCTTGGAGAGCTTCCCAAGCATGAAGTGGTCAGGGCTGGCTGCCCCTTAGGAGGGTGTCTGAGGGAAGGAGTGTGGTTTTGGGGTCAGACAGGCCTGGACTCGAATCCCCACTGAAGCATTCACCAACGAGCCATCTGATCTTAGGTGGGCCCTCTGAGCTTTGGTTTCCTTTGTTGTTAATATGAGAATTTTGAGACCTCAGAGCTGTCAGGAGGATTAAATAAGGTAATGATTTAGGCAGCATTTAGCACAGAGCCTGGTGCAAATTAGGCCCTTAAATAACGTGAATGTTCTTCATGCCCTCTGACAAAATGAAGGTGGCCTTCCATGGAGGGCTGAAGATCCTTTTCCTTTAGTCAGGCTCACTGGGTTGTGCCTCAGGTAAGGTGGGGTGAGTGAGGCTCACTGAGCTCCATCTCAAGTTACACTTTCACTACGCTGTACCTGCAACTTTAACTTCTTTTCTGTTGAATCCCTTTGCCTAGAATAGTACCCAGCCCATAGTAGGCTCTGAATGAGTAATATTGAATAAATGAACTAATTCAGTCTCTTTTATCCTTAGACTCCTTCACATAATACCCTAAAACTCCTTATAATTTCCACATGGACTATATTATTGTTACATAGACATACATCTCCCTTTTTCAGTCTATAGTTTTTCAAAAAGAACTGGCTACATTCTAAGATCAGTACCAGATTTCAGACCTCATATCACACTATATATATTAGTTCATACCCACAGTCTGCATTAAAAATATATTTTGCTATAAAATAAGGAAAAGATTTTTGTAGGATTCTTTAGAAGTTATTGGCTACTGGAAACTTCCTGGATTGACAATTTACTAGTGTTTCTTGGCAATCATTGTGCCTACTCAGAACTTTTTGCAAGCTGAGCAAATCTAACAAATGATTTTCAGATATAATGAAATTTTTATGAACACTAAGAACAATTAATGAGGTTAAAATGATATTTGTATTTTGGCAATAAACATTTATTAGTGTATATTTTGGTGGTTTCTTTTCATATTTGGGAGTCAATGATTTTATATCCTGGCCTCAAATATTTTTGTAGGTCCCTACAAAAGTCATAGCCTATGGCTCTGGGCCTAGACTGCCTGATGATCAAAGATCTTCCAGGATTGTAGATTCAGCACGTTTGTAATTTATTCTTATCTAGACTTGGTCTAGATGCCATCTTGAAATAGGAAAAGGATGTCTTAGGACACCTTCTTTCATCTCCAGCCTCTTTTCTGTTCAGCCCTGATTCTTCTTTTTAGCCTCTTACCCCTCTATCTACCTCCCTTTGGCTTTCACCCCCTGCATTGAAACCTGCCCTGAAGGCCATCATTCCTGACTAATTGGAGATAGTAATCTGTTTTATTAAATTCTTGTAATGGGGGCTGAGTCATTCAGTTTTCTATTCTCTTAAAAAAGAAGGTTAATGAATGTGAGTTGAAGGGAAGAAAGAGTGGATGAATTCTTTGCATTGTCTAAAAGGTATCTTCCCTTCCCAGGTATCATGGCTATCCACAGAGACCTTCTGGTGAGGGTGTTCCGCTATGGAGATCCCCTCAGTGTCTCTCCTCATTCTCCAATCTTATCCCTGTTCAGGGAGTAGATGATGACATGAGTTGGGAACAGACCAGAGGGCAAATAGCTGATACCTCTTTACCCAAATGCCTTATTAATCTCCAGTACTCAGAGTATGGTTTGAGGATAAGAAGCATCTCTACGATCTGGGAGCTTGTTAGAAATGCAGAATCTCAGGCTCTGCTCCAGACCTGCTGGATCAGAAGCTGCATTTTAATGAGATCCCTGGGTGATTTGTTCGCACATTGAAGTTCAAGAAGCCTGGTACTAAACCTCACCACCTGGCTGTCCTTAGGCACCTCAGTGTCCAATGGTCTGAATTGGACTCCATCATCCACCCTACAACTTGTCCCCCTTCCTGGGGTTCCTCTCCTTTTCTGGGTTCTGGGGTTAACTCTAGCATCACTTCATCGTAGAACTGTTTGTTCTTTTTTATCATTCAAAATAAGATTTATTAGTCTGTTTGTGATCATATTGTATGTAAAGAAAAATTTTCATTGACCCCATTGCAATTATTTGTAATCTTAATTTTTCTAACTGAAGCTCACTGTATTTGTTATTTTTAGCCCATAATTAAAATATGATAGCTTTTATACAGGTTTAATATGGTGTGTTTCATCCATAAGTTTTTTTAAAATGCAATTTTATTGAGGTATATTTGCACACCATATACTCTATCCAAAGTATACCATCAATGGCTAACAGTATAATTGTATAGTTGTGCATTCATCACCACAACCAGCTTTAGAACATTTTCATTGCTCTAAAATAAAGAAAAAAATAAAAATAAAAAAACACTCAAAAACATTCCATACCCTTTATCTCCCCTATTATTTATATATATTTACCTAGAATGGTTTTATTGTATATTATGCTATGTTTTCATTGCTTTCTCCAAATAAATTATAAGCTTCTTGAGGACAAGCTCTTCTCCCAGCCCAGGCAAGATTTTTTTTCTCCAGGATCAACTATTTTCCAACTTTCCAATTCTCATTTGATTTCGATGCCACTTTATCATCCTGTTTATTCATTCAACAAATCCATTCAATAATGAACAAATATCAGTCGTCCTCCTTTGCACAGGCCCCAGTTCCATTTCATGAGTTTCCTTTTTAATAAGCATCCCTCCCAATTAAATGGGTGCCCCCAAGAGTTGAACAAACTCCTACAGATGTTGACTGACTAGCTCAGAGTTGACCAGAACTTTCATATACTCACTTCAGAGTCTGTACTTCTATTAATTCATTTAAGTGGGAGTTTCAAGAGGCATAGAAGGGGAGGTGGCATTATGGCAGTAGCAGGGAGGTGGGAGTATATCAATGAGGCAATTTTAGCTATAAGTAACAGAAAACCCAACTAGTAACAATGGATTAAACAATAAAGACGTTCAGTATCTCATGAAACCATAAGCCATTCTCTATGTTTGGTTAATAAAGTGCCTCAGGGATGCTATCAAGGACTCATGTCTCTCCATCTTCCTTCCCTGCTATCTTTAGCTTATGTATTGCTTCTTCAACTAGCCTCCCTCATGGTTTTAAGATGGCTACAGTAGCTCCTGTCATCATCAAGCCAGGAGATGGGAAAGACAAATTTCTTCTTAGGCATCTTTTCTAAAGATCCCAGATGCCTTCTCCATATCCCCCATTCCCGTCCCATCACATCTCATTGGTCAGAACTGGGTCCCTTTCCCACCCCTAAAATAGCCAATAGGAAGGAGAAGATATCATCATGCTGGGTCTGATTAATGAAGCATCTCTTAAGTGGAGAAAGACCAAGTCTCCCTTGAAATAAAAGACCACCTAAATCCTCAGTCAACTCAGGGTTCTGTTAGCAAGGAAGACAGGGTGGGAAATGTCACCCACTATAGTGCATGTGTGATCTGTATACTCAGAAACTATCTCTGTTTCTAATCAAAGTGTGCGAGTGGCCATCCATGTCATGAAATGTGGACTTACCCTCTTACCTGAGTACATGTTCTCGAGCACTGGAAAGGTGCTTATGTGTTTGCCTTGGGGTGAGAGAGATTCTGGAATACTATATTTCATCAAACCCAAGAAACCACCAAGTACAAGTCACACCATTGTTTTATTAACTTACAAGAAAAATAGTTATTTTAAATTCTGACATAATATATTTACTGTACTTCTGTGTGACCCTTGAGTCTGTAACACTACTCTCTTGATGCTTTGAATTTCTTTCATCTCTTCTGAGGGATTCAGCAATGACTCCTGCCTTCAGTTGCTTAGCTTGATGTGGGACAAATGTAACAACTGCATGTTCTTGCGAATTTCCTTGGTTTTATTATTATTATTTTTTAGGTTCAGTAAAGCACTTGGTTGTTGTTTTGTGAGGAAGTATGCAATTACATTTGTTCCTGTAACAACAAATATTTGCTTCACAAAAGTCAATTTTATAGCCTCGTCCTTGTTTCCCTGTCTTCTTGCGTACACAATAGCTCTTTGTTTGAGTGCCAAAATTTAGAGTAACCTTGTGAGGATATTTTAAAGGTCACTGAACCTCAACACCTATAGTTGTAACCATGCATTTAAATTAGTTGAAATGAGACCGTATGAACAGCCATGACTAACGGCAGCAGAGGCAGCGACAGCTATATCACAATTGTCTTGATTCTAAGGCACATCTTGATTTTAAAGATGTTAACATGTGCGGGGAAATGTCTTGGAATTGATGAAGTATGGCACATCTGAATAGCTCGACAGTCTGTGGCTTATCGCAACTATTGATGGCGACAGTCCCTCATTAACGCGGGAGAGCGCATGGGCACTGCAGCATGCTAAAAATGCAGGGGAAGGCATGCATGGCATGATGGGTTCTAATTAGTTCAGAAAGACAAGGAGCACAGCTCTTTGCTGAGCTGGTTGTTCAACATGAGTGGTCACTGCCAGCACTTTGTAATTTTCTTATTGCTAATTGGACCACTGCTTGTGTCATCTGTCATTTCCTGCATTTGTTTTCTGCTTCACTGCATGCTTCACCAAGGCAATAAGATTCTGTGAGAAAGGAAGATGTGTGTGGGGGGTGGGGGTGGGAGGGGCCCTAGGGGTCGGGGAGAGACTGGCCAGTGTTGTGTTTAGTGAAGTAAAGACTCACCTTAAAAAACATTCGTTCCTGAGATGATGGATCCAGTCAGCCATGGGAATCAAGAAGGAAAGCACAGACCCTTTGTGGGATTTGGTGGGAGGGGTGCATCAGCACAGTTTCCCTGAAGAGCCCCTCTCGGAGATGTGGTCAGGCCCCTGCTGGCCTTTTGAATGCTGCAAATTGGAAACAAAACCAGGCCCAAGACCAAACTGCCCTGAGAAGGTACAGATTTTCAGGCAAATAGAAAAGGGAAAAAACAGAAAGAGAAAAAGAAAAGGATAAACTGCATGAGAACCATCTTGCATAATGTCAAGGAAGTGAAAAGGAACTTTCTTTTTTGATGATGTGCTAAAGAAAATAAGCCCTTTTGGCAAAGTTCCTTCTGCCTTGAAGTTTGCTGTTCTTCAGCATTTTGGTCCCTGGCCCACTCACCCTGCGTAATTCTTGCCCATGTGGCACGGACTGTACCAAAATGCCAGTTTGTGCTTGTCAGGTGTGGAATGGAAGCTTTGGACTGACATCCATTCCTGTGTCCCTCTGCAACCCCTGCAGTGGTTGGTGGGCTGCAGGTGAGACAGTTTCTGACGTGAATTTAGTGAAGCACCCCTTTCTTCTTGCTTGGCCTAGCCTCCAAATCATTATGTTTCTTCTTCTAATATTTGCATTTATAAATCTTACCTCTTTTCCTGGAAAAGAGCAGAGGAAAAGACATTCTTTATATATTTTTTTAAATAATATGTGGTATTATACACATTAGTTGTGTTGTGCTGTGTATTGATAGGACTAGGTTCAAAACCTGGTGCCTTCATGTACTAATGTTTTACTTCGGGCAAGTTCATTAAGCTCCCTAAATCTCAGTTTGCTTCTCTGAAGAATGAGGATAATAATGGAAGACACCTCCTTGGATTGTTTTCAGATGAAATGGGATCACTCATGCATAGCCATGCACTGCCTGGCACTGCCTAAGTGCTCAGTAAATGTTAGCCAGCCTTGATATATTATATTTAAGCGTTTGAGGGGTTTTAAGTTCCTTATTAGGTTTTACAGATTCCCTCACTGTCAACTCTGAGGGAAGACTCTGGGCTTGGTCATATTTGCATGCACAAGCAGGCTTTCTGTGGGCAACTGCAACTATTTCCTTCTTGTACCTCTATCCAGGGTCAAGCCTTTTTCCCAACCCCTGATTTACAAATCCATCTGCTGACAGGACCCAGCTCGTAACTAGTTTTAAACTGAGCTCACTGTTCTCTCCACACCCTAAACTTTTACTGCCGTGTCCATGGCTCACCACATCTCTTCTGCCCCCTCCGTTCCATCCTCCTCACTCCTGTCCTGGGGCCCCTGATTTCTAGCCTGGAGTTTTACTGTAATTAGGATTCCTAACTGGTCTCCTGGTTCCATATTTTCCCTCTTCCCACCCACCCTTCACTCATTTGATCTTATCTATTCACCACATGCAACTTGAAATCTTCAGTGACTCTGCATCATCTTCTAGGTAAAATCCAACCTCCTTTACAGGGTCTGCTAAATGCTCACACTCCAGCCATATGGAAAGCTTGGAACACTCTTCCTGATTGCTAGTCCCTTGAACTTTGCATGGACTCTTTCCTCTGTTTGGAATGACTTTCCCTAATTTTTTCGTTGGGTTATTCATTTCTTCAAGATTCAGCTCAGGTGATACTTCCATAAAGCCTTTCCTGATTCTTCTTCTCAAATCTGGGTAGGCACCCCTCACACTGCATCCTAGGCATTTCCTAATCACAACACTTAAAACTCCTTGAATGCAGTAAATGTGTTTTTTAGCTCTAAATCTACCATGCCTAGCATCAACACTGGTACATAAAAGAAGCACAATAAATGTTTCCTGAAAGAGTGAATGGAAGAAGGAAGGAAAGAATGGGTAAGGTGTAACCATCACTTGATGGGAATACATGTAGGGGTAGATGGTCTTCCAAGGCACGAGGTCTACACAATGCCTTCTAGGGCCAATTTGGAAGCTAAGCTTGATATGCAACAGATCTTCATTTTCAGGTTTGTGATAGAGCTGACTGGGGAATATTTTGGGCTAAGGAGGGCCTCTCGGCCTGTCTGATATTGTAGGGGGTGGCACAGTTAACTGGAATAGGACTTGCCCTGTGTTGATCCTGAGCTACCCACCTCAGCCCTGGGATACCACCCACCAGTTTCAGTTAGGAACTTCTGGGCAGGTCACTTGCTTAATGAGCTAAATTACTAGAGCCAGGGCTTTCCACCTAGGACTTTATAAAGACAAGAATAAGAAAGAATTAAGAGCACAGTGTAGACAGAGTCAAGTTCAGCTTTCATCCAGAAGATACATTACGAAATAAATGCTCACAGATCCTAAACATACTGGATTCTCCTTACAAGTGAACATTTGATATTAATTTGCAGTTGGTGAAATGTGGAACTGGCTAGATCAGGGGTGTGAGCTCCAGGCCCTATTAAGTTTCTCTTCTTCCATTATGCTGGTCCTGGGTGATCTGTTGATCCATGCCAATGTCCTGTGGTGATCAGTGTCCCACACTGATCCATGACAACTCACTTCATATGTGTGTCTTATTCCTGAGTCAGAATCAATACCTAAGTTACAAAGAATTCTGTTTTTTAGACTGCAACCACTCGCAGCTCAGTCTTCAAGGTTTATCAATTGCATTTCAGTTGTGCCATTTATTTCTGCTCTCACATGTCACTGTGACACACCATGCCAAAGCTTTGGCACTGGAGAGAGTTTTCCCTCCAGCAAATGCCTTCTGCAAACACCTGCCGCTGCCATGTTTTTGTGACATGTCTGTAAAGGAGTACAAATACTTCCCCTGTTCCATCTGGGTGGGTTTTTTGATTCCCTCTAGATTTAAAGGAGGGAGGAGGGAGAAAAACTTTAGGATTTCTGTACCCTCAAAACTCTCCCCTTTATATACACAGTCTTTACACTCTGTTTGTCTCTTGTGTCCCATCAGCAATTACTCCCCCTGCTACAGTAGCTGTCCATAAAAACTGTCCACTCACTCCTTCCCTGGGTTTTGCTTTGATTGAAGAATCCTTGTAGGTTGACTAATACCAAAGATAGTCATTTAATTCACATGTACCTGGTGTAATTGGAAACATAGTGGAAGAGGCCTGTTGATGGGCCACTGAGAGCCTCGAGGGGCTGACCTCATCATGGGGCAGTGTGATGGTTAGGTTCATGTGTCAACTTGGCCAGGTGATAGTACCCAGCTGTCTGGTCAAGCAAACACTGGCCTAACAATTGCTGTGAGGATGTTTGTGGCTGGTTAATAAACCAGCAGGCTAGTTTATTAAATCATCAGTCAATTGACTGCAGCCGTGACTGATAACTCACCAAAGGGCGTGTCTTCCCCATGAGAGAATGCAATTGGCTGGATTTAATCCAATTAATCAGTTGAAGACTTATAAGCGAGACAGTTAGAGGACCTTCACTTCTTCTTCGGCTGCCCAGTGAAGTGTTTCCTGAGGAGTTCATCGAAGTTGCTGGTTCGTTTCCTGAGAAGTTCATCGAACACGTTCGTTGAAGATCCCAGTTCATTTTCTGAGGAGTTTATCGAAGTTGCTGGTTAGTTTTCTGAGGAGTTCGTTGGACACCTTCCTTGGAGTTGACAGTTTGCTGACTGCTCTACAGAATTTGGACTCGTGTATACCCACAGTTGTATGAGTCAGTTTTACAAATCTGATAGAGACACCTCTCATTGATTCTGTTTCCCTAGAGAACCCTAACTAATACAACTAGGGTCTGGGCCTCAGCTGGACAGGAGGCAGCTTGACTTGGAATCTGACTTGGGTATTATTGGAGTCAACTAAACTCAGAAGGGACTGTTGATAACACTGGATTTTATAACTTTATAATCATCATAATTAATGCTGGTGCCATTCGGGAGCCCTCTTTCCTTTAATAGGGAAGAAAAATTACCATTGGAAGGTTGCTTAGCAGCCATGACATCAGAGCAAAGGGAAGTATTACCATGGAAGAGAGTCTTGGGGGTACTTGATTCAGGACAGCTATTTTCAAATGAAGGCACTTTTCTTTTAAATGAAATGTTCAGTGAAGTCCAGTATGTGGGAATTATCAAGGAAGAGATGTTCTGTATTCATCAGAGGTAGGAGTTTCAGAACATGGCCTCTGGGTTCCTCCACCTCACCTGCTTCTCTAGAACACACCCCTGAAGCCCTGGGGAACCGCTTCTGACAGTCAGTTTGCACCTCCACAGAATACATCTCTTTGGTGATACCAGACTCGGTACCCCTTCCTTCGAGACTGAGCTGGGCAAACACTGTCAGTGGCGGGCTCTCTGGGCTTCCCCTTTTCATGCTTCAGGCCCAGCTCCTCCCCTTGTGTTTCAGAGTCTGCTTTTAAACTGAGTACAATATAATTGATTAGGATTTTTTTTTTAAATTACAATTACAGTTCAGTTTTGTTTCTTTGGAATTACACCCTGGTCCCCTTGATGGGAGTTTTGAATGTTCCCAATCTCTTCAGTGATACATTTCCAATCTCTTGGTTTTCATTTCCACAGATGGTTGAACTCATGCATTATGTATGGGTTTTACTGGTGGTGCCTCAGAGGGCCAATTTATTTTGGAGTGTTTGCTGGAAACCATGGTCACTCCCATGTTCTAGCCATGCGTGTGCCGCAGTCTCATCCTTGAGGGGGCTGCCTGTGCCCACAGACAACCCACCCACAAGCACAGCAAAGGTGTGTGAGGGGGCAGAGAAAACATGTTTCCTCACAAATTCCTGAAGGGAGAAGAGGGTGTAAGTGTTGAAATTAGGTTAGAACTGTTAAAAGCATATAAACTCAGCTTCAAATCTTGAGATACATAGGTCATGGCTCTTTCTGTTCTGCAATGGTGCTTGTTTTTCATCATTCTTGAACAGAAAAACAAAGAAACAATATGACACTTCGGTCACAGCGTCTCCATCTTCATCATGACCGGGCAAACTCAGCTTTGCTTGGCTTAGTACCCGTATTTCTTACTCTCCTTCCATCAGTGGTTATTTCTGCTGTGGTTGTTTGTGATTTCTTCTTGTAATTGTGTTTAATTAAAAAGAATGCCAAAACAACAGTTTTCTTTGTCTCCTGGTATCTTTCAGAGACTGCATATATGATAGCTTCAGGTTTTTCTCTCTTCTCTCTGCTCTATCAGCGTCACTAGCTTTCCCTTCAGCTGGCTCAGGATTCCTGGGAGAAGCTAAAGAGGGATCATTCACGTCCCAGGAGGGGAAGGAACAAATATACTGGCTGGCATGGATCACATTCTCCCTGCCAGCCCTTCCTGCCACCCATCTTCCTTCAAACACTTTAGTTACCTACCCTATGGATGAAACTATTGTCCCGTCTCCCAGAGAATCAATATTTGTTCACAGCCCCTCAAGCCTAACCCACTTCCCACAGAGGTCTCTCCGTGGTCTTATGCAGCTGTGCTACCTGTCTCAAGCACTTGAACTTGACCTACTTGTGTGGAGCTCCAGAGGATAAATCAGCCCAGTGTAGGAGATGCATCAACGGGCCCAGTACATTGGATGGAGGAGAGTTTACGCCTCAGAGCTGGAAATGTTTTGAGATTAAAAGCACTCTAAGAGCTTGTGAAATGCGGACGCCTGGAGAGAGAGAGCTAATAATTCCCCTCCCATTTCCAGGCCACTTGAGAAAGGCAGGTCTAGAGGCTGTTAGAGGGAGCAGCTGTCATTGTAACAAGTTTGATGACTGGAGGTCGTTTTAATTGAGCTGCTGAATGGAGTTGTGCGTATTTTTTTCTTCTTGATGTGCATGGGTCACTGTTTATGCTGTTGTGCTTGTTTCCTCTTTCTTATAACTGGCTTGGTTTTTTGGCACAGCCAGGTGTTGTGGACTGAAAATTATTAGGAGTATTTTTCTTTAACTTCAAATGAAAAGCCTCCCCTATTTCTTCCTAGGTTGTCTGTCAAAAGTAGTTAGTAATAAACTGACTCGTGATAGGTTTGGAAAATAGTCACTTCGAGGGATGGAGTTGTCTGCACCACAGTTTGTTTCTTAAAAATGCTGACATCTTAGTCCAACATTAAAAATGTGTGTTCCAGCTCTGAAGTGAGAGGTCCAGGATATTCAGGACACCAGCGACACAACTGTGGTACATAACTTGAGCAACCCGGTTGAAATTGTGGATTATAGAAATAGTCTCTACTGGCATCAAATGTCAAGAAGTCAAAAAAAATAAAATCTTACCACATTTAAAAAAATGCCATGAACCCCTTTTCTCTTGAAAGCGAGAACATTTCGGTGAGTCAAAGGACAGACGACTCATTGTCCATTCTATACATGACAGGCTGAAAAACTATGGTGGCCACAATTAGATATGATATGCATCTTTTTAACATTAAATCAAAACCATGACTTAAAATGCCATCTAAATGCCAATGATTCCCATAAAACGAAAATGTCTGGTCTAGCCTGTCCTGAGGAAGAGAGAGGTGGAGCGGGGCTGTCCCCAGTGAGACCCAGCCTAGATCAGCCGACCCCCAAACGACTCACAGATGCATGAGCTAAATAAATGCTTACTGTTTTGTGTTTTGTGTCACTGAAATTTTGTAGTGGTTTTTTATATAGTGATAGTGGACCAAAATACCTTATTTCTACCCCCTGCCTTCCCTAGAGTCCATTTTTGATGCAGCAGGTGGAGTGATCCTTTTAGAATCAGATTTTGTCAGTTACTTGTTGACCTCAAGACTGACTACAATTGGTTTCCATTTCACTAAGAGTAAAACCAAAGTCCTTACAAGAACTTACATGAAATTCCCCCTCCCACCTACTCATTTCCTCTCTGATTTCATCTTACACAGCTCTTCCCATCACTTTTTCTGCTCTAGCCACTCTTGTTTCCTGGCTGTCCTTGAACATGTCAGGCAAGCCTGGAACCCCTGAAGATATCTCCATGGTTTACCTCCTCACTGTTGTCACGTCTTTGCTCAAATGTCATCTTCGCATAGAGGCCTACCTGATCATCCTATTTAAAATCCTGATCTCCATACCATTCCCCACCCTGCATTCTCAGCCTCCCTTACTCTGCTCTCTGCCACCCCCTCTCCCATCATTTGGTAACATACAATATAATTTATTTACTTATGTTTATTGCTAAAGTCATTCTTCTTCTCCTGGAATGTAAGCTTTATGGGGGCAGGGATCTTTCTTATGCTCACTGACATATGCCAAGCACCTGGAACAGTGCTTGGCATATTGTAGTTATTCATTAAAAATGTGTTGAATAAATAAAGATCAAGCATATATTGATAACCACCAAGGTTCTCTCTGAATAAAGCAGTATGTGGATGGACATTTTTATTTGCCTGGCAAAGACCTTTCTGGCTACTCAACAGTATTTGGTCAGTATGATCCTAAGATACCTTTCCAGGTCTAACTCATTGGGCACACAATGATCATTTTCTAAATGGAAAATCTTTTCTGTGGCAAGGGCTAATAGAAACAAAGAGAATAAAAATGACAGAGCATTTTTTACTTTATTAATCATGTGGAACCTAAGAGCTGATTTATACTGTATTCATTGGTGGCACTGTCCAACTGAAAAAATGAAATACTGGCTAGTAAATTCATGTGATCATAGAGGATTTTCACTTTGAAAATTGGGTCCTAGAGCTCATTCTTCTTTTCCCTTTGGACATAAAATTTATAATTAGACTGGTTTAAGAAACTTTTTGGCTCAAGTGTAACCTGACCATTTTTGCCCTGAGGTATACGTCTTTCTGTAGCTTGTGATGCTTCTTAAACTTTGCATCAAATTTGTTGATTTTGCGCTGGAAAGTATAATGTTGGTTAGCTGGGTCAAACTGACCAATAACACCCTTGTCATACATGGGCAAACTTAAAAAAATAGAAGGATTTCTGTGAAAACCACAGTTAATATTACATTTCAAATGTGAGACATCACTGCGAACAAAATGGTTTCGTCTCTTTATCTCTGAAACTGTCAAACTGTCTGCAGATCCCTTGATAGATAGCTAAAGACCACACATTAACTATGTCCTGTGCCCATTTGGATGTATTATGTCCCCCAAAATGCCATATCTTTGACGCAGTCTTATGGGAGAAGACATATAAATGTTGATTAGATTAGAATCCTTTGATTCAGTGTTTCCATGGAGATGTGACTCAATCAACTGTGAGTGAAACGTTTGATTGGATAATTTCCATGGAGGTGTTACCCTGCCCATTCAGGGTGGTTGTTAATTGGATCACTGGAGTCGTATAAAGGAGTTCACAGACAGAAGGACCTGAGGGCAGCTGTGAGTGACATTTTGGAGAGTAACTGAGGTTGACATTTTGAAGAGACGCTGCAGCAAAGAGAGGACAAAACACCCCAAGAGCTACATTTTGGAGAATGCCGTTTTTTTTTTTTTAAGGGCTGCTTCACCTATTTTTTTTAATTCATTTTATTGAGATATATTCACATAGCATGCAGTCATACAAAACAAATCGTACATTTGATTGTTCACAGAACCATTACATAGTTGTGCATTCATCACCAAAGTCAATCCCTGACACCTTCATTACTGCATACACACACAAAAATAGCAAGAATAATAATTAAAGTGAAAAGGGGCAATTAAAGTAAAAAAGAACACTGGGTACTGTTGTTTGTTTGTTTTCTCCCTTCCCCTGTTTTTCTACTCATCCATCCATAAACTAGACAAAGGGGAGTGTGGTCCATATGGCTTTCCCAATCACATTGTCATCCCCCATAAGCTACATTTTTATACAATTGTCTTCAAGATTCATGGATTCTGGGTTGTAGTTTGATAGTTTCAGGTATCCACCACCAGCTACCCCAATTCATTAGAACCTAAAAGGGGTTGTCTATATTGTGCGTAAGAGTGCCCACCAGAGTGACCTCTTGGCTCCTTTTGGATCTCTCTGCCACTGAAGCTTATTTGAGAATGCCATTTTGAAATGCCACCTGGGAGCAAGCAGACGCCAGCTATGTGCCTTCCAAGCTAACAAAGGTTTTCCGGATGCCAATGGCCATTCTTCTGTGAAGGTACCTGATTGCTGATGCCTTACCTTGGACACTTTATAGCCTTCAGACTGTAACTTTGTAAGCAAATAAACCCCCTTTATAAAAGCCAATCCATGTCTGTGTTTTGCAAAACAGCAGCATCAGCAAACTGGAACATGTCTCCAACCCAAGAAATACTACTCTGGTCCCTTGCTACTGAACTGTGGTCAGGTGATAAACAGATCAGCACCTCCTGGGAGCTTTCTAGAAGTGTGACCCGCAGGCCCCATCCCATACCTTCTGAATCTGAATTTGAATTTTACCAAGGGCCTTAGGGAATTCAAATGAATATTAAAGTTTGAGATGCACTGCTCTAGGCAACCATTTCCAACTAAGTTGGTTAACAAAGTGCTTACTCGCTTAAGAAAGAATGGAGCATTGCAGTCCCATAAGGTTGGCCGTAAACCCCAATTTAATTGGCAATCCCTGGCTGAATCAATCCGCAGCTCTCAATTTCTAGCTGTGCAGACTATGGGGTAAGTGGGTGGGGGTGGGGTGGCTCTTGATTAAGCTTTCACCAGGAAAAGGACACAGTTGGAGACTGGTAGCCAAGGTTGACTGAGCCAAGGCTGGGCCAAATTCTGACGTAGTTCTCATCTTTGGAGCCACTGTTATGAAAAGGAGACAATTTGAAGTGATTTGGCTGATGACATTACACAGTCATGGGGGCTTGAACAGAGCAGCTATTTTTTTCTTCTTTTGTTCAGGCAGCAGCTGTGGCTCCCTATAAATGATATCCCAAATGTATCGCATGCCAGGGACTCAGAACTTGATGATTCACAGATTTTGAGCTGGTGCTTTTATAGCAAGACCATGGTCTTAGCAATACATGAAATTACAGCTGGGGGTTTAGAATTAGAATAGAAAGGATCTCAGGCATCCTCATCACTTGCAGTTCCCTTTAACTTTATACTCCTTATTGCTCCAGCAAACATGACAACATTTGTTCTTGCAACAGGCCCTACACACTCCTGTCTTCACAGCTTCTCCTCCCTTCTCCTGGCCAGTCCTCCCCACATTCCCAGATTCTGAAATCTTTTACGACCTGTGCTTTATTGAATTTATTATGTACCCCAGTAAAGCCATGTTCTTTTTAATACAAACTTGTGAGGGCTGACCTATTGTGGGTGGGATCTTTTGATTAGATTGTTTCCATGGAGATGTAACCTTACCCATTCAAGGTGGGTCTTAATTAGTTTACTGGCATGCTCTAAGAGAAGATAACTGGCAGAGACAAAAACGAGAGCTGAGAGAAAACACCCAAAGACATTTTGGAGACAGCCATTGAAACCAGATGTTTGGAGATGCTAAGCTAAGAGATGGAGCCCAGATTTGGTCCCTGAGAAGCTAAGTGAGAACCCACAGATGCTTAAAGAAAAAGCCACTGGAATCAGATGCTGAAAGCAATGCAACCCGGGAGCAAAGGACAAGCAGATGCCAGCCATGTGCCTTCCCAGCTAACAGAGATGATCTGGATGCCATTGGCCTTTTCTCAGTGAAGGTATCCTCTTGCTGATGCCTTAGTTGGACACTTTTACGGTCTTAGAATTATAAATTTGTAACCTAATAAGTCTCCTTTATAAAAGCCAATCTATTTCTGGTATTTTGCTTTCCGGCAGCTTTAGCAAACTGGAACACAGTCTATCCCAACTGTCAGTTCCTCTAGCAAGCCTCTGATGATTTTCTGCAACCAGATGACATCTCTTCTTCCTGGCAAGTCTCTGTACTCTAACGGTTCTCAGCCCTGTTGTACATTAGAATCACCTGTGGAGCTTTAAAAATTCCCAATTCTAGTAGCTAGCAGTAAATACCTGAAACTATCAAACTATAACCCAGAACCCATGAATCTTGAAGACGATTGTATAAAAATGTAGCTTATAAGGGGTGACAATGTGATTGGGAACGCCATATGGACCACACTCCCCTTTGTCTAGTTTATGTGCGGGGACTGAGCTTGTACCTCGGCTTGCCAGGCCTGGGCCAGGGGACCTGATCACCCCCTGGGGAGGGTAGTAGGTACGGGCGTGAGTGCCCTCTGCAGCCCCCCCCGAGCCTGAGGAGCGAGGTCAAGGCAGCTCCCTTTTCCTCACCCAAAATGCCACTGGCAGGGGAGGCTTGCCGGAGGAAACCGCCTTTCTCCCAACTGCCCTTTCCCCACTTCCTTATCTTACCCACTCGCTCCCTGGTGCCAAGGCCACTCCTGCCACCGCCAGCGCGCATGCACCGTGGCCAGAACAACCCCCGCCCGCTGCAACGGCTCCTGAATCCTCTCAGAACCAATCCTAGCCCCTCTCCCTTCAATATTGCCATTTTAGGCTACTTCACCTCCTTTCCAGCCCTGCCCCTCTTACCAGCCTATATAACCTGTAATCACCCCTGAATAAATCTCTTTGGCGCATACCCCTACTGGATGAAGAGTGTTTTTGTCCTTATCGCCGCCCTCCTTGCACGCCTCTCGCCGAGGACCCTGGCCAACGTCCTCCGCCTCGCCCTCGCCTCCGGGAAAGAGCCCCCGCCGCCGGTACCCTTTAAGCAGCCCCGAGAGCTGAGGGCTCGGCTACCGGCCGCCACTCCCCCTAGAAGCAGTAACCCCGACCGCAACTGGTGCCCCGTGTGAGGAACGTCTCCACACGACAGTTTGGCAGGTCACTCGCTCGCCCGGACGCCTCTCCAGCTTCCCGTTTCCTCGCCTGCAAGGTAGGGCCGCCTCTCCCTCGCCGCTTCCGGAGCCGTGTGAGGTTCCTTGCTCCGAAGCCGCTCCTCCCTTCCCCCACGCTCTCTTCATCCAGTAGGAACTCCTCCCTTCCCCCACGCTCTCTTCGTCCTCTTGTATGCGCACTTCTATGACCCCCGTTCCTCCTAACACTCTCCCTCTTCCCCTCCATTACTTTGCTGTAGTTCTTTGTATCTTTATTTCCTCATTTGGTGCCGTGTGCCTCTTTGCAACTGCCCCCCCTGACTGCTCTCGTTGCCAAAGGGCACTGTTTTCTGCTCTGGCCGTCTCCTTCGGCCTTGCAGCCACAGTTTATCTCATTCTCTCTGCTCGATAAACAACTCCTCCTTCTCCTCCCTGCCAGCCGGCAGGCCCGGCTCGGGAGCAACTCCCCCTCCTCTCCCCTCAGCTATGGGTAATCGTATATCTACATGTCAGGCACCTCAAGTTCGTGCTCTAG
This sequence comes from Choloepus didactylus, assembly GCF_015220235.1. Lineage (NCBI taxonomy): Eukaryota > Metazoa > Chordata > Mammalia > Pilosa > Megalonychidae > Choloepus > Choloepus didactylus. Next base: position 152,516,854 of record NC_051307.1, on the reverse strand, counting down.
CGGGTCTCCTAGATACGCATAGCTGTAAAGTGTCTGTCCGGCAGCTGCAGATATACTGGGATCTCCTGCTGCCCTTTAACCCATGGCTCACCACTTGTCATCTTTGGGACCCTGTTACTTATGATCGCCTTATTGATCGAGTCACTAACGCCATGGAACATGAGAGCAAGCGTTTCCCTCCCGGCTTGCTCCCCACCTTAATAACCATCCGCTCCTGCCTTCAAGGCTCCCTCCCCCCTGATAGAGGCCCCGTTAAATCCAAAGAGGCCCTATCATCCCAGCCAACAGACTCAGATAGCGATACTAATTCAAATCATGACTCGGACACGGAGTCCTTAGTCGAGCAGATTAACAACGCGCTCGAGGTGACTCCCAAAAAGCAAAATAACACTGCGCCACGCCAAGATGGCGAACTTCCTCCTTCTTCTTCCATCGAGGGGAGGAAATGCTCCGGCGATGACATCAGCCCTAAGCTGGACCGGAAACCGCATACGCTTTACCCCGCCCTTTCACAGGGCGGAGCTAGTCCACCATCTTATGTCTTGAACCCCACCCTTTCACAGGGCGGGGCTGATCCACCATCTTGTGTCTTAGCCACGCCTACTGCGCCGCCATCTTGCGACGCTTGGGGCCTCCCACTCCCGCCTCTCCCTCCGGCGAGCTCCCCCTCGGAGCCGCTACCGGCAGCTGCCGCCGCTCCTTCCACCCTGCCAACTAACAACCCCTGGCTGCCTTCTGCACCTCAAGGCAATCCTTGGGGCAACGCTCCCCCTACCCCCACTCCCGCGCCAAGTCCTCTGCAAGCGTGTCCTCCTTTCTCTCGTGCTTTTCGCTGTTTTCCTCTTAACCTTGCCCCCACCCCACAGAGGCCGCATGACTGGTATCCCATTGACTTAGATGCTATCAAGCAGCTTCGCAAGGCCGTCAAGGAGGACGGGTTAGGTAGCCCATATGCTTCCCAAATACTACAGGATCTCGCCATGAACTATTGCATCCCCCAAGACTGGGCCTCGCTTGCCCGTTCAATTTTTAACCCCGGTCAGTTTGTTGACTGGCGTGCTCACTTCCAGGCAGAAGCAGCTAAGCAAAGTGAGCAAGATGCAGCCATTGGAGTCTATCATCCCCCCGAAGCCTATTTGGGCACTGGAGCGTTTCTAAATGCGTCTGCTTATATTAATGCCCCTGCTGCCTTCTGGACTGTCCTCAGAGGCATCGCCTTACGAGCATTTGCCAATTGTTCTACCTGTTAGCCTAATAAATTCACCAAGCTCTTCCAGGAGCCGAGTAAGCCTTTCGCCACCTTTGTCTCCAGAGTCGAAGAAACCTGCGCTCAAAAGGTAAGTGATCCCCAGGCCCAATATTACATGTGCCCATCCTCAAATCCTGGAAAATCGTACTGCAATTCCCCCAACGAGTACTACTGTGCATACTGGGGGTATGAAACATTAGCCACTAATTAAAAGTCTCCTGTTCCTGATCATTACCTTACCCTAAAGTGGGCCCCTACAGGGTGCAAACTCCCTACTGTTAACTGGCTCGGCCAAGAAAGTAAGGAATCCTGCACACATCTTAATCTTACAGTGCAGCTCCCCACTAATCCCTCCTGGTTACTCGGTCAAACTTGGGGCTTCAGAATCTATGAGAAAGGAGCCGACCGAGGATCACTTATTCTAATAAAAAAGGAGGCTTTAAACCAACCAAAAAAAGATACTGTTATAAAAAAGCCCTTTAACATTGGTCCCAATAAAGTCATTAACCCCCTTTTTTCACAGCTCTCCAGCCGCACCTTAGTTCCAACTAAACGCACTTCAACTACATCTCAGACTCCACCACCCCAGCTTCCTCTGCCCCCTTCTCGTTATTCCTCTCCCCTCCTCAGCCTCATCCAAGCCGCCTTTGCCTCAGTGAACTCCTCCAACCCCAATTTTACCTCCTCCTGCTGGCTCTGCCTCTCCACCTCTTCCTCACTGTACGAGCCCGTTGCCTCCAACCTCTCCTTTTCAGAAAGCACAGAAGACAGCCCCTCGGAATGCAGTTGGAATACCTCTGCCGTCCCCCTAACCTTTCATTCAGTCTCCTATACGGGAAAGTGCGTCCGCCCTCGCTCCAGTAACTCTCCTGACCTCACTGCCTGTGCCAGCTACTCATCTCCCAGTAGCTCTGCAAAATTTCTCATTCCTCATAACTCCTCCCAATGGCTCTGCTCCTCTACAGGACTTACCCCCTGTCTCAGCACGAGTATCATCAGCGAATATAAAGAAACTTGCCTCCTAATTGTCCTTATCCCTAGGGTCTTATACCACAGCGAAGAAGACTTCTTCCTCCGTCTGGAAAGAACTGCAGCTCCTGCCCTTCTGCAAAAGCGAGAGCCCATCACCGTCCTTACAATTGCCTCCCTCCTAGGTCTTGCCGGCGCTGGCACCGGAATCGCTGCACTAACCAGTCAAGGCTCCGCCCTAACTCACCTCAGGGCGGCTGTTGACGAGGACATTCGTCACTTACAAAACGCTATTTACCATCTAAAAAATTCTGTCAATTCCCTCTCTGAAGTCGTGCTCCAAAACCGCCGAGGTCTTGACCTTCTCCTCCTCAAAGAAGGAGGCCTCTGCGCTGCCCTAGGAGAAGAGTGCTGTGTTTATGCCAATTCCACAGGTCTTGTCGAGGACAGCCTGAAAAGGGTCCGAGAGGGACTGGAAAAGCGTAAAAGAGATCGTGAAGCCACCAGTTATTGGTCCAGTTTTTTCACTCCCATCCTCCCATACATCCTTCCTTTTCTTGGCCCCCTATTAATAATTATTCTAGCTCTCATCTTAGGACCCTGCATCATCCGCAAAATTGTCCAGCTTGTAAGAAAACAAACAGATGCCCTTTTTTCCTCGTTCGTGCAAATCCAGTATCAGCGACTCGCCACCTCTGACGCCCCCCACTCCAAGATGACAGCCAACCCTCCGCGACCTCAACGCCACCGGTCAACCCGCCGACCGCGAGGCCCTTCTCAATCACCTGAACATCGCTCTCACCTCGAGTTCCAGCTTCTCTGAACCCCTGAACTTTAAACCCATGAACTTTGAACCCCTGAACTTTAAACCCATGAACTTTAAACCCCTGAACTTTAAACCCCTGAACTTTAAACCCCTCACCTTCTCCCAGCCCGCTGCAGCGGAGCCATTGTCAAGCGCCCGGGCACCACACCAACACTGAGCTCCAGCCTCGCTGAGCCACCGTCAACCCCTTTTTCCCTTCCCTGACCTCCCCCTTCCCTCACCCTTAGCGGACCTCTCCGGTAAAGCCTCTTCCTCTAATTAGAAAAGAAAGGGGAATTGCGGGGACTGAGCTTGTACCTCGGCTTGCCAGGCCTGGGCCAGGGGACCTGATCACCCCCTGGGGAGGGTAGTAGGTACGGGCGTGAGTGCCCTCTGCAGCCCCCCCGAGCCTGAGGAGCGAGGTCAAGGCAGCTCCCTTTTCCTCACCCAAAATGCCACTGGCAGGGGAGGCTTGCCGGAGGAAACCGCCTTTCTCCCAACTGCCCTTTCCCCACTTCCTTATCTTACCCACTCGCTCCCTGGTGCCAAGGCCACTCCTGCCACCGCCAGCGCGCATGCACCGTGGCCAGAACAACCCCCGCCCGCTGCAACGGCTCCTGAATCCTCTCAGAACCAATCCTAGCCCCTCTCCCTTCAATATTGCCATTTTAGGCTACTTCACCTCCTTTCCAGCCCTGCCCCTCTTACCAGCCTATATAACCTGTAATCACCCCTGAATAAATCTCTTTGGCGCATACCCCTACTGGATGAAGAGTGTTTTTGTCCTTATCGCCGCCCTCCTTGCACGCCTCTCGCCGAGGACCCTGGCCAACGTCCTCCGCCTCGCCCTCGCCTCCGGGAAAGAGCCCCCGCCGCCGGTACCCTTTAAGCAGCCCCGAGAGCTGAGGGCTCGGCTACCGGCCGCCACTCCCCCTAGAAGCAGTAACCCCGACCGCATTTATGGATGGATGGGTAGAAAAATGGGGGAAGGAAAAAACAAACAAACAAAAAGGCACCCAGTGTTCTTTTTTACTTTAATTGTTCTTTTTCACTTTAGTTTTTATTCTTATTATTTTTGTGTGTGTGGTAATGAAAACATCAACAATTAATTTTGGTGATGAATGCACAACTATATAATGGTAGTGTAAACAATTGAATGTACATTTTGTTTTGTATGACTGCATGGTATGTGAATATATCTCAATAAAAATGAATTAAAAAAAAATTCCCAATTCCAGGCCACAGCCCAAACCTGACTAACCCAGTGCCCAGAGGTCGGGAGCCTGGCTCACTCCGGGCCGCTTTCTTCTGTCTGCATGCAGCTGTCCTCCAGTCTCAGCCTGACTGCTGTAAACCCTGCATAGCTGGGAGAATCTGTCTGGTTCCCTAGCCCAGTGCTGGGGTTTCAACAGTTCTTAGTGCATATTGGTAGACTTGTGCTCAATCTGCCTGCAACCTGGTATTGTGGGGAAAAAAGTCATGGTCTTTAGAGTAAGCAGCCCTAGGTTCAGAACTTCCCTTTGTCATTAATCAACTGTGTGATCTTAAGCCAAGGGTTTAATATATCTGTCTTCTGGATTCCATGTATATAAATCAGGGTTCATAATGTGAAGTTTCCAGGGTTGTTGTGAGGATGAAATGGTATATCATATCTGGAAAAGTGAGGCCCATATCAAAGGGTTAAATTATATTTTTTTCTTTTGTCATTTTTCCTTTTCCCAGCTAGAGATGTTCCTGGATACAATGAGGCTCTACCTAGCTGGGATTTAATTCAGCTCATTTCTGTTTAATGAGCATACCCCTGCCCTGAATGCTTTCCATCCACAATGTGATGAGTGGAGAATGGGGTTTCGAGGAGGGTGACTTAATATTATTTCACTTAACTTAGGGCTGCCTATAGACCAAACATGGGATTGTTGGGTTTCACAATATGACCCTGAATTGCTTTAGGTGACATTATGCAGTGGCACTGATCCCTTGCATTAGATCCTTGCTCAACTGAGCTCCTCCTGGGTAGGGTTCATCTCTCAACTGGTCAGATGAATCTATCACCTCTGTCACTTCAGAAAGGTTATCCCTTCTCACTGCAGTCTTGATTCTTCCTCATTACTCTGGGGACACTGCTTTGGCAGAGTCACCAATGAAATCCTTAATCAAATATCCAACGCATATTTTCTATTTTCATCTTACTTAGGCTATCCACTACCTTTGATGCTTTTGACCACTCCTTTCTTCTTCATTGTCCTTGTTTTCCCAGACATCACTCTCTCTTTCTGATATTTCTTCTGTTTCCTTGGCTGCATCCTCTTTCTTTGTCCGTCCACTTTTCAGTTCTGTGTCTTATTCTCTCATTCTTCTCATTGTCAGTCACTCTCCCCTCAGTGTGTATGAATCAGAATCACCTATGGTGGCTTTTGAAGAAAAATAGATTCTGACATAGTCCTCTTGTGGGGAGGGCAAATCAGAAACTCTTGGCAGGAGGCAGATAAAGGTGAAGTGAGTCATATGGCATTTGAAAATCTCTTCGGTGAATCCATGTGCTCCTTTCCCCTCCAAATATGTATCTGCAGCCTAGACTTTTCACCTAAACTTCAAATCCATGCAGCTCGCCTCTGGACATCCCAGGTGGCTCTGTCATAGAAACCTCAGGCTCAACATGTCCAAAACTGAATTCATTGGCTTTTCCCAAAACGTGTTCCTCCCTCCGATTCCCTATCTCAGTGAATGGTACAAAAACCAATCATCTACAGCTTCAACTTGGGGCCATTCTGGCCAGCTCCAGCTTCCTCACTTTCCTTAGCCAATCAGTTATCAACCTCTGTAGGTTCTCTGAAATGTATCCAGACCTGTCCTCCTCTCTCTCATCCCCTTTACTGCCTTAGTTGGCCTCTCATCATCTCTCTCCTGGGCTTTTGTAATAGCGCCCTAACTGGACTACTGCACTTCCTCCCGTCTTTCTTGCACTTCTTTCCCCCACAATCCCTGTAATTATCTTCTCTGCTTAAAGTATTTCTGTAGCTTCCCATTCTCACGGGATCATGGCCTGACTGCTTGGTTTGATCTACACTTCCAGTGTTGTCTCTTATTCTTCCATTTTCCTGCCCTCAAGTGCATAAACACCTTATACTGTAGCCATGTGGAATAAATCAGTTTCTCTAATGTTCCAGGTTGCTTCATGCCCCGTTATCTTTGTCCATGCTGGTCCCCTCAACAGGAAAATCTATACCATATTCTAGTCATCCAGCCTCACCCTGCCTCATGGGCCACAACCTATCACCTCTGCTTTGTAAAACATTCTCATCTTTCCAGATCTCACTCAAATGTAACCTCTTCTTTGAAGGCTTTCTTGACCATGCTTCCTTCCTCTTCCTCTATCCTAAAACCAGGCCACCCTCAGAACTGGCCACTTCTTTTTATGATCCTTCTTTAATGTAGACATAATTTAATGGCAGTGTCTATATTACTTTACTCACTTGTATTTTCATACCTTTCAGTTTATTTTAATACACAAGGAATACGAGAATATAGTATCATTGTAAAAATTAAAATAATGTAAACTAAAAGGCCCTCTTGATCTGGCTCTCCTAATCCTACTCCCCTCTCTGTTATCAATTTGCTATAGATCCTTCCACACTATTTTTACCACTAACAATATGCCTTGGACATATTTCCACGTGAATACATACAGACCCATCTCAGGCTTTACGGTTGCTGTGGAATGTTCTCTGGTATGGGTGCACTGTAGTTTAGTTAACCTTCTATTATAAATGGATATTTTGGTTGTTTACATTATTTTGCCATAACAAACAATGCTACAGTTAATATCCTTTTTTTTAATACCTCTTTATGCACATATGATAAGTATTTCTTTTCTATAGAAATACCTAAAAGGAGAAGTTCTGGATAGAAGTCATACACATTTGATTGTTCAGATTCTTTGTACATTTTTGTGTTAGTTTTTTTTTCCTTTTCTCGTGCATTAGTAAGAGTTCTTTGTATATTCTGAGGAATAATCCTTATTCACACACACACCCACATATATTTTTTCTCTCCTAGTTTATTTCTTTATAATTTTGTTTATTGTGTCTTTTGTCAAAGAGGTTTCATATTTTGCATGGTCCAATTTTTCATACTTCTCTTTTGGTTGTGTCTTTCTTAGAATACCTTCCATATTCCAAGGTAATTTACATATTACTTTTTTTTTTTTTATTGCTATCCTGTAGTTTTGATTTTCATGTTTAGCTGTTTAAATTACTTGGAATTTAGTTCTGTATATATGAGAGGACCTTACATAATTTTCTTTCTTTTTCCAAATGGAAAGCCAATTGGTCCACACAATTTATTGTGTAGCCCGTTACTCTCCACCCCTAAATTGAAATGCCATTTTTTTAATGAATTGAATTTCTAAACACGTTCATGTGTCTCTGTCTGTATTCTTATTAGATTTTCTTGATCTCTTTGCTGTTTTAGTTACTATTGTGTTATCATATATTTTTATATCCAATAGAGAATACATTTATTTCTTTAGCTGTCTGTCTATTCCTACAAGATATCTGATGGCTAGGACTGAGTCACACTTGACTTTGAACTTAAAAGACTTGCTACATAGTTTGCATCCACATGTGTTGAATGATTCAAATGAATAAACCCAGAAGCTATTGGTGCTTCTTCCTCTCACTGCAGATACTTGTTAGAATACTTTGTATTCACAAGACTTCAAAAAGATCATGGTGAAAAATAACATCTTCCCAGATTTTATTCCATCTCATATTAAAGCCCAGTTCTTGCACTGCATTATTTCATAGAAATCTTATTATTACTTAATTTGTTTTTTTTAAATAAATAATGCATGTACAGTGTTGTAGAAAACTCAAAAGGTGCAAAAATGAAAAGTCAAGTTTCCCTGCAGTTTTTTTTTCTTTTTTTTTTAAATGATTCATCAATTCTTTATTTTGGCTAATGTCAACTGCATTCATTACAACCATTTAATTTATCATAGCTCAGAGGAGAGTCTTTCACTAGACATTCTGTTGTTATTAGACACTAAAAATCAGGAAGAGACTGGAGGATGTTTACAATGGTATAAGAGGAGGAGAAAAGGAGCTCAGGAGGGAACACACTGTCCTGCCCATCCAACTGCAGAAAATGAATAACCAGATCAGATCTCACTTAAACAGCAGCTTTCCCCAAAAAGGTTTTCGGAAAAAGGCCCCATAACAATTATTCACTGGACAAAAAAATGTTGGTTTTCTAGAAGAGATCTCCTTGATGTGAAAGACTCTATTTAGAGAGCAACTATACATGGTGCCATGACAGAGCTGGGATCACTAGAGCCTGGCAACAATGAAGATGCTACTGAGGACACAGTAATCTCTAGGGCAAGCTCTCGCTCACAGATGTGTGTTGTTTTATGGTGCAAAGATGGTATAGCCAGTTCTCATGGAGATGTCATGGGGGGAGGCTTCTTTTTGCTGCCAGATTCAAGGAATTTATTAATTGAAGGGATGTTACTTATTTTCACTGTGAACTCCTGGAGGTGAGGAAATGCAGAGAGGATATTAGGAATTTTCTCTTCTATAGCCAAAATGGTTTGAAGTAGAAGCACGTCCACAAGGCTCAGCTGGCTGCCAACAAGAAAGGTTTGTCCATGATCCTTTAAAATCTTTTCAAACACAGGAAAGTACCTAATGACAGCCGTCTGGATCATGCTGACCACTTCCTTTTGTTGATCATCTGGTTTTAAGAAAAGATGCATAAATATCAGTTCCAGAGATCCAGCGTCCCCTCCACCTACATGTTAATCAGGGTTTTCTCCTTGAGGTCCTTGCCAAAGAGATGGTGCTTCTCCTCTATGTAGTGGAGGATGCTTTGCATCTGCACCAACTTCATTCCATCAATTTCAACCATTGACACTTTTTGAAACAGCAGGTGGTTGCCATTCTGTAACTTCAGCGACTGTTCTTTGGTTTCTAAAAATTCTTCATCAAACTTGACTCCAGCGGCAGCTAAAACCCATCTTATGGATTCAATCTGGCCTCTTCCTTGGGATAGTGGAGATTGGGCTTTACTGCCACGATGGCCTTTCAGGCTTTCTGGAATTCACACGCAAAGCCCAGAGCCACACAAAGTGAATCGCTTGCCATCAGCAGCCAGGTGTGAGCAGCGGCAGCGAGAAGGCGCTCCAGGTAGGCTCCCCCTAGTTCTTGAGAGCCAACCACGTTACTAGTTTCTTCTGTAACTTCTGACTGTTATCATACCATAGGTTCTGCTCTGCATATTGCTGTTTTCATTTAACAGTATATCCTGGAGATTATTCAAGAGATGGATACGCCATGATTCGTTTCACCAGGATGGCAATTCAGTTGTTTCAATAAATAGCCCTTATATGTATAATTCTCACAGATCTGGAATAAAAGTCCTGTTTATGAAATTGCTGAGTCAAAGGGCATTTACATTTTCAGTTTTGGTATATATCAATGAATTACCCTTCAGGAAGTTTCATGAATGAAGAGATTGTCGACATTTGCCACCAGTCATCAGACTTGCTCAGAAAAGCCTGAGTACCAGGGAGACACTATAGAGGATACTTGAGCCAGGACCCTGACAGCGAGTAGAATTGTGTGTGCGTGCGCAGTGTTTATGTGGCAGGAAGTTCAAGGAAGAATCACAAGTCAATTAGTTAATTAGAGTCCTGTTTAAAGCTCTAATAATGAGTGGAAGCATTAGTGGTTTGAAACTGACAGTAAATAATAGGTTTGAGTTTCACAGTCCTGATGCTGCTAATCAAAGCACAGGGCATTTCTTAAGATTATAAATTATTATCTTTCACAACAGGAGCATGAAGTGAATTTGGTTTTATGAATTGCTAACTGGGACACTAGCCTCTGTTCTCCTCTTGGGCTGTTTCAGAGAGAAGTAGGTGGTAATCACATTTTGAATCGGGAACAACTTCTTACAGATTGGGCAGGGCACAATTTCCTCAACCCCACAATACCTCATCTATCTGGAGTCAACTAGGTCAAGTGGCCCAGACTGGCTTAGACAGCCCAACTTTTCCTTGTAATGGTTCATGCTGTTCAGTTGGAAAGAGACTTTTTTTTTTATAGGCAGAAAGAGGGCTTTGCTGGAGGTGGGAGGGCAGGAGGCTATTTCTGCTGTCCCCTCTGAGTGAGCTGGTGCTGATTTTAGACTGTGTACCTTCCCCTCCCCACCCATCTCATTTCCATCCGGTTGGCCATATTTCTCTCCCTTCTCTCCACTCCTGGTGCCTTGATGTCTGTCTTTTTTTTGGGGTGGGGGGGGGAGTCCTCTTTTTCCTTGGTGTGTCTTTCTCCACACAAAGGGAAAGAAAGAAAACACCAAGTTCTCATTGCTTCCTCTCACATGATGGGGCAGAAATGAGATGAATCCTCATTTTCTGCCTTTCTTTCTCCTCCAGTGTCCCCCTATATTTGAATCTCCTCCTTGATTTCTGGTCACTTGCAGTGGCAGTGTAAAAGGAGGAGGCCGTCGCCTTCCCCCTGACTCAGAGTTTGCTCCTCTGGCCACTCTCAGCTCTGCTCTCTTCCTTCCTTGAAACCCCTGTGGCTCCCAGGACGTTTGCACCTTCCTGCATCACCTGGCTCCTTGAGTACAAGAACTCAGAGATGCCACGTAGCAAGAACAGAGAAAATGCCTTTAAATAAAGCATATGCCAATATCACCATACCTTAAGACAAACTTTTATTTAGGATTAAGTCAAATTAGAAAACGTCATGCTTCACCATGTGTCTTATTTACCTGGAGTAATCAGTCTATCCTTACAATCCGTGCCTCGGATTCTATTGTTCAGAAAGCGAGAAAAATCGATGTGCACAGCAGTGTGCCGACACCACCGCGGTTAATGTTTAAGGCCTAAGAAGTGGTCAGCAAGGCAGAGGTTACTTCCAAGCTCTGGGCGTGGGGCAGGCGGCATTCCCTACCTCCCTCGAAAGCGGGCTCATCCTAGCCTGGGCACCTTTAAGACTGGGGCCTGCTTTTTGGAGTTTAATACGGGAGAAGCCAGGCTTGAGGTATCTTTAAGGCTTAAAAGGCACAGGTCATGCAGCTGAATTAAAAGCTGTTTCGTTGGTCTCTGGAAAGCGGGCCGCGATGAGCAGCCTTGGGGGTGGAGGGGTGGGGAGTCCGGGGTGCGGAGTCCTGACGCCGAGTCCTGGACTCTCTGTGTCTGGACAGCCGGCTCTGCGCCTCTCCCCACTGCGCCTGCGCGGCCGAGCCGCAGCGCGCGCTGCAATTGCAGGCCAGGCGCCTGTCGGGGTCTCCTGCACAGTCTCTTGTAGAAACATCTCTGAGTGGAGAAGTGACTCACAACGCGAGCAAAGACAGGGAGGCTCTTTTTCAGGGGAAAACACGGTATGGGGAAAAGAAAAAGAAATCAGCGTTCCCTGAAACGGTCCTACTAAGCTGGAAATCGACACTGCATTTAGCGCTGAGCCACCCAGGTGTCCGCGATCCCTTTGACAAACGGGAGAAGCAGCTCGTAAAGGGTGCCACCAAGAATAATGGCCCCCACCCCTGGTGCCGCGTGGGTTCTGTTAGACTGTCAACAGTGGGAATGGAGCACTTATCTGAGCTCTTCAAATAGCAAGTGAAAGTCTAGGCCTTAAAAATACAACACATATCACTAAAAACTGGACATTCCCTTAGCTTAGGAGCAACAGTTTACACTCAGAAGCTCTTCTTTTTAAAAAAATTAACTCTCCTTAATGAAGAGAATAAAATCCAAAATCTCAGGACCTAGGAAGCTGTATACAGAGAAGAAACACCTTGCAGACTCAAATAAATATTTCCTCCTTATAGCAGTTAGAGTCCTCACTCCCTTCCCTCTTCATCCCTCCCAATTCATTAATAAAAATGGATGCTGTCAAAAAATTAAATTCAATTGCATAATAGAGAGCCATGATAATAAATTCTCATTTCTCCAGGCACCAGAGGATAGATGTGACAAGGTTTTGATTCTCTCCAATTTATGCTTTTAATACATTTTCCAGCCTCTCCCTTACACTGCCTCATCAGCTTGCCTTGTATTCCTCTGTGAGCCCTGCATTACTTGTGATTACATTTGCACTGCTCATGCCAATTTATTCAGCTGGGATTGACTGGGAGTTGGTTCCATCTTGAGTTCATAGCCCCCGAGGCCAAGGTCCCCCTCATAAATGTTGTCCTTGCTTGAAGTCTGGGGTGACGCTTTCTGGTCCAGACCCAGCCTTGCAGGAGGACTGCAGGGTGAGGCGGCTTGCTCCTGATAGTTCATGGCTAGTTCGTCCTGATTTACAATGCACTCCACATCATCCTCTTTCAGCTGCTCCTGGATTTTGAGAAAAGAGAAAGAGAGATCCCTTTATGATGAAGGCAGAAAATAATAGCAGTCCTACAGTGCAAGAAAATAGGGTGTTCGTTTTCCTTTTCTTAACTGCCCCAGTCTTGCCTTGGCTGGAGTTTCCACCTACAGTGGAAACCACCTTTTCCACCTCCATGGGCACGATGAAGCATCGGAGACCTGACTCCACAATGCAGTCATAAGGAACCTCCAGACCTAAGGGAGAATCAGTGGAGACCAGATGCTAATTAAGTGCCTCTTTAGGGTACGGGAGTTGAGATGGAATTCGATGGATATTTCCTCCATCGGTACCCCATAGGCTGATTGAGAGAGGTTAGGAGTCAGCCGACTCCTGTGACGTCAGAGTAGGCAGTAATTCTCAGTGTTGGTTTCCTAACAGCCCTGCGATCACAAAATTCTCCAAACACAGCTTCTGTTATATTTTACTTTAAAAGTGTGTCTTCATAGCATGTTTCCTGGGATGGATGTCACGAGGCTAAAAATGGTTGGAAATCTCCGTAGAGTAATGGCCCAAACTACCTAGATCTGGCCACTAGAGCTTTCCTCAAACAGAGGTTGCCGTGATGGAAAGAATTAAGATCTCACCTCCCCTGGTTTGGGGTGGGCTACGCAAAATTATCTGTCCAATGTAAACACTGATGAGGTGGCCTTAGGCCAGTGACTCTCATCTTTTCATCAAAATGACCTGGAGAACTTGTTAAAACACAGGATGTAGGTCCTCAAGCTCAGAGTTTTAAAGGTGGGGCCTGAAAATTTGCATTTCTAACAAGTTTCCTGGTGATGCGTTGGTCTGGTGACCACACTTTTGAGAACCACTGTTTTAGGCTTCTGTGCCCTGAACGTAACTGATACCTGGTTTTTCTAGGTTTATGCAAGAGGGTGGCTGACTGAACAACCTCTTAAGTCACTACCAACTCTAAGATCCTGCTTTCTCCAATTCCCTGACACTCTGATTTGCTGGTAATGATTCTAATTTCTTCTCAGTGCTTTTTATTCCACTCCCTTGAGCTATAAAGCACAGGCCTAATATTCAAAACCTCCAAACACAGCAGTTTGTGAGGACACATTACTTCTTTTATGTTTTCTAAGTCCATTTTATGGTTAAAAATACTGATAACAATAAAAAATTGCATATTTAAAAGAAGAAATAAGCCTAGATCAGCAACAACAGAAAAGAGAAGATAAATGCTGCTTGGTGCAGTGAATTTTAAGAAAGGTTTCTTCTTCGATGTGGGAAGTCCTACCACTGAGGTTCCTGGGCCAGTCAGTATTCATCAAGCCTGTTCCCACACGGGATATTTACTCACCCCATAGGCCTGGGGACTGGTGAGCAGCCTGGAAATTGGGTTGCACCATTCAGGTAACGTTGAGGTCAGTGGAGGACCAGAATGGGTTAAGATTGGCTTCAGATATCTGTGAGGCCTGTTAAGGAATACTTGCCAAAGGAGTTAGGATTTAACTGGTTAGTTTCTTGTATAGCAAAAACCTTTGCATGCAGTGAAGGAGGCAGTTATGTTCACTTTTAAATCCCCTACTCAGTCACTTAGGTAGCAATTTGGCCTGCAAAAACTGCCCCACATCCAGCCTTCCTGGTAGCCTTTAATCATGAAGAAATGGTGAATGGACCATAAACTTCAGAGAGAGAGGTGTTTTAAGTATTCCTCTGCCCAGCCCAGCCCCCATTCAATGTCTCATCTGCTTAGAAAATGCATTTTTAAGAATTACCTTAAATAATAGCATAAAAGATTGTGTTTTCTTAAAACTGCACACACAGCTTAAACCACCAGTAATTTTCATAAAGAAGGAAGGGGTATTTCATAAAATGCTGACTTATTTTAGAGCTGGGTAGTGGACATAGATTGTTTTCCAAAATACTTTATTTTCACTATTCAACATAGACACTTTATACTTCATACATCAATGCATTGCTATACAAAATTATGTAAATAAGCTGGTGCCAGGTTTATTCTATTGTCTAGCACCTGTCTTTCTCATCTTTTCATCCCAAAGTGCTCGAAGTTAAAAGAAAAACCTGTTCACCTAAAGCCATTATGTTTCCCTCCAATCTATCAATAATGAAATCTCCAGAGGCTGCCTCAGGTTGCCTTATTTTACTTTATTTTTTTTCCTCAAAGAAAAGTAGAGAAATTATTTCACATTCCATCAGAAATGACTCTTAAGCTTTATATTATTTCCTCTGCTGGAGAATGTTTCACCTCATCAACTTTCTGAAAAGCGATAATAAATAGGGAAAGAGAAAAAATGGAAAGCAGTTAACATTGGTCAGCATGTGGAGATCTGCAGTCCCCGCCCCAGGCACTCAGGATGTGAGCAGATCTTGGAGATGGCTCAACTGGAGTCCTTGCATAGGTGGACCACACCATTCCTTCATTCCCAGGAATGAGGGTGTGGGCACAGTGTGTGCAGCCCAGAGGCAGCCAGGAATCTGGTTCCCCCTGGCTACAAACGATTCCCCAAGATAGCAGCAGAACAGAGGTTGCTCAAGAACACAGCCTAGGGATGCTGTGAAGAGACAGCCTGAAAAGATGCTTGAATCTCTAATTCCATCTGCAAAAGGAAAACTTGACTCCTCTTTTCAGATGGGCAGCTCTTTGCGCAGTTACAGACCATGGAAGGTATTAAGGTTCAGAGCTTGGCATTTGCGGTAACATCTTGTAATTACATCTACAAATCTGAAAAAGCCCTTGATGGTCTTCCATTAATTTTCATTACAGATGGTTATTGCCTTCGAGTGAAGGAATTGAGGCCTAAATAATCCAAAGGCTTCCTGTGCTATTTGAATCCAACGTTATCATCCCTAGTAGAAAAGAATTTATCAGGGCAGCATTATGCATTGTGGATGGGTGGGTTCTGTAGAGGGAAAAACACACAGACCTCATTCCTGCTGGTGAGCTGTGTACCCCTCAGGCAGGGCATGTGAGGACATGAGAACTTGTTAGGATTTATGGGATGCATAGGTCAAGGAAAAATGCTTTCTTACGGAGATAAAGTAGACAAGATACATGTACAACTGGAATGAAAAATCAAGGGCAATCCAGCCAATTTTTATTTCCAGATGGAAAAGTGACAGTAAGTAAGGAACATTTTTCGAAATGTCATGGACAAAAAGGAAGAGGCTTGCTAAGGCCTGGGAGACTTCCATTGTTTGACGTTCTCATATGCTAAAACATAAAAATGCCAAAATAATGTTACAAAAATAAAACACAAATTTAGAGTTGTATAGTGAACATTTCTTCTTTTAATCTTGGGGATGCATCAGTCTGATTCTCTGTTGAATGTTACTAGAGCTAATACTTAGAAGCTAAATTGGTAACTTTTTGTGCCTGTCATGCCTGGACAAATGACCATTTGGCCTCATCTGGACAGGCTCTGGGTTTGCAAAAAGACCAGCCCTGTCACTTTATTGATGATGTGACTTGTGGTCTAGTTATTCACCCCTCTGAGCCTCAGTATTGTTGTGAATATTAACCAAAATAATATACATAGAAGTGGTTTGTAAACTTTCACATGCTATACAAATGTTATCTATCCATCTGTCTATCTATCTATTTATCTATTGTTATTCACTTTCTGAGCAAGATTTTCTGGAAAACTGGTGCATCAATAATTGTTCAAATAATGGTGGAGAAATGATACTGAGGGTAAAGGTGAGAGAATAGCATTTCAGGCATTTGGTGTTGCTTCAGGATTCACAGATTATTTAGTGTGTGGAAAATTTAAGCAGCTCCTGCACTGAAAATAGCAAATTGGGATAAAAATTGTTGTACTGTGTTTTAGCGTAAGGTGGTGGAGGAGAGATGGGGAGAATTTGGTAATTCTGGGAAGCACATGATGCAGTTTTGGCTGTTCTGGCATCTCAGTAGCTGCAAGTCAAAGGAACAAGGCACATCCTGTGTGGCCTGTGAAAAGAATGTGCAAAGAAGGCCCATCCACAGCCCAGCCACAGTAGATGTGGGGGCAGAGGCTACGTTCTCCAGAATCTTGGCTTGCCCAGTGCTTGCCATATATTAGGTGCTCAATGGATGTTTGTTTAATTTATGGTATAGGAAAATATTCAGAGGTGTTATGAGTGATGGGAGTAAATACTGAGTAACTGAGCTGTGGAAGAATGAAGGGAACAAATTATGGCTGCAGAATGAGGTCTTCCTGAGGATAAAAAGCTTATAAAAGTCAAGATGAAAGTAGAACTCTTGGGCTTGAGTTATTAGACAAAGGGAACAAGGAGGAGTGTAGGAATGGCAAAAAAGTAAGGATATTTAAAAATAACTTTCTGCTTCATTCACTCATTCATTCACTCCTTCATTCACTTACTTTTTTTTTTTTAATATGCCCAACTAGTGAGGGAAAGAGACATGAAACTGGAAATTAAGAATTACATTATAGAATGGGGCACCCCTTTGTCTCTAGACTGTGTTCTCCTTGAGGGCAGGGCTGTCTCCTTCACCTAGACACAGTGCTGGGCACATTTTAGATGCATAAGAAATAGTTGTTGAATTAATGAAGACGACAGGCTGAGAGAGGGTAAATAAATGGCTCAAGGCAACCCAGCCAGTCAGTTATTGGCAAGACTGGGCCCGAGACCAGGGACTGTTCTACCACACCAGGCTTGCCTTCTGTTATAGAGACACTGAGTAACAGGATGTGCCTTATTGGTTGACCAATTTGGAATCGGGGAATCAGTGGCTTTGAGTTCCTCAGTGTTAAGTGTGGTGGTTTGGAGCTATGTACCCCAGAAAAACATGTTCTTAAAATTAATCCATTTCTATGGATGTGAACCCATTGTAAGCTGGACCTTTTGACAAGGTTACTTCAGTTAAGATGTGGCCCAACCCAATCAGGATGAGTCTTAATCCTATTACTGGGGTCCTTTATAACCAGAATGAACTCCAAACAGATAGGGAAGGAGCCAGAGGAGCCAAGGACCAAGGATTGCTGGTAGCCAGCTCCAAAACAACAGTGTCCAGGAAGAAAGCATTGCCCTAATGATGCCTAGATTTGGACTTCCAGCCTCAAAACTGTGGGCTAACCCATTGCATGGCATTTGCTTTGGCAGCCAGAAAACTAAGACACTGAGAAATCTCTGGAAAGTGGCTGGATCTCCAGGGTTACCTGAATTATTAAAAAAGAAGAAAACACTTATGATCTAAAAAAAAATTCCAACTGCAGATTTTTCAAAATATGTTATTTTTCTTATCACCCTCTGGTAGATGTTTGTAGAGGGAGATTCTCAATTGGGTATTTTTGGTACTGATTGTTTAGCTTCTCCAATAACCTAGAAATGTATCAAGACAAAATGTTAAGCTTGGGAGTGGGGAGGGAAAAGCAACTATGCCTTTTCTCATCTTTAAAGAGCATAAGTTAGAGAATAGCCATGTGGTTCAGGAGATGTAAGTAAAAGCTGGAGCTATGTCCCAAATTTAACATGTGTGAAATAGGAAAGACAATTAGTAGATGCATTTTTTTTCCTTTGGCCTGAGCTATCAACAGGTCCAAAGCTAAATTTTGTGCCTACTGAACTAACATCCCAAATACCTGGTAACATTGATTCCCCACCCCCTCTGTTTTGTTTGTTAGTTTTTGTTTTGATTATTTTAAATCATCAGGTTTTGTCCACTGTAAGTTGCCAAAACCAGTGGGTGCACATCTTGCTCATGCCTACCCTTCATGTGACGTGGTCTTGCACAGGGTGGTGAGAAGCAAACACCCCAAACAAAGGTCCAGCGCCACAAATGAACACCCATCCTTTTCCAAGGGACTAAGATTCATTGTCCTACCCCACCCTCCTTCTCTGCCCCTCTTCAGAAGTCTGATTTGAGAGCCTTGTGAAGCTGTCTTCTATCTTGGCTTTCTCTAAACTTGCCTGATCCTGAAGATCATCTGAGCCATTTGTCAAAATTATAGGTTTCCAAGTCCTTCCCTGGAGATTCTGATTCAACAGGTCTGGGAAGTGGCCTGGGACTCTGTATTTTTAGCCCACACTTCTGGTGATTCTGATGATTAGGCAAGTCTGAAACATACTGCCCTCCCATGAGATTCAAATCTAAAAAAGGAAGACAATATGTCCATAAGGCCATCACTTTTAGAGTGAAGACAGCTATAATGTAAACCCATTTTGTCCAGAATCCAGGCCTATCTGATGGCCACTGTCAATTATTCCATCTTGCCCGGGGATGGGTCAGATACTCAGGCTCAAGGGGATGAAGACATGATGATGTTACACCTGGGAGTGGATTAATGAAGCATCTCATCTCAGCTTCTGTAGGAACACTTTGTGCCTCTTGGGAATATTTGCATATATTTGTGGATATAAGCTTGATAAATGGTCTTGCTACAAGGATAAAATGCTTGTCAATACACAGCTGTGTAAAGAAGGAAAGCATATTTATCTCTGTATAGAGTTTTTAGAAATACTCCCTACTCCTACACTTTTTCATTTATGAAACATTTCTACATGTCTTATTTTATCTTTACAACCACAGGGTGGGTGATATACTCCCATTTTATAGATCGAGAAATGTGTGAACAGATGGCTTTTCAATTGTCTTCTAATCTGTTCTTGCCTCCATTTCCAGAGTGCTTTTTAGTTTCCAGTGCCAGCTTGCCATGAGAAATGGCCAGGGATCCATGCCAGGTAAATGGGGAAGGATAAATGCATTCTTGGAGTGGAAGCCAACCTTGCCCTCTAAGCCCATACATTTCTGCAGAATAACCAGTTACCATTTGCTATCAACTTGCTGAGTTCCACATTGTGTTTACACAGCATCCATGAATGGACCTAGCAGAGGACACTCAGAATTGTATACACCCCATCACTCTTTGATCCCGACATTCAAACCACATCCTTTATGCATATTTTCTAGAAAATGCAGCCTAACAAATTGAGTGTGTTCTCCTCTTCTCTTTGGATCTGTCAGATTTTATCAACGAAGACTTGCCATCTTGTCTTCTTAGCTAAGTACAAGTTCAGCCATTCCACCGAGCTGGCATTTAGGATTCCAGTCAGAGGAAGTCTTTAAGAGCTTAACCAAAGAGACTTCTTTAAGTTGTTTAATCTTGCTGTCCTCTCTGGCTCAAGGGAAGGATTCCAGTTCTGCACCAGATGGGCACTTGCAGAGAATGTGGTTGGTATGGGATCCTGCCTTTGCAACAGCCACTCTGTTTCAAAGAAAAGCTATCATGATGGCACTTTCTTCCAGGCCACTCATGAAGTTCTGGTTATAAAATAAGGAACAGGCAGAAACACTCTCATCTATTCTTAAGAAGGTATTCTCTATCTCTCTCCTCTTTCTATTCCTGTCTGTTTCTCTCTCTCTCTCTTTCACTCATTCACACACACACACAGACACACAGACACACACACAAACCCACCCACACAAACACACATCTTTAGTGGACAATCCTAAAACACATCATCTTAAAGGAAACTGTCACAGGAAACATCAGAAATGAAGCAATAAATACCAGAATAGGGGGAAGAGCTAAGATGGCAGCATAGAGAGGAGTGGAATTTAGTTAGTCCCTTGGAACAACTAATAAACAACCAGGAACAACCAGTAAATAATTTGGAATAACTGCTGGGGGACAACTGTGACTGTCCATACATCGTACACTAACTAGGACGGGGAGGAATGCCTGAGATCTCAGCATAAAATCTGTAAGTAAAAACTGTGGAACTGTGCCAGGAGCCCCCTCCCCCCATGGCAGGCTGAGCTTCAAAACCTTGCTGTGGTAGAAAGCAGAGCTCTCTGAGCAAGCAAACATAGTTCTGCCCAACTCCAACTGGGGATTTAATTACCAAATGTGGACTGCTGATTGCAAGCTACAAACCTCTAATAAGCAGACAGAGGCTTTTAGTGATGACTGACCTTAAAGAACCAGAAGACTCCGCTGACCAGGAGGGAGAGCCCAGAAGACAATGTGTTACCTCTGGCCAATGAGTGAAATTGGGGGACCGTGGACTGGCTCTGAAAGGGGGCTTTCTGTCCCTTTTTCTTTCTCTTTTTCTCAGCCTGAGGGGCTGAGTGGAGAGAGCCTCAGCCATCTTCAGTTCGCAGCACTCTGACCCAGACAGGGGTGGAGATAACAGAGTCAGAGAGACAAAGAAGCTATTCAAATGTAGATGATAACTCCCTAGGGGTGTATCTTCCCTAAGAGGAAGGTGGTGGGGCCCAGCTCTACCACCAGTCTTCCCTTCAGAATCAGACCCCAGAGCCTGGGGAAAAACACCAAAACAGAAACCAAGGAGGCCATACCTCCTTACACCAGTTGGGAGCGACAGGCTGACAGACGCCACCTGCTGGGCAGCTAGAGACCTCACAGGAAAGTCTGTCAATCTCCAAGACACACTGCAGGGAAACTTGAAAGTGAATATAACCCCATTCTGAGATCTGAACCTGTTCTGTTCTGGGAAAATCTGATTTGGGAAATAAGGAAACCAGATGCCTAGGCAATAGAAAACTACAATCTACACTAGGGAAAATGAAGATATGGCCCAAAGGAACAGACATACACCTCAATCAAGATACAGTTGAGATATTGTTTCACTTTAATGAAACAATCTATTAAATATTTTCAAAGAAGTATGCTAAATCAAGTAAAAAACCAAATCAATGAGTTCAGGGAAGATACGGCAAAAGAGATGAAGGCTATAAAGAAAACACTGGGTGAACATAAGGTAGAAATTGAAAGTTTGAATAAACCACTGGCAGAATCTATGGAAATGAAAGGCACAAGACTTGAGATGAAAAACACAATGGAGACATACAACAGCAGATCCCAAGAGGCAGAAGAAAACACTCAGGAACTGGAGAGCAAGAAACCTGAAATCCTACACACAAAAGCACAGATAGGGAAAAGAATGGAAAAATATGAGCAACATCTCAGGGAATCGAATGACAACATGAAGGGCATGAATGTATGTGTCATGGGTGTCCCAGAAGGAGAAGAGAAGGGAAAAGGGGCAGAAGCAATAATAGAGGAAATAATCAATGAAAATTTTCCATCTCTGATGAAAGACATAAAATTACAGATCCAAGAAGCGCAGTGTACCCCAAACAGAATAGATCTGAATAGACCTATGCCAAGACACTTAATAATCAGATTATCAAATAGATCTGAATAGACCTATGCCAAGACACTTAATAATCAGATTATCAAACATCAAAGACAAAGAGAGAATTCTGAAAGCAGCAAGAGAAAAGCGAGCCACCACATACAAAGGAAGCTTGATAATACTATGTGTGGATTTCTCAGTAGAAGTCATGGAGGCAAGAAGGAAGCAGTGTGATACATTTAAGATACTGAAAGAGAAAAACCACCAACCAAGAATCCTATATTCGGCAAAACTGACCTTCAAATATGAGGGAGAGTTTAAAATATTCTCTGACAAACAGACAATGACAGAGTTTGTGAACAAGATACCTGCTCTACAAGAAATACTAAAGGGAGCACTAGAGACAGACAGGAAAAGACAGGAGTGAGAGGTTTGGAACACAATTTTGGGTGATGGTACCACAGCAATGTAAGTACACTGAACAAAGATGACTGTGAGTATGGTTGAAAGAGTAAGGTTAGGACGATGTGGGACACCAGAAGGAAAGAGGAAAAATAAAGACTGGGACTGTATAACTTAGTGAAACCTAGAGTGCTCAACAATTGTGATAAAATGTACAAATATGTTTTTACATGAGGGAGAACAAATGAATGTCAACCTTGCAAGGTGTTAAAAATAGGGTAGTATTGGGAAAAAATACAATCAATGCAAACTAGAGACTGTAGTTAACAGAAACATTGTATTATGCTTCCTTTAATGTAACAAAGGCAATATACCAAAGTGAAATGTGTATAAGAGGGGGACATAAGGGAGGGGTATGGGACTCTTGGCATTGGTGATGTTGTCTCTTTTATTCTACTTGAGTTTACTTCTATTTTTCCTTTTTTTGCTTTTTAGCTGTCGTGTTTTTTTCTTTCTTCCTTTTTCTTTTTCTTTTGTCTCTCTACATTCTTTGACTCTTCCTCCTTCTTTGTGGAAGAATTGGAGATGTCCTTATACAGATAGTGGTGATGATGGTGAATACATAAATATGTGACTATACAGGGAACCATCAATGGTGGGTGGACAAAACCATCTTAAAAAAAACAATGGGTTGATGAAGAAACCTTGAAGGCACTATACTGAGTGAAATAAGTCAGACACATTAGGACAAATATTGCGTGGTCTCATTGATATGAACTAATTATAATACGTAAACTCATAGCTATGAAATATAAGTTACCAAGGTATAAAATGAGGTTAAAGAATGGGGAGTGGTTGCTTATTATGAACAGAATGTCAACTAGGTTGAATGTAATTGTTTGGAGATGGACAGAGGTGATGGTATCATGTTATTGTGAGAATAACACAGTGCTGAATGGTGTGTGAATGTGGTAGGAAGGGGAAGCTCAGAGTCATGTATGTCACCAGAAGGAAAGTTCAAGGTTAAAAGATGGGAATGTATAAAACAATGAATCTTGTGGAGGGCAATGTCCATGATCAACTGTACAAATGTTAGAAATCTCTTTCATGAACTAGAACAAATGTCTGACACTATAACTAGAAGTTATTAATAGAGGGTATTGTTCTAGTTTGCTAATGCTGCAGAATGCAAAACACCAGAGACAGATAGGCTTTTATAAAACGGGGGTTTATTTCGCTACACAGTTACAGTCTTAAGGCCACAAAGCGTCCAAGGTAACACCTCAGCAATCAGTTACCTTCACCGGAGGATGGCCAATGACGTCTGGAAAACCTCTGCTAGCTAGGAAGGCAGCTGGCGTCTGCTCCAAAGCTCTGGCCTCAAAATGGCTTTCTCCCAGGATGTTCTTCTCTAGCAAGCTTGCTCCTCTTCAAAACATCACTCCCAGCTGCACTCAGTTCCCTCTCTTTGAGTCAGCTCATTTATGTAGCTCCACTGATCAAGGCCCACCCTGAATGGGCGGGGCCACACCTCCATGGGAACATCTCATCAGAATTATCACCCACAGCTGGGTGGGGCACATTCCAAGCAAATCTAACCAGCACCAAAACTTCTGCCCCACAAAACCACAAAGATAATGGCATTTGGGGGACACAATACATTCAAACTGGCACAGGTTTATAGGTGAAAAAATACCTATTGCAAACTATGTATTACGGTAGTAGCATGTTAATATTCTTTCATCAACAGTAACTAATGTACTATACCAATACTATGGGTCAATAATGGAGAGGGGGTGGTTAGGGGTATGGGAAGAATTGAGTTTTCTTTTTCTGTCTTTATTTCTTTTCTGGAGTAATGAAAATGTTCTAAAAATTGAAAAAAAATTGGATGCACAGCTGTATGATATTACTGTGGGCAATTTATTGTGCACTTTGGATCTTTGGATAATTATATGATATGTGAACAATCTCAACAAAATTAAATTTAAAAAAATACCAGAATAAACACCTGCCAGGAGTAAACCAGTGGGGGGTAACTGCCCCACCCTCACCCCTAGCTTGGTCTCTGAGCTTTGTTTCTCACATGTCCATTTGGGGAATGACTCATCTTCCAAGACCAGGTGAATGTGTCCCTTCCTCCCAGCAGCCTTCTCAGAGCTGCCTTGGCTGAAACCTTCCAGCACCTCAGTGTTTTCATGGCAACATGCCCATACCTACCTGATAGCATTTATCTCATTGTCTTGAAGCTAATTGTTTATCTCTCCATTCCCTTTTTAGGTTCTTAGCTCCTTGAGGGCAAGAACTGTATTATTATCTTAAAAAAATCTTTTTATTGTAAAACCAAACAGAGATAAAGAAAACCTCACAAACCAAATGTATAGCTTAATGAATTATTCCTTGACGACCACCACCCAGGCCAGGAAACAGAACCTTTCCACCTTCCCCAAAAGCCCCTTCCAGGCGTCCCATCCCAATTACAACTCCTCCCTTCTCCCCACAGGTAACCAGCATCCTCATTTTTATACTAATCACTTATTCAGTTTATATTATAGTTTTATCACTCAAATTTGCACCCCTGGATGCTACAGTGTAGACTTGCCCATTTAAAAATGTGCTATGGCTTTTAAGTCTCTTTTAATCTACAGTCTCCTCCTCCATTCTTCTAATTTCCTTACAAGAAACTGGGCTGTTTGACCTGTGGTGTTTCCCAGAGTCTGGATTTTTGTTGTTGCACACTCATGTGTCACTCACAGCTCCCCATGTTGCTCTGCCCTTGGCATTTCCAGCAAATTGTCAGCTGAATTCAGAGATTGGATCAGATTCAGGTTCTCTGGTACAGTTGACATAGGAAAGGCAGGATAAATGTTTGATTCTTTCCCTCTGTTTATCAGTTTTCAAGATAATGAATTGGTTCCCTATCACTCTGAAGATGACTGATTCTTTCTTTAAATATCATTATGAGCTAATGGAGTTAAATGTATTTGCTTGCAACTATTTATCTTATTGAAGCTCAAATTGACCCATCTTTGGTCAGTGGGAGTTTTTTCAAGTCGGCTCCTCAGTCCTTTGGACATGATGCTAGTATTTTTTTAATGCAATTTATTGATATATTCACACACTGTACAAACTACCTGAAGTATAAATCAATGGTTCACAGTATCATCACATGGTTGTGCATACACCACCATCAATTTTAGAACACTTTCATTACTCCAGAAAAGAAATAAAAAAAGAAAATAGAAAATCCCAAACATCCCATACGCCTCCCCCCATTAATGACCCATAGTATTGGGTATTGGTGTGGTACATTTGTTACTGTTGATGGAAGAGTATTAAGATATTACTGTTAACTATAGTCCATAGCTGATGATAGTATTTTTGATAGCTTTCTTATTACTTCTTGACAAGTTGTTCTAGGCATATCTTGTACATTTCCTGTCTCAGACTTGTAACCAGCTATTTCTCCAAAATGCCCTGGGTTCTTTTATTGAGGAATGGTATTTCAAGACCACAATCTGGAGATTAAGGATTGCTGTATACCCTCGGGTTTTGTTAACGATTTAACAACAGCTTTCTCTGTCTTAAAAAAAAAAAAAAAAGCCCTGATTTGTAGCATTTCTCAGTTTTCATGACATAAATCCTCCCATCGTGGCTGATTTCAAACTACCAGTGGGAAGTCCCTTAATGTGGAGTTGGAAAGACACACACACAATTGGCTCCACCAGCTATTACAAACCGGCTTCAGCGTACAGCTGGCTATATATTTCATGAATTCCTATGGATGCTTCCAATTCAAGTCCGAGAGTTTCTGATACTCAAGGATAAGGGAATTCTAGAATTAGATTATTCCATAATTACTCATTGGTTTTATCCTACATTATACACACAGTAGTCTCAGAATAACAATACTGATATTACCACCATAATAATTACTGAAACAATTAAAATATATTTTTTGCATATTCCATCTTCATTCTGACTTCTCACTAAAACAAAACAAAACAAAACTACAGTACAACTGTAGGTGGTTGTACTATATCTGCATTGCCAGAACATATAGCCATTGCATATTGCACTCTCTCCTGCTTGGTTCTCATTTAATCCTACAAGACTTATATTTTTAATGCTCACCTCCAGGCCTTATACCAATGTCTCTCTAGTCATTTTGATCATCTGAAGCTTGTTCTATAGTAGTTTTCTCAGGAAGTGCTCGTAGGAATAATATTCTCTGTGTACTCATATAATGATAACAGTTTTTGCACCAAATACTTTGAAAGTTGGATTTACTGGATATATAACCCTTGGCTCATAATTTCTTTGAGTATCTTAAATATGTAATTCCATTTTCTTTTGACATAAGGAGTTTCTCCTGATGAAAATCTAATTTTCTTTCCCCTATAAATCACATGATTTTTTTCCCTAGATGCCCAAAGGACTTTTCTTTTCTCTTAAACGATCATTAATTTTACTAAAACTTGTCTGGTGTTGGTTGTTGGGGGTTGATGCTCTCAGGTTTGTGGTGTACTCTTTCAATATGTAGTTTAAAAACTTTTGTTATTTCAGAAAAGTTTTCCTGAATTACAGTTTTTAGTATTTGCTTTGTTTTATTGCTTTTCTTTTCTTCAGGGATTCCTATTTTCTGGATGTTTAATCTTTGCCCATCTTCAGTATTTTGTGACTTTCTCTCAACATCTTTTTATCTTTCTTCATTTCTTTTTGATTAAAAATTTTTTCTTCCTTTTCACCCTCTATTTCTCTTAGGACATTTATCTGATGTGTTTATTTGCTCTTGTATTCCTAGTCTTTGTTTCTGAAGTGATTTTTTTTCTTTTATTTTTACTTCTTTCTGTATTCATAAGTTTTTCTAATTCCCATTTATGTTGTTCTTTCATGGCTTGGATATTTTTCTTAATGTCTTTTTGACTTGTTTTAAATGCCTTTTTAAATTGTAATATATTACAGTTTTGATCTGTTTTATGGACACGTCTTTCTGGTCTGCTTTCATTGTCTATAGGGATATTATTCTGCTACTTTACTCATCTTTTTCCTTATAATAACTGCATGTAGGATTTGACATCTATTCTTTTCTGTTGTCCATTTTTACGTGAAATTAATTTTCCTGAACTTATAGAATAGGCAGGGTCCAGGAAAGCTTTCCCAACTCCACTGAATTCCCTCTTCTGTTGTTTTCATGTAGCACTGAGGATGGCGTCTTGCTTTCTGAGCTTTCCTGCACCGTTTCTCTCCCCAGCTGATCTGGAACTTGTCGTTTTTTTGTCACTATTGTCTCTGTCCTGCTCAGTGTTGATTCCACTCCAGGCAGTTTCTCCTCAGTGTAGGGCCCTGAGCTGGAAGGAAGGAAGCTTTGTGGGATGCACTTTGAGAGCTCATAAAGGTCTTGTCTGCTCCAGGCCCTTTCAGTTCCTCCTTCCTGGGACCCTTCACTCAGTTTTTGACCCCCAGCCACAACTCCAGTTTCAGGTGCTTTTATTTTCCAAATTGGCTCAACCACACTTTCCAGGGAACATCTACTGGATATTGAGGGGTTCTTCTGTTCAGACGCTACCCTGTTGCTTCTCTTTTCCTCCTGCACAGACGCATGTACTCTTGGTGATTTGTCTCCACCCACTTGTAATTTGGTGTACGTGGGAATATCTTCTCTCTAGTTTTGTTGTGTGCCCATGGATTTTTGTTTTGTCATCTAATTGCTCTGCCAGTTTTTACAAGGGGATGTGGAGCGATTGAAAGACAATGCTGTTGACGGCATTGCCATCTGCTCAGAATCCTTCAGGAACTGCATTTTATTTGATCTTTTATCCTTCATGATTAGTGTCATTACTAAAGAATGGGGACATGGTCTAGTTAAGATATTTTAAACTGCATCTTTGGGTGAGCTGCCTAAGCTGAATAGCAGCTCTCCACGATTCAAACTATGTGGCTTAGACTATAAACATGAACTTCAAATGAGGCATGGTTCTTAACCCTCTCTGGCCATGGGCTCACATCTTTGGAAAAATGCCCATGTGCTCATCATCTGCATGCAATTTCCCATGATATTTCAGAGAGTTCCCAGATGCCGTGAAACCCATTTGTGCTCTCCTAGAGGCCCTGAGTTAGGAAACTCTGGTCAAGTATTAAGAATGAGGGCAGGCTAAAGGCTGATAAAGTGGTATGCTTGCTATTCTATCTGTACTGGGAGTTGGTTTTATCAATGATATCTACCTATCAAATATTCAGATAATTCTAAGTATTAGGCTCTTTGGATCCAGACAGACAATACGGGGGCAGAGAAAGGGCAGTGGAGTTTGTTGCAAAGGTTAAAGGAGAGGAGGCAGTTCTAGGATACCAAGGCCACCAGTTTAAGTAGGGTAACTGGTGACAAGATAAACAGGGGAAAATACTGGAATCATGAAGCTGGAGGAAACTTGAGAGTTCATTTGATCCACAGCCTCAGATCTTAATGCAGGAGAAAGTCTAAACCCAGGCTTCTCCAAGTGTGGTCCTGACCATCTGCATCAGGGTCTCCTGGTGTGCTTCCTAAAATGCAGATTCCTGGGCCCTGTGGCCTTAAACCTGAGCCCTTTGGGGTAGGAGAACCTGGTGGTCTGCATTTTGGCAATCTCCAGAAAGTCATCAGGGTAAATATGAGAAGAGAATGGTATCTGGTCTCCGGAAGCACCCTGGGTGTGGAGATGCTGCATGGATGAGCTTCTCAGTCACAGCCACAGCATTGCTCTTACCACTACTGTCCTGACTCCTACTACTGTGCTTTTAAAGCTTTCCCCTTTGGGCACACGATGGGATCAACAGATTTCCAGGGATATCTGCTGTCCACCAGAAGCAGATGAAATCCATTTGTGTCATATGGAGGGATGTATCTGGTTCAGCTTGTTTTTGGAGAAAAATGCTGCTGTGCTTATGTGGAGTTGGCCTTGGCTCTTGGTGGCCTCCTGGTGAGAGGAAGCACCCCTCAGACCCAGACTCCCTCTGTAAGCACACAGCGATTTAACAACAAGCCTCTCTGGTGACCTCCCTGACGGCCTGCTGGAGAATTGGGCACTGAAGGGTAACTCTGTTCCAGCATTCTCTACTCTGGTTTAGGGAGGACATTTTCATTCAATTTCTCCCCTGAACACTCCTTGGATGTGTCTTCAGCCAGCTACCCCACAACTCACCTTGAAGGTGTAGGTGGCCCGCAGTGCCCTTGCCCTCTTGCCTCCACCCACTATTGGATGAGGCTGTGCCTTAGCCCTTGACTCCCAGAATACAGTGCGTGCCTGAGGGGAACCAGTGGGCATGGGCAAAGATCCCATGGGGATGCACGATTAGTGGTCCCTTGTTGTCTACGTCTGGGAAGCAGGAAGGGTCACTTCTGCACTGGCAACTGCAGTGCGGACCCTACAGAAGAAGATTCTCAGAGCCTGAACTTAAAGAGGAGACTCCCTTCAATGCCTCGTGGGAGGGAGACACCAATGGCCAAACACTGACGGCTGAGGGTCTGGCTTCTGCGACTGCTGCTCAATTTGAGCAAAATTCTCCAACTCTACATGCCTCAATTTTCTCAATATTAAAGAGGCACATGGTGTGATGTTAGATCTGATTAGGTAATTATTTGGAGATGGTAATTACCCTGGTACTTTTTTTTTTTTTTTGTTGCTATGCAGGTAAAAAACGTTTATTGTAACAAGGATGTATATTTCTGCAGGTTAAAAAGGAAGAGGTTTCCACAGTGTGATATGTTTGGGAATAATTTAAAAAATAGGATGAGAAATCCAGTATTTTATCCTATCCCCCTTTCTGCCTCATATTCCTCTCTCTGTCTTCTCTCCTAGAAAACAATCCTAAACCTCATTCCTGCTAGTTCATGATGCTTAGGATGGAGGAAAATACTGGAAGAATACATGCCAGATCCTGGGCTATGGGCTTTATACACATTATCTCATTTTATCTTTATGCCTTATAACTAAAATATTAACTGATAATAGTTTAGGCTGTTATGCCCCTCCGCAGTCTCCTTTAAGGCAGAATGTTTTTAAGTTTAAAGGGAATGCCTAGAACTCACAATGCCCTCATAAAGCTAAACAGTATGGAAATAATTAGATACATGCTTTACCAGTGATTTAAAAGGGTAACTATCTCAGCATTGTTTACAATAGCAAGAAAAAAAAAATCAGAAATAACCCAAATATCCAACAATTGCTATTATTAGTTATAATTCCATAGAAAATGAATATTTGTGGACAAAGATAAAGTATCAATTTAAAAAAGGAAGTCACAATCATCCCATTTTTGTTTCAAGTATATGTGTGCATATATACATACACAGGTCTGGAAGGATAACTAAGGTTTAATGATGTTTCTCTCTTAGTTTCAGGGTTTTGGTTGTTTTAAAATATTTTCTTCTTTTTTCTTATCAGCATGAGTTAATTCTTCTATAATGTATATATATTGCTTACTGGGGCATAAAAAGATGTAATTTTTAAAAAACAAAGTAGTACCTTCTCTTTCCTTCTCCCATGGTAGATTTTGTCAACTGAACCAGATTTTCTACTTCCACAATGCGAACACTTATTCTACAGCAGAAATCAGGAATACTGATATAGCTAATTGCAAATTCTTCAGGAGCTGAATAACTTATACAGGTGGAGGGAAGTTAGGGAGATGGCACCATGGCCCCTTGGAACAGTTTCACTATTACGATTACAGTATTTAACAGGAACTCCAGTCAGTCATAGGCTCAATCTGTTGTAAAGTTCATATAAGGGAGAAGGAAACTAATATTACTAAGCACCTATTTATTATGTAACCAAGGGCAGTGTTATTCACTATCTTTTATTATATGATTTTTTACCCCTAAAACAACCTTGTTAGCTATTACTATTATTATTTTACAAATGAGCAAATTGAGATCTAAAAAGATTAAATAACTCAAAGCCACAAAAGATCAAGTAGGAGAGCCAGGATTAGCACCTCCACTGTTACCCTTCTCGAGTCTGCACCCTTTTCTCTACACTGTGGCCCGTGCCAAACAGCGGCAGATTTATGAAACTGTTACTAAAATCTTAATATTATACTGTTATTAAGTCTTAGTTATTGAAAGTGAGACAATCTCACCTTATTGGCAACAGCATTAACACTAGGCCGGGCATCAAATATAAAGATTTTATGAGACTGGGCATTGGAATCCATGATGGCTTGAAGGTATTTTTCATCCTCCTTGCTGCGCTTTCCACTCACTCCTACCATGGGCTGGCTACATCGAGTGATTGTGGCTTGACTTTCAGGATGAATCCATGATAAAACTGGGATCCGGCCCCTTGATCTGAAGGATGCCACTCTCTTTAATTCTTCATCAGGAATATTTGCTGGCACAACCAAGAGGGCAGGGTATGTATCACTCTGCTCATATCGTTCATTTATCTTTGTTATTCTCCAGCTTTCATTAGGAATTCCCTGCCTTCTGTACTCTAAAAGAGGATCATATAGCTTCCACCCATTTTCAGGAAATACTTCTTTGTATTCAAAAGCAAAGAGGGACAGGTTATTAGAGACAGGGAATGCATATTTCATTAGATTCTCAAATATGGATCTTCTTGTTCGCCCCTCAGGTTTATGAGCAAACCGTAAATTCCGGATATCCTTGCATACAATTTCTAGTCCATAAGAATTGTCACCTCGACTGGAAGCACCACCAATTTTTTCTACTCTACTTATCACACCAAGAGAAGCATCTAAAACAGATGGAGGATCCCGTTCCATGCTTTTGAAATATAACCTGTAATTTGTAACAGTCAGAGTTCCTCGTACAGCACCAGTGAACGGGCATATATAAGTTACATCTTTGGCCATGTCTTTAATATTTTCTCCTGGAAGCAAGGGTGGTTCTTCCATTTCTGCTAATTTGTTAGACTCCCTCAGGACCCTTAAATCAGGAGAAAAGTTGTCTGCAGAAGTTGAAATGGAATCTGATGATATGACAGAAGCTGATTTTGTATGCACTGAATTCTCTGAATGAGAAGTGGAGGCATTTATAATTTTTGAGATGTTTTATCTTCACTTCTGATGATCTTCAAATGTCAATGGCTCTTAACACATTAACTGGACAGGGAATCCACGCTGGGCGGCCGTGCAGCCGCAGCCAGCTGAGAGCCAAGACTCTCGCAACTCGAGCTCTTCTCCATGGCACCGCGAGGGCAGCGAAAGGGAAAGGCTGAAACGACCTCCGCGGTGACCGGGCGGGAGGAACCACCCTGGTACTTCTTAATAATTCCAAATCTTCTGTTTGTTTGTTTGTTTGTTTGTTTGTTTATTGTAGTGGTTAAGAAGGAAGGCAACCTGGGGTTGAATCCTAGCTCTATTTTTTTTTTTTTTTAATCTATGAAACATTTGAGCCTCATTTTCATCATCCATAAATGGAAATAATTTACAATAGTGACCTTATAAAGGAGAGGATTAAGTGAGATAAAAATAGATACAATTTTTAGCACAGTTCGAGACACATAATAAGCACTCAGTAAATGTTAGCTATTATTTTTCCACTATGTCCCTTGAGGAGTTATTAGTATTAGAAATATATTTCAAATATCCACAAATCAGTTTACTCATGTCCACCCACATTTGCCCTGCAGAGTTCATAATATTTCTTCTGCTGGCTGCTGGAGTCCTGAGAAAGATATTGCAAAGTTTCTCCCAGAAGGTTCCTTTCTGTCCTTGGAGCAATGCCGCTGTGCGGAGGGACCAAGGGAAGCCCTGCCCATGTTTCACAACCGATGTCGCAGTTTCAGAGCAGGATTTCAATTGAGTCCTTTTGTTATGAGGAGTGCTTTGTGGGTCTCTGCAGAAATGAGGCGCTTACTTGCAAGGTGAATGTTTTCATATAGGGAATGGGTTTTTAACATCACATAAGAGCAGCCCTTTCTGGTTGTCATATTTGTTTCTCGGAGTCCTGGTTGTCTTTGAGGCTGTCCTCTAACCTTCCCACACAATGGATACCTTCTCTTCTGGACCATTTAGCAAACTTCTTAGAATCTTGCCCTGAGGCTCTTCGAGGAAGACAAACACTGATACAGGCACACACACACACACACACACACACACACACACACACACACAGAACCCAAAAATGCTGACTGTTACCCACTGAGTTACAGGAATCAAGGTATGTGACACCGGGCTATTTTTGAGCTTTGGAATGAGGACTGTTCAGGAAACATTAGAAACTCTATTTCCTTTGACCAAGCAGACACACGAGGAGAGCTCTTTGTTGTTACAGGGTCACGTGCCATGAATAATCTCATTCTTCTCTCCAAGCACATTTTTCTCTTAGATGCACTTTCGACTGTTTTTTTTTCCACCACCAAACCCCATCTAGAAATACATTTTATAACTGCTACCCAGTACATGACCCTAACTTCTGTTCAACTATACACAGATAAAACTAAAATCAAATTTTTGTGATGCACTTGGATATTTTCCATTCCATTCCATTCCATTCATCTCTACTCAATTCAGTTTACTGTAGACATTGCTAATATTCATAAATATCTGGTTCTCCTCTTTCATGTTCACGGAAGACTACTTCTCAACATCCTTGAAGTAGGTGGGGGCTGTATGACTAATTCTGGCTAGTGGGCTATTGTCATAAGTGACTAGTTTCACTTCTACACTGAAACATAGGAGGCCAGTATGCACCCCTCCAGCTGACTTTTCCTGCTATGATGACTCAGGAAAGCCTCGGATGAGAGTGGAGCCACAAGATCAAAGCTGCCTGCATCACTGTGTTGCCAGTGTAGAAGACAGTTGCCCTAGGGAGTCACCCACATCCTCAGCCGTCTTTAAACAAGAGAGAAATAAAACTGTTTGATGAGCCACTAAGGTTTTAAAATGTTTGCTACCACAACATAGCCTATCCTATTCTAAATTAATACAGTATTCTATTCTATGTCATTTATTTAAATATGCGGGTTCTGAGTTATTGAAATGATTCCATGATCCATTATGGGTAGCTGCCTGCAATTTGCAAATCATTTCTCCAAGGCATCTGCCACATCTACAGCCCCAGAATTGAGAGAGAGCTAGAGAGGGAGAGAGAGGGAAGGAGGAAGGGAGGGAGGGAGGGAGGGGCGGGGGTGGGTGGGTGGAGAGTCCGTTGCATAGAGGAGAGAGAGTGTATACCAGTGCTGTCTTTTGTTAGGGTCCTGACTTTCTGGGCTTGGTTGACTACAGAAGACTAAAACGGCTGTGGGAATAAGGACCTAGTGAATTAGGCTGCAATTTCTTGGCAGGGGGGCACCAGAAGAGGCACCAAGTTGCAAAATTGACTGAGTACTGGACTTTTCCCTTCTTTTTGCCTCTTAGATGTTTATGGTTTCACATTCAGGCCTTGTGTATCCTGTGCTTTCTCAATATGCACAAGTCCATTGAGAATTCAGGATATAGAGTGTATCTTGCCTGTTATAAAAAGAAAATGGATTATGAAGGCATGATTCTTACACTGTTCTGTAAAGTGGTGAGATCCGAGGCCTACATCATGGAAGCATCTTTGGGTCAGAATACTTGAATTTCATTGCCCTCCACTGATGCGGCTCCACTTACCTTTCCAACCTATCTACCACACTCCTTCACATACCTTAGTTTTCAGATCAATAGAATAAAGTGCTGATTCCCATTTATGTTTCCCTGTCCCCCTGAGCCTTTGCCTATGCTATTCCCCCTTTTTGAACAGCTTTTCCTTTCACCTTGGCACTTGGGAACCCTTTAGGGTTTCGGACAGAGCTGAAATCTCACTGTTCTTTTATTTCCCACTCTCCTGGGACTTGCCACTCACTACCTTGTATTATAATTATTAAAGTACATTTCTTTTGCTCCTATCCCACCTTGAACCAGAGCTGTTTCCCTTTAGTTTTTTGATCTTGGGGTTCCATATAAAATTCCATTCAAATGAAAAGGTTCCTATGTAACAGCAATAACAACAACAAGTATCCAAAAGTTAGAAAATCCAGTGACCTAAAAATAAAGGTTGATTTACTAAGATTGACATAGAAGGTCTTTCTAGGCTACTCCCAGATCTCCATATTCATCAAAATACCTTACAGACTTTGTGTCTTTGCATACTTGGTTTCCACTGCCAAATGTCTTTCCTCCTTTTGTCTTCCTGGGAAGCTCTATTTATTCTTTAAAGTCTGTGGCATAGATTGCTATTTGTCTGCCCAATATGCAGTCTCTCTTTCCTCCTTACAATAAAAGCTCTAATCTTTTGGGGGTGTTCAATTTCCTCAGCAGATTGGGGCGACCAATGAAAAGGAACTTGTTGGGTGGGACTTCTAGAGAAGCCCCTTAAAGAGAGCATCTCTTCTGTCCTCTCTCTCTTCCTGCCTGGAACTTGAATCACCTGTCTGGAGCTCCAGCGGCCATTTTGGGGCTATGAGGTGAACTTGAGGAAAAAGATGGAAGACCACGGGAATACTGGTGGCATGGTGGAGCCTCATTATCAGCTGTAGATTGTCTAATATCAGAATTTGTTTACATGACTTAAAAACCTCTATTTCAACTAAATTTTTCTGTTACATACAGCCAAACATAATCCTAATGGCTACTTGGATTCAAATAGTACTTCCTCTTAGTACTCCCCCTATACCACTACTACATAAACTTCTTCACTGGGGATCCAGTGCTTGAAGTCCAGTAGTTACAAATGAGTCTTCTCGATTCATGTTTGTTGAATTAAAGAGACTTGAAAGGGATTTAGGGTTTTCTGTCAACATGCAAATTCTTTTTGGGAAGGCTAGATAATCTGAAACCTGCACCTTATTTGGGATTTAATTGGCAAGTAAGAAAGCCTTGGCTGGGATCCTTCTGCATGGTGGTACAAGAGATGGGTGGAGGCTGTGCTGGCCACTGGAAGGAAAGGTGGGAAAAACCCACAGCTGTGGATTTCAGCCCTTCTGGATTTCCCTAGGGCAGCTCTTGTTAGCTACTAGTTTTCCCCTATACAAAACCTCACTACTCCTGGAAAGGCCTGAGAGGAGACTGCATTAGTAATGCTTTACATTGCCTCCTGCCGCTCCCAGAGGCAAAATCTCTCCCTGGAGACTGGGTATCACAGATAACTGGCTCCTTGCACAAACCTATGAGTCCCTCCTGTCAGTCCTCACTCTGTCCCTTCTGTCCCCCCAAACCACTTTGGGAGGGTCCGTCACTCTTGAATTACAAGATTAAATGAATGCGTGTTTGGATAAGATGTTTTGGAGCCCAAGATCAAAGTCTTCAAGTGCTCAGGGTCCAGACCCCTTTCAGAGTGAGTATAAAACCCGCCTTCCTTGAGTGAATTATGGGTGCAAAAGGAGAGAAGGCACTGCCCATATCCACCATATCGACACATTTTCTCGGTAGTGGAGCTCACATGGCTTACTTGGAAATGGGTGCAGAGGACACGGAACGGTGCACTTTTTATTAAAACCACTCAAAAATTTTATTGTCAAGAACAAATATGGTCCTTTGGCTAAATAAAACCACTAGATGGCAAATTATTCCTCATGATATGATTATTCTCTCCTTGTAAAAATAATAAAAAATGTTTCTATGGGTTTGCTGCGTGTGTTTGTGGGTTAGCTTTAATAAACAATCCCAGGGCCTTTTTTTGTAAGTTGCAGATCTGGACTTAAGCCAAATGTTTCCCACCAGTGGCAGGAGCTGTCCTGCTTGCCACAGAAGAGAAAGCACCGAGTCTTTATACAATTTCACTCTCCTAAATCAAACCTTACATTTGCCATGATTATTTACCATTGCTTTGTAATTGTGAGCAGACAGCTGAGTGGAGCTGGAAGTCTATTCATTCTTTAAAGTGACATAAAGTGGCACTTGGATTCCCAAATGATAATTGTTCTTTTCTCCTTGTTAATATCCAAAGGCTGCTCGTAGTTCTGTGAAAGAATCATTTAATGCCAGCTCCAGAAATTTCTGTGGGATTTGGCTCTTGGCCTCTTTTTGAAACCCAATTTGAAATCACCCTCAGGAACCGGGAAAGCTGAATTGATTGTGACCTTCAGTCAAAATTCCACTCTAAATAGTTGAGCAGTATGAAGAACTTTCCCTCATTCATATCTTTTTAATACCACCAATGGTCATGGGTGGGAAGTATTGGCAGTTTCTCAGAAATCTGATTAATCTGAGGACATGTCCACCTCCAGTTGAATCTTAGAGACAGGAATTTGATGAGGGAAGTGGATCTGATGAGATTTCCACCTCAACCTAATAGGCTCTCAGTCTCCAGACAATCTCCTATTTAAAAACATCTTCCACAGAACCTCAAAGCCTGTAGGAACCACTCTACATGGTGGGAGGGCCCTTCATCAGGGTCTCGGGTCTCAGGGGCTTCCACGCCGTCCCCCACCCCCATCCTCCAACACACACAACACACTGGTGGTCATGTACGGGTAATCCACCAAGACCAGCAAAACTTTCTGCTGACAGAATGAGTGATGCCAGGAGCTGCGTCCTTTGTGCCTTCATGAAGTTTCAAATACCCTTGAGATCCTTGTTGATTGACCACAAACAGGAGTAGAGAAGTTAAATATATGCTGGTATTAATGGTGCTTTCTGTATTACGGATGAGTTCCTGCTATTTCTGTTCCCCATTTTCAAATTCTATGCAATGTCATTCTGTTTCTGAACTCGGTTAGAAACAAAAGCAGCCACTTCATGTCTCTCTGACCCCTGGCTCAGAATTGCAGAGTTAATGGTGTCCAACACTGTCTGTTTGAAGGACTGTGCTAAATACTTTACATGACTAATCTCCTTTAATCCTATGAGGGGGCTTTATCATCATCCCTGTTTTATGAGTAAGGAAACTGAGGCACAGGGAAGTGAAGGAACCAGCCCAGGGCCACGCAGCTAGAAAGTGGTAAAGGCAGGATTTGAACCCAGGCTGTGGCAGTGCAGCCTCATTCCTTCTCACTTTGAGTCTGGAGCTCAGCACAGCATGATGGCCTCCCTAGCTTCGGGAAGATTCAGTAGAGGTGCCTCTTAGAGAAGACCTTCATTTTTCTGCCTTCTCGGAGGCTGCCTGAGCTTCATTCACACCTGAGGCCATCACCCTGACAGGTGAATGTAACCCAGGACCTTTGTGGCACGATTCAGGGGGCTTGGGTTGGGAACAAGACTAGCTACAATTTGGTATGAAAATATTTGCCATGGGGAGTTGACTGGAAAGTTCAATTTGCAATGAAGGGGATTTTAATATTTTGTCCCATGTGTCTCCAGCTTCCTTGAGAGAAAAAGAAGAGAAGGTGAGGAAGACAGGGACACCATCAAGAGAATTTCAGATCTTTCAGCACGCTCTCTTTCTTTCTATTAAAGTTTTGGGATTCTACTCACGAGTTGTGGTTTTTTGATTGTTTTAGGAACTTAACACACAGTTGAAGAAGTATGAGATGTGGCTGATAACCCAGAACCCAAGGAGAGGCTGGAATATATGGGTTAGCAATGTACCCAGAACTGAAAGATTCTCTTTTCTTTCAACCAACACAAGGGAGGTCAAGGACAGTCAAGAGTTGTTGATTTTGGCAGTTGGGGAATTTTTATATTCCGTGTGCCATCTGCTGACTTAACACTGCTTGTTATTTTCTCCTTATTGAGCTCAATTTTCATGTTGCCAGCTTGAAAAGGAGGGTGTGCTTGCTTTGGAGGCAGTAGTGATAGGGAAGGGGCAGAGGTCTTGAAAACCCTTCCAGGAGCAGCCTGTGCATCCCTGCAAGGCCCAGACCCCTGTGGTAGTGCTGACAGATACAGAGACTCTAAGATCTGGCCAAGCCAAGCACCCTAGAGCTCCTTCTGTTGGCTTCTGCAGGGCCACAGAGCTCCTTGATGCCATTCAGACTCCTTGGAGTAAATATGATATTTTGAAATGTCCATGGCATTCTCAATATCGGTGGTGCCCAGGGACCCCCAATCACTGACATTTACTGCCCCTTTCAGCTCCCAATTTTCCTTTCACCTGGGGTCTCATGGAGTGCTCTTGCTCAGGCCAAGGCTGCCTTGTATTTTGGAGTGAAACTCTTTTTCTCCATTGATTCTTCACAGTTTAAGGATATGGCGCTAGATCTAAATGGATCTGGAAAGCAATTGTACCAGATTTTACTGCAAAGAATGTCACCTTTTGGTGTTTCCCCAAGAAGAAAATAAATTAACTTCAAACTCTTTAGTTCAATAATTCATATGTCTGCAGGCTGAAACCTGGTGCCACTGCAGCTCATTGTTGAGTCATTTTAGCCTATGTCATTAGAAATCTCAAAGCACAATGAAGCTCCCCTATTTCTGGACCTCATGAGGAGTGTGTTAGCAAAATTCTCCATTTTCTAGGCTCTTCTCTGTCCTGGGGTGGCATACACTGGAGCATAACTGTTGGCGGGCAGGGGATGCCTATGAGTGCCCAGCAAGGTGGCTACGGATGGGCAGTCAGCATTGACCAGGAGGAGGCGGCAAAGCTGATAACATTTTCTATTCTGTGCTTGACTTTTGGCTTGGCCAGCTCACACCTTGGGCAAAAGTTTTTGCTTTGCCAAATAGAAAGTTGCTAGTAAACTTATTTATTTGATGACTTAAAAAATGGCCTTTGAAGGGGCAGATGTCAAAGGGTGCTCTGAACTAGAAAGAAAAGAAAAATCAAAATTCTTTTATGTCTTCTTCACACTCTGGGAACTTCCCAACCAGTGCTTGCCATTGCAAGCTTCTCCGGTGATTTTGAGTCTCATATCTATGATTCACAGGTTACTGAAGCTGGAAGAACCT
Source organism: Choloepus didactylus (assembly GCF_015220235.1). NCBI lineage: Eukaryota > Metazoa > Chordata > Mammalia > Pilosa > Megalonychidae > Choloepus > Choloepus didactylus. Next base: position 152,477,187 of record NC_051307.1, on the reverse strand, counting down.
GGAGCAGATCGTCCATTGTTTTGAGTTATCCTTGCAAATTTTCTTTCTCTGTCTACACAATGCAGGCGCTGACTGTATAGTGATTCCCTCAGGGTTTGGAATAATTCCTGTTGCTGCTATTCACACAGACCAGTACAATCATTTTCCTATTTTCTGCTCAGTGCCTTGTCCTTCAGTGGTAATGAAATAATAGGAAATTAGTTTATAGAATTGTTGCAGCTACAGACCTTTGTGCTTTAATTAGAACAGTCTGGGTTAAGAGGGGCATTTGCATGAAGTGAACTCTGAAAGAGATCTTAGAGATTAAAAAAAAAAATCCCAAGAGATAAACTATTTGATTTTTCCAGTAAGCCTCAAATTTATGCCAAGTGCTTACTTACACCTGGATGGTGTTCTCCAGTTGATTCTGGCCTGTGCCACAAATATGTCTTCCGGAAAAAAACAAATTTAGGCTTTTGATCAATTTGTTTTTATTCAGAAGAGCTGAAATGGAATTGGTCATTGCTTCTACTGCTGACAACACTACAACAGGAAAAAATGGAACATTTCCTTCTGAACGGAATTGTAGTGAATTGAAAACTAAAGAGCTTATGGAAAATAGCTTCCAAATGATTATTTTTGTTTGTGTAAATGCTTGATTATGATGATTGTAATTCTAGCTATACACAAAGAGAACATAGGAGAAGAGCTAAGCTTGGGCTCCCTTTATAACAAAAACCAAAGAACACATCATACTTTATAAAATTCAAACACCCATAGGTTTCTTGGGATTGCTAAGTAAAAGATAAATATACAGTTCATACAGAAAAGTCTACTTGTTTACCTTTTCAGGGCCAAAACTTCCCTTCTAGGCAGGTTTTTTTTTTTTTTTTTAAAGGCTTAAGTTTCAAATTCATAGAGTAAAAAACTAGAATACAGGTTAGCAGGGGCTTGGGTGAGGGTAGGGAATGGGGAGTTAATGCTTTACTGGTACAGAGTTTCTGTTTGGGGTGATGAAAAGTTTTGGTAATGGATAATGGTGATGTTAGCACCATGTTGTGAATGTAATTAACACCCCTGAATCGTAGATTTGAAAGTGATTAAAATGGAAAATTTTAAGTTGTATATATGTGTCCCTGGGTTGCTGTAACAACTTATGAAATGAGATTTGAATTTGGAATTTTCTTGCAAGGCAGGCAAAGGTTGGCCGGCTGGATCACAACAGGAAGCCTTTGGGGGATGAATAACACAACTACGGAAAACCTGGCGTTCCACACGTTCCACTCATTCTGGTCACTGAACTGGCTGGTTTTAGATGAGATGATTTCTTCATTGCTGCAGAGGAGACGCCTTCTGCTACAGCACCATCAGAGCCCTACTGATAGCAAAGTTCCCCTAAAGTAACATCTTCCTGCTGTTTGCTTGCAAAGATCATTACACACGGTGGTACAGCCAGAAATGGTTGGACGATCCAGTAGAGGATTTCAGACCACCTCGGAAGAGCCACGGCTACAATGGCAAGCTAAAGCTCTGATGCTCTCTGGTCAAAAGCAAAACAAATCTCCTTGCCCCTGCCCTCCTCCAACCTGTGTGGCAAGTGAACTGGCCCCCCTGGGGGATAGCTCAGGGGGTTGGTGAATGGCTACGAGAGCATTCCATTGTCACACTTTAAATCCGCCTCAGCCTGGTTAGGGAATGAGCCTGCTTGGTAACTGCTGGTCCCCTCAGCTGGGCTGTCAGTGGTGGCACAGGCTGGAAGCGAAGGGCTCTGGGCTCAGGACGGTGGGGAGGGTTGCTTGTCTACACCAGCTCTGTTGTGCGGTTAAACAGAGGAGCTTGGCGTTGGAGGCTCAATTCACCGCTTCCCAAACAACAGCAGCCAGTGATACGTTGTACCAGTAACAAGGCTGCTCCAGTACATTTTGACTTGGCTTTTTGTTTCATTCAGTTTCAAGAATGTTTCTGCATCTTTTTTTTTTTTATTTTTATTTTAATGCCCCTTTGTTTTTACACTTTCAAGCTCCAATGCTCTGGAAAAGGCTAAGGATTCTTGGAGACACAGCAGGACACTTCAAATTTGTTCTGATCAAAACCTGACTCATTTGTCTCCCCCTGTCCCCAGACTTGTTCCTACTCCTATGTTTTGTCTCATGGAAGGCACTTTCTTGCTAGAATCCTGGGTTTGACTTGCAAGTCCTTCATCTCCCTTCCCAGCTAGAGTCAGTCGATGACTAACTTCTCTCTGTTTCACCTGCCTGAGACCTTTCAATACATCCATCTACTTCTCTCCAACCGCCAGCTCCTGTCCTCCCTTGGGTGGCTGCAGCAGCCTCGCTGGTCTACTGGCTCTCCTTGCCCACTCCAACTCACTGCTCCACCTCCATTTCCATTTAGAGTAGAACAGATCATGGCACTTCCTTGCTTACTACACTGTCAAAGACTCTCTGAGGCCCTTAGGAGGAGTCTAAGCTCCTCAGCATGATGAAACTGGCCTCCTTGTGACCTGTCTCCTGCCTACTTCAGTGACACTACATGTGCTGCATATTTTCTTCTCCCATCCTCTACACCTGCTATTTCCTCTGCCTGACTGCTGACCCCACCACTGTCCATGGCTACTCAGTTATTCAGGACTCAGTGCAAGTTTCAGGTCCACTGAGAAGCTTCCCCTGACCTTTCCTCATCTGAACTTCCAAAGCTGCACCCTTTATAGCAAGGGGGACTCTATTGTCAAAATTGGGACACTCATGAGCATGGTGGGGGGCACTGTAAATAATAGGAATGGGCAACAGGTGCAAACTGGGACTATCCCAGGCAAATAAAGGATGGATGGTTACCCTAATCATGGCCTTAATCCCACACTTGGAATTGTTTGTTAACTGGCCAGTCCTTCCCCCATCCATCTTGCAGACTTCAAGTTCCACGATGACAGACAATGCCTATTTTTCAATGCAGTTGCCTCTATAGGAGGTGCTTATTATGGGTTGACTTGTGTTCCCAAAAAGATATGTTGAAGTCCTCATCCCCAGTACCTTAGAAGGTGACCTTACTAGGAAATAGGGTCTTTGCAGAGGTAATCAAGTTAAGCTGAGGTCAGACTGGAGTAGGGTGGGCCCTGAATTCAGTGTGACTGGTGTCCTTACAAGAAGAGGAGGAGAGACACAGAGACACAGACCCGCAGGGGAAAAGGCCATGTGAAGACGGAGGCAGAGGTTGGAGTGCTGCAGCTTGGAGCCACCAGAAGCTGGAAAGGGGCAAGGACGGTCCTCCCCTCGAGCTGTCAGAGGGAACGTGTCCTGCTGACACCTTGATTTTGGATTTCTAGCCTCCAGAACTGTGAGAGAATAAATTTTAAGATAACAAGTTTGTGGTAATTTGTTATGTCACCCCTAGGGAACTAATACTGTGCTTAGTAAATATCTGTTCTATAAAAGAGTGAAGGTGAAGGGATCATTGTTGCTGAAAAAACTAAGAGTCTGCTCATGTGGTCCTGGACTCTGGAGGCTGATGGGAAGCTGTCTGCCTCCAGACCCCACTGGCAGGCCTCTGACATCCAGGCCCTGATGTCTAGGTCTTTTCAGCTTCCCCTCTGACGAGGCCCTCAGTCCCCAAAAATAGCACAGACAAGCGATGTACCATATCATCTTGCTAACACCCCTGAAAGTCTGAATTCCAAAGCAACCTGGCTGAAATGAAGCAGAGTGGTGGGTTCCAAAATGTATTCCATGGAAGACAAGTAACTTAGACGTTACAGGATAAATGGGTTTTGGGTCCAAATAAGTCATGGAAATGCAGTATATTACTTTATAGCTACAGCCTTTCTAAACAGTACGAAGTAAGCTTTGTTTATCAAATTCAGATAGCCGCAGAACTTATCCCCATTGCCTTCCCCATCTCCTAGAAGTCATGTTCCATGGAACCCACTTTGAGAATCAATAAAATCATGTTGCCCAGACATCTCTGGGTAGCTGGAGAGCTTTGAGTTCCTCAAGGGCAGGACTATGCTGTATTTATCTCTTTCCAGACCAGACACACAGTTGGTGCTCCAAAAATGTTTGTTGCATGTGGACTGGCAGGCAGTGCATCCACTAAGGACAGTAGGGCCAGGGGTGGGGGAAGCCACATAACCCTGTCACATAAGCCAGAGCTGAAGGTGGCTGAGGAACTTGTCACTGCTGAAAGTGACAAGGGAAAATGGTGAGGTTGGTGAAGCTTGTCTTTCACACTGTGTCACCCTCTCTCTGAGCAGCTCCTCCATGGTCTGCACACCAGCTCCATCCCTACTTTCCCAATATCCACTCCCACAGGATCTTGCTGTAGCTCTCTGGCTCCCTGTTTGCTAAACTGCTAAGCTCATGAGGCTTAACCTCACCCATTGGCACTTGGCTTAGATGGTTCCTGCTGACTCAAAACCCTTCTGGTCTCAAAGGAGAGCAGCTTGAGTGGCAGAAGTCCAAGGCAGGGTTTATTTTGAGCAGGAGCCTGCCCACTGCTCCTTCCCAGCATATTTCTCACTCTTCCCACTTGTGAGGTTGGCTCTGATCACATGCCAGAGCCAAATGCTCTCTCCATCCACCTGAAGGGGGTGGCAGGGGCAACCTCGGGTCAGCATTCAGAAAGGAAGAGGATAAATCTGCTGAGTTGTGGCATCGGGAAAGAAAAGGACAAACCCAACTGAAAACTACCCAGTAATGGAGGAAATACAATAACAACCAGAGGTTAAATCCAGCTGCCTTGGAGCAGGTTTAAAAAGTCTGCTTTAAAGAATTTTTAGTAAGGTTACTAAACAGTTGATTTTCTTTTTCTGAGATACCACTTCTTCTTGCAAATTATTTGTATATTGCAGAATGACAAAATCTCATGGAGCCACATGTTTAACCTCCTCCTTTCCTGCTGTACCTCTTCTGGTTTAAAAGGAGGAAAAAAGTCAGGAAATGCCACAGTGAGATTCTGCAGCTGAGCCAATGTGAGCTTCACATGAGTCCAGCTGGAGAGATTCTTGCCCCACATCTCTGCTCCAAGCCAGAAGGGATGGGGTCCTGCACATGTTCTGCTTGCTCTAACGAAGAAGAACCACCATCTTCTTGGCTCCTTCCTGCTCTAACATGCAGCTCCAACCAGAATAGCAAGTATGAGCTGAGGGGATTAGAATGAACACATGGGACGAGAACCCAGAGCCAAAGGCCCCACGTTTGGCTTAGAAGGCCCTGCCCTGGATGCAGGCCTGGTGCTTGGCTTCCATGGGATAGTAATGATTGCACGATTCGAAAGGTCAGGGACTACCTCCATGTGGGTTCAGTGCTGGTCAGATTTGCCACCAAATGAATTATCAAAACACCTTCGGTTTTCAGGGCTGTTTGGACTTCTGAACTACAGATGACAGATTGTGAACTTACACAATTATTTCTACGGTACAGATGAGTAAATTGAGGGCCTCAGTTCAAACACCTGAGAGCTGAACCCAACTCAGGAGTTCTAGAGCCATGTTCTTTCCACTATATTTTGCCACCTCCAGGCCGTACCGAGGTCTTCTGTGCTTTCCTGTATCTGCCCAGCAGCCCCTCTGGCTGGGGGATGTCCCACAGCTGTGAAATGAGGAGTGTGGATTAAAAGCTCTTGAAGGTCCTTTCCTGTCCTGGCATTCCATGACTTTAAGAAAACACATGTCCCACTGCTGAAAATGAGGTCATGTCTCAGGGGTCCCCAGAAAGAGAAGTCTGCCCCTTTTAGGTCCTCTCTTCCAAAGGGCAAGACCCTGGTGCCTTTTGGACCAAGTGGCATATATGAGTGCCCTGATCCCTCTGCCACCTGATGACACTGCTCTGCTGCAGCACAGGTGGTCTTAGCAGAGATGGGAGCTCAGGGCTGGTTCCTGCTACAAAATAGAAGACACTAACCACAAGTCCCCAGAGGCATAATTAAAGTTCTGATCCCTTTCTTTCTTTCTCTTCTTCCCTCCCTCCCTTCCTTCCTTCGTTCCTTCGTTCCTTCCTTCCTTCCTTAATTTTGGGGGAGGGACCCTTTAAATAAAATAAAAATCTGAAATTGAGCAGTGCAGCACTGGTGACTGTGTGGGCACAAATCCTTCTTCCCATCTATCTTTATTTTGTAGTGTGTTTAAGGATACATATTATATGCATTCTTCTCCCTGTATATCTCTATGCTTCTATCAATTCATAAATAAAATATACAGCTGCTCGGCTAAAATGTATCACTTGTCTGCAAGATTCCTCCTGCAGGTTAATGTCTCTTGCCAGGGGAGCTGCCCTGATTTGCGGTGACTTTCAATGACCTACTTGTATGCACTGATTCAGGCAGGATTTAACAAGTGGCCTGGCGGATATGTGCCTCTGCATGCATTCCTCATTCGTACATTATTTTTGAATTCTCTGGCTTCACTTTGCCAAAAATCTATACTGTGTACATAACATTAGCTTGCAATCCCACCTCAAAATATTTTTGGAAATGGGGAGGGGAGACTAATCTGTACTGTTTATTGTTCTATGGCTATTTTGTTATTGGCATACCTGGCCATTCTCTCCATAATTGTCCTCTGTCCTCAGGATTCTCAGTGCTTCATGGAGGAGAGAGCCTTCAAAGTGGAATCCACCTGAAGCCTGGGTATCAGTGTGCAAGTTCACTTTCTGTTGTTGAATACCATCTGAAATTGAGGTTGGCGGCTGTGAATTTTAGTGTGTTACTGTCAGTCACAGGAGCTTATCCGAGTCTTATTTGGCCTGGAATTGGAAATGCCTGAATAATGTGACACTTGCGCCTTGGGTAGTCTCAGAATCAGAAGTTCGTTTGATCACCATGATCAGATTTTAACATATGATTCCTACAGTGTTTACTCCTACAGAAGGAGCCCATTTTTAACAAAAGTCAATGTTTTGAATGCTCTTGCAACCTCTGCAGGAGGTAAAGCAAGCATTCTATTAGGTAGTAGAGAGTAAAAAAAGCAAAGACGACTTTTATAAACCTGCTTTTTTATACACATCTGTAAAAACAAACAGAACAACTATGATGAGATGGTGGAACAAAAATTCACATAAAATGTAGAATGTACTCAGCGAGTCAAGCGCCTGGTACACTGAGAATAATTCTGTTTCTTGTAAACTAAATTACAAAAAGTTGGATAACAAAAATCAATGGGCTATTATTTATGTTCCATTTAATCTAGGTGCTTTAATAATGTCTGTCTGGCCAAATACAATATTGATTTTTTATTGCTGTGGGATTCACTTAACCTCAAATAAAACTAAACAAAACCAAACCCAAATCGCCTCTTGCAGTTGGTGGTGTTTACAGTGGGAAAAGACAAGCTACATTTGGGCAACTGAAGGAGGAGGGGGGAGGCATGTGGGAATCTTGGTTTTCTGCCTGCTTTTCGCTGCAAATACCTTTAATAGAATAAGTCTCACATCCTCAAGGCCTATTTACAAATCTTTACAAGGTAAGACTATTGTCAAACAAGATATCCACAAGTGTGCAACAAGGAAGCATAGAAATCTAGTAAAAGAACTTGCTTCAGACAAAATCAGAAGTTCCATTTTCTATTTTACATTAAATTTTTGAAGGACTCAGCTGGATTCTAAGTGGGCCACCCAAATGATGAAAGAAAAGAAATTTACAAACAAGGGAGGATGGAGGGTGGGCTATGGCAACCCCTAGGGCCTTGACTAGGTTTCCCTCTGGCAGGCCTTGTGTCTGATATCTTCTAATAACTGCCTCATTTAAATTTAAATTGCCTTGACTTTGTAATTCACACATCAGTGCCACCATTTTGTAGATGAAAAGCGTGCTCAGAGAGGTTCAGTCCTTTGCTCAAGGCCTCACAGCACCTTCTTAGCAGGAGTGGGGTTTTAATATAGGCATGTCAACATCCATGTTGTTTCCACATGTGGCTCATGTAAGAAATAGACAAAAGCAAGTTTAAAATAGCATTATACGATTAATATTGACAATTTCAATTAATCTTTATGACATAAAATTTTCACTTACAAAATGAAGAACATGACTAGATCATTGCGGTCCTGTCTGTGATAAAATTTGATGATTTTGTGTCACTGATTTAGAAAAAGCTGAGGCTGCCTTCTGGCAGTTAGTGAGCTGAATTTGGTTTGCAGATATGTTTTGTTTGGCCTGTTGAATTGTTAACACTTTTTGAGCCAACATGTAGAAACAACAACAACCACCAAAGAGGAAATTTTATAAAAATCTGGACTTCCAGTTTCTCCTGAAAAATTAGAAGACCTGACAACTGGACCTGCATTCCTAAAAGGAATGTAGCTGGTTCTAAGTAGTAGCTGCTCACTTTAGATGGGGTGTGCAAGTCTCCACTTTGCCATAGCCTCCACCAATCCCTAATGTCTCTCTAAGTCTGAAGCTATATGTCAATTGCTTTTACTTGTTTGTTTTCCTTAAATCTGGCAAGTCCCCTCACTTGTACTGTCTGTTTGGTCCTGTAAACATTTGTAAGTGGGTCTCTTGATAAAGAAAGCAGAAGAAGCTGGGAGATGGATTTGTATTCAATTGTCTACCGTTTTGTTAATCAGTTCTGTGTTCTTGAACTAGGCCATCTACCACTCTGAACCTCAGAGTTTTCATTGTAACATGAAAAAAATAAATAGTTTGGGGAATATTCAATAAAGTAATCCATGAGATTAAGCTTGGTAGATGTTAACTCACTCTAAGACACTCTGAAAGAACACTTCTTGCAGAAATGTTGCCCCCAACCCCAATCAACAGGGGAAACTATAACTGACACTGTACCTGTAACCTCTCATATCCATCCTCAGAGCTAACCTTTCTATTTACCTATACCTTTTTTGAGACCATCTTCACCTCTCTCTTTCATTCCTTGTCTAGACAAGTGATTTTTAATTGTTTCCAGACCATTGCCAACATTTCTGCAATTACACAGCAGACTCTTTTCATAATAAAAATGGAACGAGTGACTGGGAATATGTGTAGAGCTCCTGCCCCCCACCTCCTCTCCCAAAGCTGCTCATGGCACCCCTCCTTTGCTGACTGAGAAGGAGGGCCCCACACTTTCTAGTGTGTAGTCACCATTTGGATCTTTCCATTGTCACTCCTTGTTTCAAGAGCTTGTAGTACTTATTTATATGGTATCATAGTCTATCATGGCCAAATAACTTTTTTCTTGACTTCTATCTGTGTCAGCCGTGGTGGCAGTGAATGTGACTGGAAGGGGCAGTGGGGTGATGGGACTTGGAGTCCCAATAGTGACAAGCAAATGGTAACCTTTGGGCAGGACATAGGTTTGCCAAGCTATATCTGACTCAACCTCAAACAAGGGGGAAAAAATGAACAAGTCACCTCTCTCTTCACCAGAGGGCCCATGGAGGTGCTCACAGAAATAACTGACCTGCATTTTGGCAAAAGCATGTAATAAAAAAAAGAAGTAATTCAGAGTGGGGAGCAACTTTATCTATGTGTGAATGAGACTGGCTGGAGTGAAATTTTTGGTTTGTCTCTGAGGTTTTCATAGGGTTTAGCATTTGGACTGAGAGTTGGGAGGGTTTCCCTCATCTTGAGGTTCAGGTTAGTCACTGTGAGTCCACTCTGTGGATAAATGTGGCAATTAGGAATTGGATGTTTAGATATTGCACCGGGCAGGTGCTGGGGCAATGAAGCCAGTATAGATTAGATGCACAACCCAAGGTTGACCTTCAACCAACATCCAGCTCTATCTGTGGCTGAGTGAGCCACTACCATTTTTGTTATCCCTGTTGGATCATAGCTAAGAGCCTTGCTGCATTCAGTGTCATGAATGTGAGCTCTTACTGGTGGGTAGGGGAGGATGTGGCCCACTTTCTCTTGGGATTTCATTTCCCTAGTTCTAGGTGTGGCAAAGAGGTACTCTGGTCTTCTGAAGAGCAAAGCTCAAGGCTGCTCAGAAGTGCTTTTGCAATGCTAGACCTCCTGCTTTGGAACAGATGCTGCTAGTTAAGAATAGATTGCTAAGTGTTTCAAGGATGCTCAAGCACAGCTGAACTATTTTGCTTTTTGTGGCTGGCCTATCCTGAACCTTTGAAAGCAGCATCTAAACTGCAACCAAACACAGAAAACCTCAGCCCAGGGCCTTCCCCAAAGACACAGGAAAGGCTTGTTGAGTTAGGCATCCCATGGGGCTTTGTGAAGGCAGATCTGTTATAGGTGCTTGCCCTGGGAATTCTGGAATCCGAACACTCCAGATACTGAGTGTGTATCTGTGTGCCTTAAGTTTCCTGCTGGAGGGCATAGAACAGGCTTTGGGATGAATCCTGGGGCCACCATTGCCACTTTGTGATCTTATGCTAGTCATTTCATCTCTCCGAGTCTCCGTTTCCTCCTTTGTCAAATGGGCAGCACTGTATTAAATGAAATGATGGATGAGAAAGGCCCTGGCCTAATGTCTGGCACACAGTAAGTGCTCAAGAAATGTCAGTTCTCGTTTCCCTTTCTGATTCCCCTGTTACTGCCCCAGCAGAAAGTGGGTTGAATGCATGGAAAGAGTGTTTAATATTTTATTTGTCATCCACCATTTGCTTTCTCATTTCTAACGCATTATTGCTCTTTCCTGAAAAGTAAAGAAGGCCCTAAGAAGATTAAATCAGCATGTAAAATTTCAGCTTAGTTGAAAGCTAAGCCCCTTAAGAAACCTTTATTTGCAGAGAAGCTCCAGCTGTTGCAGAGGCTTAAGCACAGCAGCTCTGAGAAACCACACAGGCAGGACCATCAGGGGCTGCTTGCCTTAGTGCACTGGCTCTTAAACTAGGAAACATCAGAATCACCTGGAAGGCTTGTTAAACTAGCTTGCTGAGCCCTGTCTCAAGACTTCTGAGACAGCAGATCAGGGTGGGACTTGCAGTTTCATGTTCCTTACAAGTTCCCAGACGATGCTGATGCTCCTGCTTGGGGGAACACACTGTGAGAACCACTGCTCAGTAGGAGGAGGTGTGCAGGTGGTTGGGGCACGTGGATTCTGGGCCAGTACTAGCTTAAAGGAGATGAATTACTGCAGGCAGGTCACTTAAACCCTGGGAGACCCAGTTTCTCCATAGTCTGGTGAATGGGCAAAAAGTATAATTTGGAAAAAGTATAATTTAAAGCAGAGCTTCCTAATCTTTCTTCTGTAGTTGGTGCTCTGCACCCCCCAGGCCCTGCTAGACTGATGGAGGGGCAAGGGATCAATATCTTGGCACATCTGTAACCCATCCAGAATGCCTGGCACGTGGCCTGGGAAAGTCTGACCAAGTGGTTAAGAGCATGTACTTTCAAGTCATGGAGACTGTGGGGCAAGTCCCCACCCTGCCTACCCGTGTGGCCTTTTCAGCCTCAGTTTGGCCATCTGTGAAACAGGCACAGTAATTGTACCTGTATCATAGCGTCGTGCGACAATCAAATGAGACCATGCACATGTAGTGCTTGGCAAATTGCCTTGCATATAGTAAATGCCAATGTAGATTAGATATTATTTCTCCATATTAGCCATTATTATTTCCATTTCTAGAATTTTGTGGTTCGCTATGTATATGTCTATCTTGCACTTAGTTGGAAGGAGATAAACCTCTTCATTGCTTGGAAATGTAATGTCTTTCTCTTGGAGTGGGGAGTGCTCTAAAATAGTAATTCTCAAACTTTAATATGCATACAAATCCCCTGGGGATCTTATTAAACCACAGATTCTGAGCTGGTGCTCCTAGTTCGTGGAACTACACTGCAAGTTGCATAGCTCTACAGCAGCGGTTCTCAAACTCAGCTGCACATTGGAAACATCTGAGGACCTTTTACCATATCCGGCCCACACCCAAATCCAATTACTTCACAATCTCTCGGGGTGGGATATAAGCAGCAGTAATATTTGATGCTTCCCCAAGTGACTCCACTGTGTACACAAGTTTGAGTATCACTGCTCTATAGCACTGTGTGCCGGTTTGAATGCATTTTGTCCCCCAAACGCCATTATCTTTGATGTAGTCTTGTGGGACAGATTTTTGGTGCTGATTAGATTTGCTTGGAATGTGCCCCACCCAGCTGTGGGTGGTGACTCTGGTGGGATACTCCCATGGAGGCATGTCCCTGCCCATTCAGGGTGGGCCTTGATCAGTGAAGCCATATAAACATGCTGACTCAGAGATGGAACTTAGTGCAGCTGTGAGTGACATTTTGAAGAGGTGCAAGCTTCCTAGAGAGGAACATCCTGGGAGAAAGCCATTTTGAAACCAGAACTTTGGAGCAGATGCCAGCCACGTGCCTTCCCAGCTAACAGAGGTTTTCTGGATGCCATTGGCCATCCTCCAGTGAAGGTACCCGATTGTTGATGTGTTACCTTGGACACTTTATGGCCTTAAGACTGTAATGGTGTAGCCAAATAAACCCCCTTTCTATAAAAGCCAATCCATCTCTGGTGTTTTGCATTCTGCAGCATTAGCAAACTAGAACACACTGGTTCTCAAAATTGGCTGAATATTGGGGAGTTTTAAAACATAATGATACTTGGGTCCCATTCCCAGAGGTTCTGATTGAACCTGGCATGCTCCTTCAGCATTAGGGGTTTTAAAAGCTTTCCAGGTGATTCCAAAGAGCAGCAAAATTTGAGAACCACTGCTCTAAAGTACGGCACTGGGAGAAGTTGAACTGAATTGCATTCCAGAAGCTGGAAGTAATTAATGTCCCTTCAGATGGACCCCTTTTCCCTAGGAGATTTGCACTGAAATATGGCCAAAATAAGAACATTTTTTAAAATGCAAAAACCTGTTTAACATCTGCATTCAGGAAGCTGAGTTGTCCAGTAGCTCAGAAATTGGCCCAAGAGAAAGAGCATTCAGCTCCTAATCCTCTCCGCCACCTCCTTCCGCATGACCTTGGGAAAACTTTTCATGTTTGTGTTTCCATATTTTCTCATTTGCAAGACTCGGCTAATCCTACAAAGTGACCACACGACTGGTTTACGGTCAGACGACTTCAAAAACATTCCTACCACAGGCCTCCCAAATTGTTCTGATTTGTTGACTAAATTTGGACATTTATACAAAATGCATAATTTGTGATCCTTGAAAATCTGTCACATTTAAACTATAATCCTCTCTCTCTTTCTTTTAATGGTGGCAATTGCTTCCTGTTCTATTCACACAAAGTTTAGGCTTAACGCATCCCAGAGATGCAGGGAAATCAGCAAGAGGGCGGAAATGACTTGTTAAAAGTTGTGGCGAGAAGATGGGCCTTTCAGGATTATTTTTTTTTCTTGGTCCTCCAATGGATAAGCCCATCTATTTTTTTAAACTCAATTTTATTGAGATATATTCACATACCATACAGTCATCCAAAGTGTACCATCAATTGTTTACAGTGCCATCATATAGTTGTGCATTCATCACCCCAATCTATTTTTTGAACATTTTCCTTGTACCAGAAAAAGGAAAAATAAGAATAAAAAATAGAGGTAAAAAAAGAACACCCAAATCATCCCCCCCCCCCATTTTTCATTTAGTTTTTTTGTCCCCATTTTTCTACTTATCTATCTATACACTGGATAAACGGAGTGTGATCCACAAGGCTTTCCAATCATATTGTCACCCCTTGTAAACTACATTGCGACACAACTGTCAAGACTACTGGGTTGCAGTTTGACAGTTTCAGGTATTTACTTCTAGCTATTCCAATACATTAAAACCTAAAAAGGGTTATCTACATAGTGCATAAGAATGCCCACCAGAGTGACCTCTCGGCTCCATTTGGAATCTCTCAGCCACTGAAACTTTATTTCCTTTCCTTTCTCATCCCCCCTTTTGGTCAAGGAGATGTTCTCAATCCCACCATGCAGGGTCCAGATTCATCCCTGGGGGTCATATCCTGCTTTGCCAGGGAGATTTACACCCCTGGGAGTCAGATCCCATGTAGGGGGAGGGCAGTGAGAAGCCCATTTATTTATGATGCTGGAGGAGCTGAAGGAAAATTTGGCTAGGAATTGTGGGGACAAAAGGGGTTCAGTAGGCAGAACCAAGCAGAATAGCTGGTGTATTGGGGGCTTCCCTCTCCAGTGAGGATGAAATAGAGGTACCCTAGAGCAGTGGTTCTTAAACTTTGGTGCATATCAGAATCACATGGAAAGCCAATAAAGCACACAGAGGTTCAGGCTATTGAAGCAGGGTTGGGTTTTTGCCAAGTTCTCCCGGTGATTCTGACATTGACCAAAGTTAGAGAACCACTATTCTAGAGTATTCAATTGCCCTTATTTTTGTTTTCAGTTAACGTCTTCCCAAAGGAAAAGTTGAATTGGCTTCTTCTGTTATGCATCACACTTGTCATCTCTGTCAATTTTCAAGCCACTAAAAATTCTGTTTGGTGGGGGTGTTGGTATAAAACCAGAAGAGGGAAGTCCTCATGGAGCCAAAGAGTGGGGATGAAAGAGAGTTTGATTCCTCATTGTCTCACTGCCTTCTCCCTCCCCGTAAGAAGCACGGAGAGAGATGAGGTAGGAAGGCACTGCTGCCTGCTGACCTCGCTTATTCTGATGAGCTAGGGTGGAGGACAGTGGCAGAGCAGGGCTGAGGCTCTGTCCTTCTGACCAAAAAGTGACCTCAGCCTCTTTGACTGTCAAGAGGCCGGAAATGTGACCAGGTTCCTACCAGAACCCCCTGTCAGGGGTGCCAAGAACATGGTCCTGACCCTCTCTCCTTTGGGCACAGCTGGCCGAGCCCCTGGGAACCCTAAGCAGCAAAGGAGAGGATGAGCAACAAGTTGTCTTGAGCTTTAGAGCTATGTGGGGATAGGGAGGATGGGGAAGGACGACGAGGACTGGCAGCCCACACATCTTCGGATGTTTGCCTATACCCTGGCTTTTGTGAAATGGGCTTTTACATTTTTGTTTCATTAGTATAGGTGCTTAAGAAATGCCTGCTGAACAAATGAATGAAGGAAGTCGTAGAAAGATATACAATCAGGTAGCATAGAAGAGTCAAAGCATGTCAGGCAAAAGAAAGGAAACATCCAGAAGGGAGGAAGTAGGTGAAAACAAGGTATTGATGCTAATAAAGATTGAGGGGAGACTCTGAAAAATACCGAAGGGAAATGAAGCCACAGCCTGAGAGAGGTGAGTGAAAGGTGGGAGAAGATGATTTAGCCGGAGAAAAAGTGAAAGATGAGGAGAGAAAGAAATAAGGGCAGTGACATGGACACAGGGAAAATGAAGATAAAGGAAAGACTAGAAAAGAGCCAGGAAGGAGGAGGAGGGGAGAGAGGGAGAGCTGTCAAAAAGGACAGAAACTCCCCTGGGCCTGGAGAGTGGCTGTTTCTCCTAACTGAGGATAAACAGAAGTGACTGTATTTCTCAAGGGTTGACTCAGGCCCGAGATAGGCAGAATGGGAGGGAAAAGCCAAACCAGTAGAAGTGAACTGGGCCTCTGTCAGGGCCAATCATGCTTTCTGGAATGGGATGTTTTCAAATGGCATAATTCTCCTTGTTCTCAATTATCCTTTGCAAGAGAGCAGAGCCCCTCCCATGCTACAAATCCATCTCAGTTAAGCCCCAGACATTCACTACTAATACCACAGATGACTCCTTGGCAGCCTTCCCTGCCCTCCCTTCCCCACACTGCACATCCTGCCTGTTCCCCTCTGAGGCGCACACTGGATCTGCAGGCATTTCCCTTCCCGACTTCCCGGCACTTCTGACCAGTGTGACACACGGGCTGCCGTCCTGTCCCCACAGACCCTCCCTCCAGGGCCGCTCCCAGCCTGCTCACAGCCGTTGTGCAAGTCAGTAGGGAAAGGGGCCCCTCGGAGGCCTGGGCAGGAGAATTAGAGAGAGAAGAACAAGGCTAGTGTCACCGAGTCACTATGAAGACGCTCTATGTGTGTGTGTGGGGGGACGGCGTGTAGAGGAGTATTCAGAGAGAGGTTCTCACAGAAAGTGAGATCTGAACTGGGTTTCCAAAGATGAGCGAATGTTTTCCTAGTTCCACGTGGTAGGTGAGAGGAAAAGCATTCTGTGGCGCTGGAACAGCATGTGTGAAGGCGTGTGAAACAGTGTGCTATTCTATACTGAATTTTTCCATTGCAGAACTTTCTAGTCCCATCTCATCTCCCGCAAAAGACTGATAAGACTAGATCCAGCCTAGCATATGTATTACATCTTGTGCTCCTAAAGAGATGATTTAGAAAGCTGGTTCTGAGGCAGAGTAGAGCAGGGACCTGAGAGGATAGAGAAGATACGTGAAGAAGCCCTTGAGCAAGGAGAGTTAATCAAGGTTTGGAGAGCTTGTCCTGCACAGACATCCTGCCTGGGGCTACCCACCTTTGCAAAACACCAGGCTCCAATGCACTATCTACCACCAGGCGCCACCCTGGAGAGAAGGGAGGGTAGACAAAGAGCCCTGAACAAGGAGGAGGGAAGGGGGGTAAGTAAAGCTAAGCAGTAGAAGCAGATTGCCCCACAGGGCTGGGACCTCTCGCCTCTTGCCTCTTTTTTTGCGAGTGTGCCCGCATGCCTTTTCTCACATGTGTACTTAATAAATTTTCTACCTGCCTGCTCATTCTGTGCTGTGCCCTGAATTCTTTCTCACGGCATGGCCAAGGACCTGGGAATTCAACGCTGGCACCAGTTCCTCCATTACTTTACAGAAAGACTTCATTCACCCCAGGTTAGTCTTTAGAAAGCTAAACCAAAAAGCTCCACTTTTTGGAACTAATTTCCAGAAAATGTTTATACTGGGTGTCAACCAAATTGGGGGCAAAAGGATCCAGAGATCTCTTTAGACCTTCCTGGGAAGATGGGCTACTATAGACAATTCTCAGTCACCCCCTGGTAAACCAAATTATAGGGTCTGTTTTTTCATCATAATTTTATACCAGATCAGCTTATGATAACAAAATGGAATTTCTTAAGCTTTTGTCTCCTTTTTCTGTTTCCCACACATAGGGGAAATTACTATCAAACAGGGAGATGGCCTGAGAGACTTGAAAATCCAAAACATGAGGATAATCTTCGGAATCTATGGTTGGCTGAGCCATTCAGGAAACACCAATCTTAATGGCTGCTGCTATGAAGAGCCTTTGTTTTAACTCCAGAGGTTACAAACACACACATTAACAGGGGAATGTGCCTGTATGTAAGACATGGATCTGAGAGAGGAACTATAAACCTCTTAATCATCTAGTGTTTTATGAGAGAGGCACATTGGGATAAGAGTTTATGCCTTATTTAGACTTGGTGAAATCTTGGCAGCATTCGGTCCTTGGTCAAGAACTTGGTTTCAAGTTGACAGACTTAATAAAAAGTCCATCCAAAGCTGGTTCATAAGGGAGACCCCCAAGGTCTGTCTTGAGAGGAGTCAATAAATTATTATCATCACTGCTGATAAGGCTGAGTCTCTTTCAAGTTTCTCTCAACAAAGATAATGGTACTAATAATGACTCTTCACAAAATGTTCCCTCAAACATTCAAAATCCATCTTCTTTTAATGTTTCATTTTAGAAGGTTGGTTTAACATTCTCCTCTTCCTTCTAGAGTATTCTTATTAAAATTTAAGACTGGTGGCCTTAAATGCCCTTAGGTTTAATCCATAAATCTTTCTAAGGGGTGACTGTAAACCTGCAAGCCCTGAGGGGAGCACTCCCACCCGTAAGTCAGCCACCAACCTGCAGCACACACGTATTTTGGCAATCTAGTACCTCCAGCTATTGACCGCTCAACTCTGCTTATAACTTGGGGTCAACGAACTTATTGGGGTCTATTGCTAAAGATGTTTTAAAATTTATATGATCTGATCTTGGACCAGACATCAAAATTATAATTAATATTCTCTTCTTCTTTGTTCAGACAGTGACAAAGCAAACTCATAGCTTATATATCAATACCTCAAGAATTCTGAATGCCAATGGATGTGGGCCACTTGGGTAGGCTGGGAAAGGGAGGGTTGAGGGCAACTTTTTGGGAAGCCCCATCGGGCATTTCTTCTGCTAGCAGGTGACCCCCATTTCTTCTTCTTAAACCCCATTACTGAATCACCATCACTTTGTCAGGCTGATGATGATGATGGTGCTGATCAGGATGGTCACAAAGATGTACTGAGTGCTAAGTACTTTATACTTTGCCTTTTGTTCTTGACAACCATATATGGTAGGCGTGCTGGTTTGGATACGCTATGTCCCTCTAAAAGCCATATTTTTTAATGCAATCTTGTGGAGGTGGATTGATTAATCTTTTTGATTAGGGTGTGACCTCTTGATTGAATGTTTCCATGGAGATTTCACCCTGGCCATTCAGAGTAGGTCTTGATTAGTTTACTGGAGTCCTTTAAAGGGACCTCTCATAGAGGGCAGAGAGAGGAAAATGCCCCAGATTATGCTAAGCCAGGACACACAGATGTTAGACACTTGGAAGCTGGCAGAGTTGCTGGTTGTTGCTTTGAGATGCTAGCCCACAGTTTGCTCTGGAGAAGCTAAGAGAGGAAAGAAAGCCCCAAGAAATGCTTGTAGATGCTTAGAATTTCTTAGAGATGCAGATAGAAGGATGTTTGGAGATGCTAAGCTAAGAGAAACCCAGATACATTTTGGAGAAAGCCATTTTGAAACCAGCACCCCAGAGCAAAGAATCAACAGATGCCAGCCATGTGCCTTCCCAGCTAACCAGAGGTTTTCTGGACACACGCCATCAGCAGTTCTTCAGTGAAAGTACACTCACGTTGATGCCTTAATTTGGACATTTCATGGCCTTCAGACTGTAAATTTGTAACCAAATAAACCCCCTTTATAAAAGCCAACCCATTTCTGGTATTTTGCATAAAGGCAGCATTAGCAAACCAGACAAGGGGTAGTTTGAACCTACTTGGGTTTCAAACTCTTTGTGACAAGGATGCTGGGGAGAAGTAAGTTGATAGAAAGAGAGGGTCTAGGGAAGAAGCTGCCTATGGGAATATAAATTCTATAGTAGAATAGTCTCAATAAAATTTTTTGACAAATTTGATGGATCTAGTTAATGATGGTCAATTCTGTTTAAAGGCCCTGATCAAAACTAACTGCCCATCACCTCATAAAAAAAGGAATGACTGAAGATAAAAAGAAACTGTGTCTTTACATGACTTGAGTCATAGAATTGTCTCCCTGGATTCTTGCTTAGCTGTCAGGTGATGGAGAAGAATGCTTGCTATTTGCCAAATTCGTATTTGTTTGACGATGGACAAAACAGACTAATAAAATCTCATTTTGTGGTATGTTCTATGAACTTTTGAGTTTTTTTCTCTCTTTGTGTATGAACTGAAAATCATAAATATGGAATTTCTTTTAAAAATTTAAAAAATTTTTTACTCTGACAAATATGGATATTATTTTCCTTACTTTCCCACTCTTCTTCCTGAACTGACAAGATTCTAATGTGCCTTAGAAGAACCATCAGGGAGGCAGTGGGGAACTGTAGCAGAGGCACTGGACAGGAAGGTGGGGGGTTGGTGGCAGAAGATTGGGGGATCCCCAAAGAACTGTCCTCTTCTGCCATCTCTCCTCCTCTTGAAAGCTTGCCCTGTGGAGGCACCTGTACTGTGGGCCCACCTGCTTCCAGTTTCCTACTTAATATCTCTAGTGAGGTTAACACTTGGATCCACCCCCCAGAATTGTTGTTAGAATTAAATGAGTTAACACATGCGTATATAGTGTGGCATGCAGTGAGCACTCAAGAGTTAAGTATTATTATATCACTAAAAATATTTCTTCTCTTGCTTATATGCTCCATGAAGGTTAGGATAGTGTTTTGTTTGATGAATTCCCAGTGCCTAGTAGAATGAAGGGTACATAGTGCAAGCTCAATAAATACCTGCTAAACAAGTATTTAAAACTAACACCCAGGTCCAGGGCACCAGCATCTTTTACCTGGAATACTGCCCCAGTCAGATCTCCATACTTGTCCTCTTGCTCCCCAACACAAGCCAGAGTGATAGTTCTAAAATATAAGTATTATGCTGGTGGTTCCCTTAACACAAAATCCAACTCTGGAACACGGTAAACATGGCCCTGCACTCTCTGGTCTCTGCTCCTCCCCATCCTTGCCTTTCCCTGCTCTAAGGCTCTCTCAAATATGCTTTACTCTCTCTGCCTCTCTACCTTGTCTCCTGGTGCACACATGCTGCATGTTTGCATCCTTCAGGCCTCAGCAGAAATCGCACTTCCTTGGGGAGGCCCTCTCCACTGTCTTTCCAAAGCGATATTAACCCATGTTCCCCTCTCCTTCCTCTTCTGTAACACTCACCGTGCAACACTTTAATTGTCTCTTTCCTGATAGAGGGTTAACCTAGTGTTTGGCTGGCACTGGCTCCCTAGAGCAGTTGATGCATCACTCTCTGCAAACCTGCATTCAGGAACCTCACACTGGTAGCATGAAATCAGCAATGGTGGGAGTATTTACACCAGGGAAATTGACAAATGCTACAAAGCAATTTTCACTTTCCCCCCATTTATCATCACACCATTAGTTAGTCCCATGAGAGCTGGGGTTACCCCAGCCTCTCCCACTGGGGGGTCTCCATAAATATTTATGGAATCAAATGAACAGATGACCAAACTGAGACTTTCAGTGTGGTCATACTGAGCTGTGAGCTTTGTATATTATCTCTTATCTTGACAATGAAACTGTGAAGTTAGTTTTGCTTCCCTTACATTTCAAATGAGGAAATTTAGGCTCAGCACAGTAAGCTGAAGATCCTTGGGCCTACCTGATGGGGCTCTCTCCTCCCTGTCACCTTGGTGCCTGGCTTGTGCCTGGCTTCCACCCCTGCCTGGCTGTTCCCATGCTCTCTCTGTCCTGGCTTGGGTGTCTGAGGGTGGTCCCCAGCCTGCCTGGTCCTAAGGCACCTCTCTGGCCTCCAGCAGGCTCTGCCTCAATTGCTTGGTCCCCAGCCTCGCAGCGACAGCAGCTGGCTGCCACCCTCTGCCCCTATAATGGTCTCTGGTCTGCTCCCTGCCTGGGTCCTGACCTTGGGGACCTGGGTGCAGCCCCTTGGGCACAGGACATGACAAAAGATAAGGGCTGGGAAGCCTCAGTGCCCCTTGCCTACCACTTGGCAGTAGTGTGACCAATTTATCCCAGCCGGCCCATGACTTTCCTGGTTTTAGTACGGAAAGCCCCACATTCCAGGAAGCTGTGATGTCCCATGCAAACCTGGACAGTTGGACATCCATTTGGCAGCACGACCCCAGAGCACAGAAAGCCTTGAGGCCGTCAGAGGAAGGGAAATCCCACGGGGGCTCTGAAAGCTTGGCATCCACTCAGCCACTCCCTTAGGTCAGTGGAGAGTCCGTGCCGCCTCAGCTAGGACAGAGAGCCTCTGGGTGCAGATTTATAAAAAGGAGTTAATGAAGACCAGCCACATAATATGTGGTGGTTCAGTGCAAAATGAAAATGCAGGGCCCCTTGTTAACAAATTAAGAGTTTCAAGGTGGTGACTGCAGAGCACACAGACCCTGCTGAACGGGGTCTCTGTGTAGCTGCATAGGCCCCACACCCATGAAAACAACCATCATTTGGAGCTGGGGCGATCAAATGGCCTGTCCACAGCATCGACAGCACTGAGCGCAGTGCTGGGCCCGGGGTGAACGCCCAGAACAGGGTGGTGACCATTTCTGGGGTCTGACTGGGCTCCCCTGGGCTTGGGCGGCCTTTCCCAGAACAGACGCCTGAATTTTGATGCCGACGTGAATTGGGTGATCTTTTGTAAGTCACTTCAGCTTCTCTGCGCTCAGTTTTTCCCCCTATAAAACATGGGGATTGCAGGAAATCTCTAAAGAGCTTACCAGCTCTAAATCTGTTTGGGCCAACTCTGTGACATTTATACATATGAGCAAGATCTTAATGCTCTTCTGAAAGCAGTTTCTCCTCCCGGGGCTCGTGGAGATTCTATTTGGCCTCCAAATTCTGCTCATATCTGATAGTCTCTCCCTCCCACCCTGAATACATAAATCAAGGGCTCTTGGATTATTTCTAAAGTTCCTCTAAATCAAAGGTCCACCCCTTTTACACCCGAGCTGCTGGGTGGAATGACTGGCCTGGGGCCACAGAATGAGATGAGGGGAGGGTAAGAATTAATCTCAGCTCCTCCACAATATTACACTGCTGCTTTCCTGGTTAAAGTGACACGGGAAGGTACCTTAATAATTGTTCTTTGCAATTATACTTCCCTGGAATTTTTTTTCAGAAAAGTAAAATAAAAAGGAAATAGAAAAACAAACAAAAAACGCTTCCTTTGATTCGCTACATGATTCTTTTCACTTAAGTCACTCTTACTGGACAACCTTGGACACCTGACCCAGGCTTGGCTTCATGATTCCTTCCCTAGTTTTTATTTAGGGAGGAGTTTTCTTTCTTCTCAGTTGAGGGTAAGATTTCCAGATCCTACCTTCTGTTTTTGTACTGCTGGGTGAATAAACAGATGTTCCTTTAAATGCGCATCTTCTTAACCTTTTGTTTCCCTCGGTTTCAAGCGGTTGTTTGGGTATGTCTAATCATTCCCTTAAAAGAAAAGGTTGGAAAGAGGGAAGGAATGTTCTCAGCGGCTATGGGTCTGGTCCAGGAGAACTCCCACCAGACAGCTCCATGGGGCAGTTGATCACGTGGCTGGTGGTGAGAAATTTCTGAATTTTTCCCAAGGGTGAGAGAGAGGAAAAAAAAGAGTTTTTTTGTTCCTGGAAACCCTGTTGCTTTCTAAAATCATGACTGACATCTTCTGTTCTGGTCCTTTCACGGCTGGAGCCCTGACTGGGCAACGGATCCAGTTCACTCTTTGGGAGATTTCTTTTTTTAATTAAGGCTGCACTTTTCACACAAACTGGCTTAGGGCCAAATAAAACATGTTTTGCTTTAGGAGGAGTCAAGACTGTGGTTTTATAATTTTTAGGCTCTCTGTTTATTCCAAATTTCTTCTCCTGCATTGGTTCTTAACCAACCAATGCATCAGAAGCAACGGGAAAAGTTTTTTTTGCTTTGTTTTGTGCCACCCCTCAACATTCATTGAGATCTAGGGCAACATGCTGTTTTCTCCATTTTCAAGCAGCTTAGGAAGGAAACTCCAAAAGGCTCAAGTTCCAAGGAACTACGATTTCCAGCCAGTTTGAGTCTGCCTGTGAGTGAGGCTTGAAAACTAAGAGCAGTTTCCAGTAGGCAGTTTCTTCGTTTTTCACAGGGCCGTGTAATAATCTCCTTTCTAGAAGAAAGTCATGTAAATCAGGGGCTGCTATGCATTTTCATCTGGTATCAGGCCAACAAGAGAGCTGCGATGCTTGGCGTGAAATGCGGGGTGGGGTGGTGTGGCCTTTACAAATAAAACTAGTTTTGTTTTGTGTTTTAATCCCAATTTAGAATCCAAGTTTGTACCAATTTCAGAAATGAATTATTCTGCTTCCTGCCTACTATTCTGACACAGTGATGATCTCTAGCTGTGGAGCTTTTAGACAGTTATCGCAAAAGGGTAGATAGTTATTGCAAAAGTTATTGCAGAATAAATTATTCTGCTTCCTGCTACTATTCTGACACAGTGATGATCTCTAGCTGTGGAATTTTTGGACAGTTATTGCAAAAGGGTAGACAGTTATTGCAAAAGGGTAGATGGAGCATATGATAGAAGGACTAAGAAAGCTGGCCTACATGATCTGGGTGCAGGGCGGTCAATGATGAGAATTAGGGTATCCAGTAGCGGTTTCTCAGGGCTCCTCACATGCTCGTGAGATTTTGTAAACACTAATAAGCACAAGGTGGTTGTAATTTTCATGACCCAGTAGAGTAGAGTGAAAATTTAAGTTCTAGAAAAATACTCTGGGCCTAAAATCATTCAGGGCTAAGAATGCCCTTGGGTCAAACAGGATTGTTTATCTGGAAGGATGTGGGATGTCCTCGGTCTCTCCTTTTAGAGATCAGGAAATGGGCATCTAGAAAGATTCAGTGGCTTACCCAAGTTTGACACAGGGAAGAACTTTGTGTAAACAACTTGATTTCCAGGGAAACTTTCACATCCAGTTCAGATAAGACTAAAACTGGCTTCTTGTCCCAAATGGTCAGTGGGAGATGGTAGTCCTTTCTTTAGGAGCAAGTTCCTTGCATACTAAATGGCCTTTGGTCAACTGACTTGTCTGCAGGAGCCACACCTCTGGGCTGCCCAGCATATCTCTCTAGTGTAGGGCATTTATACTTTAGGAATAAAAGGAAGGAGGTCTCAGTGAGCAGAAGAGACAGTGAAATACCCTTGACAGCCAAAAACAAAGATAAATATACCCTGAATCAAAACTACAGATTGTAATAATTTGGGCCTACCCAGGGTAAAGAGAACTTACTTGGTTGGTGAAGTGAAATGGCATATTATTTTGTCATGGGATCAAAAATATTCTTCATTGATAAATTCATGTGTCTGCTTTCCCTACTGATAATGATGTTCTCTTCTAGTTAGTCAGGAAATTAAATGAATAAAAACATTTAAAATCAAGCTATTATCATACATTTGGCCTTTCACATACTTCATCTCCCATGTCCCAAACATCTGTTTTGTGAAGTATGTGTTCTCATTTTTACAGATAAGGAAACTAAGAGTACAGGAAAGAATGACGTGCTCAAAGACATAAATTAAGAAAGCGGCAGAAGTGGGGCTTGAACCTAGGACTTCTTATTCTGATTCATAATTCTCTTTCTACCACATCATAATTCAAGTTTTCCAGGCTATGAGAAGTTCTTCTCTATGAGACAGGAAAGCAGACTTCACTCCTGGGCAGGTTAGGTGCTTCTACTATCAGTAACTACACTTTTTACCTTGAAGAACAAAATAACAGAGTAACTAGGGAGACTGGACCAAGTTTGTGTTAGAAGCAGTGATATGTTAGGTTTTGTTACATAAAATAAATTATTGGGGGAAAAGTCTCTCCTTTCTGTAGGAATTTTTTTTTTTTTTCCCTGACAATGGTGGAGAGGAAAGTGGATATTCTGAATGTTCTTTTATCTTCTACCTGTTACGCTGGCTCATTTTGTTCCTATATCCACTGAATACCAATCATAAACATATGAAAGTGAAGAGTAAGGATTGTCAATCTACGTTTTACTTTCTCTGAGATCCTCCTGAATTCAGCCTTAGAAAATATTTTGAAAATACATCATACTTCCCTACCCATTGGGGAAAAAAATTGAACGAGTTAGTCCTTTTGAGGGATGAGACACATTCTATTTGTCTACCAGAAAGTGAAAAAAAAAAAAAAGCATGAAGCCGTGATCTGCGTGGAAGAACAAAGCTTGAATGCTGCCAGTTTTGTCTGTTAAATCTTTTCCAAGTCATAGAGAATCAAAAAAAAAAAAAAACTCAATTTCCCTCTCACACATGTCAGAGGATATGGTATAACTTACTTCTGTCATTTACCCGAACAAGAACTGGTGTCTGTGTGTGTGTGTGTAAGGGTGAGTGGTTGAAAATGCGTTATAACAAGGATCAACCCAGTAGCAAGTCAAAAGGAACAGGAATAAACTTTGTAGGGAAA
Source organism: Choloepus didactylus (assembly GCF_015220235.1). NCBI lineage: Eukaryota > Metazoa > Chordata > Mammalia > Pilosa > Megalonychidae > Choloepus > Choloepus didactylus. The sequence continues at coordinate 152,451,711 of NC_051307.1, read as the reverse complement.
CCAGAAGTGGTTTCTAAGCAGTTGACCCTCAACTACAATTTCATAAAAGTTCCTCTACACAAGGTCTGGGCCTGGCTGTTCTCAGAAGTGTGAGTATTTGTCCAGAATGAGCTTTTCTCTATTTTTTGCTTAAACCTCCATCCTGATGGTCTCTGAACCCATCCCAAAAGAGGAGAGCAGGTGAGCTGCCTGATGTCATAAGCATAGCCTTCTCAAATTGGACGTTGGCTCCATAGGACACAGGATGAGATGGGACCCAGCAAGGTCATTTGGTCCATCATCCTGGCTTTTCTGTAAATGAAAAACCTACTCTGCTTCACACAGCTGACAGGAAAAATAATATTCTGTTCCTTCCATCAGGCAACTTATTCCTTAGGGTAGTAACCCCAGCTGCCTGGACAGTCTTCTCATTCTTTAAGCTTAGTCCCCCATATTGCAGTGTTGTGCTACCACCTCAACTTTCCTCAATGCACTTCAACTTTCCTATCTTCTAATGCTGTCAGACATTTGGGAACTGAAGTCATCCCCCAAGTTTCTGTCCCCTGTGGCTCAGACCAAGATGGCAGCCTGTGCTCTGAAGCAAACCCCACCTTATGTTGCTGACTCAAGGAATTTCCCATACAAGTGTCCATTCCAGAGAACAGGCTCTTCTTTAAATATGCTCCAGACATTTCTTTTCAAATGCCCTCTTTTGGGGTCAGTCTTCTGGGCAAAAGAGCTAACTGTTTGACTTTGATGAAGCTGTTATATTTAATATTACACAGGAAACAGAACAAAGACTGAAGAGGTTAAAGACAAAAAACAAAAAACAAAAAAGCCAATCTAGAATGAATTGATCGTCCACTGTGGGCCAAGTACCCTGCTGAGGACTTCTGCATAGACCATCACAGTTCATCCCTGTGACAGCCCTTCTGGGTGGGTTTGGCTGTTGCTGTTTTTGCAGTTGAGGAAACGGAGCCTCAGAGAGGTTACCTAACTTGTCAGTTGAAGAGCTGCAGTTCACTCTCTTGCTGATTCTAAAGCTCTACTAGGACAATCAGCTACTCAAGGAGGATGGGGGCCCAGTGATGGGGTCCTTCCTGAAGGCTAATCCCGTCTCTACCTCTTTTTATTTCCCCCTGAAGCCATAGGAATGTAGCTTGACAGGTAATCAACAAAACACACCCAGGCCCAAGCTAGTATTGGGGTTAGCTGAGGAATCTCAGCACAGCCCTTCCTAGGCCTGATCCTGGCAGCCACAGCAGCAGAACACTCTGCCCTGGGGCTTCTTGATCCTCAGATCTCCACAAGCTCCCTCCCCAGAACTCTGACACTTTTATGCTCTCCCTGAATCTTCCCTAAATTTTCAAGTGTTATCCCCATTGTACATTTGGAGAAATCCGTGTCCCAAGAGCAACAGAGGAGTGAAGGTTCATAAACACTGAGCCACAGTGAGCAATCTTTTGACCTCCTGGCTTTTGGGAAAGCTTGGATCTTTACCCTCCCCTCTGGGTAGAGACAAGGCAGCTTCTCTCTTCTCTTAAGACTGTTCTGGGGAATGGCCCGGGGCTGAGCTGCTGGCTTTCGAAGTGGGTCTGCTATTCATGGGAAGTGACGCAGGTCAGAGGTACATTCTACTTTGATTCCACATTTGGGGGGCTGAATCCATCTCTGATGAGTGACTAGGGCAGGCCTGCACTGAACTGACCATGGCACCCATATGTACCTCTTCATGGAACTTAGGCTATGGGTGTACATGGGTGGGATGGAGAGGGAATTCAGGGGTCTCCTTTGAGCTCCTGTTGTACCTGTGCCTACCTCCACCATAGCATTTCACTCCCTGTGTTATGATCTTTTTAAGCACCTGTTCCTCCATCAGACCTTGAGGTACTTAAGAACAGGGTCTGTCTTCTCATATCCATCCCTAGCAGACAGTAGAGCTTGGTAGCACATAGTAAGTGTTCAATAAATGAGTGTTGGGTGAATGGAAGGAGAAACATTGCTACCCCGTGTAGATCACATTCCTTGCTGCTGAGAACATAAACTGCTCTTTTTCATCAGATGTCAGGATCCCTGCTCACACTCCTCCTCCATGATGTGGACTCTTCGTTCTCTGACCCAGGGAATGGTGGTAAGAGACCCAGCGTACAGAGCCACACAAAGGAGCATTCTGAGTAGGCTTGGGGGTGGGGAAAGGATGGTTTGAATTATAGTTTTCCAGGGTTGAAGGGGGACTAAGTGACACAGAGCAGCTGTTTCCACTTAAAATTGATTGGCAAGTATCACTACAAATGAACTCAGAATTTAAAACAAAACTCCATGGAAACAGATCCATCTAAATGGGTCAATAACTTGTGGATTGAAGAAAAGAAGTTTCTCCACTTGAAGACCAAAATGACTTCCTTTAGCCCTACCCTCGAGGCTACTGTTCCGCCACTAGCTGCTTGTCATGAATTTAACTGGCCCTGAGCAAGTGCCCCGTTACTTTCTGCAAAGCCGGAGGTAAAATTCTGCCCTGAGACACAGGCAGCCAGAGTAGCTCAGCTCCACCATGGGACAAAGGCCAAGCTCCTGCAGATTAAACACAGAGCAGCCCTTTGGATTCCCAGGATGGGTCCATCACTGCACCCAGCAGTGAGAAGCTAATAGGCTGGCAGGCAGTGCTGCTTCCTTGAGCCCTTCAATACCTGGGAAATTGAACATAAAATACTGTTTGGTTTTCGAAATGTTCTCATAAGAGAGTTGAGTCTAATTTGCAGAAACAAATAACCCCAAAGTGTGACACTCTAGGAAATTTCAGAGTCCTGTGTTTGTTAATGGCCATTCAATTGGGCAGTCCTAGTAGAAAGCCTGATAGGGGAGGTAAATCAAAGAAAGAAAATCAATTTTTGAGAATAAATTAAATTTAAAATGCGTCAGCTGTAGGCTCCAGCAAAGACAAGCGATAGTACATCTTCTGGTCGTCTCACTAATGGAAGTCACATTTTATTCCCATTATGCTGGGCACACATTACCAAGCTCTGATCTCTCTAAAATTAGATCTTTGTGAAGATTTAGCCAGCTCATCCCAACAGGGCTGATGGGTGGTGAAAGCCTCTAACAGCAACAGGCTTCATCTGGGCCGATTCTGTTCTGCTCAGCTCTCTAAAGCATTCTTTGTGTTCCAAGAGTTGATGTACTGCTGCGTGGCAGCACCAAACACAACTCAGAGGTCTGCTTCTCTTTCTTCTGCTGTTTAGCACGAAGAGTAAGTACATGGCTGGTCCTAGCCAAACACCCCCAGTAAGAACAGAAAGATGCTGCCCAGTACTTTCCAGCCTAGTTTTTTTCTCTTCCTTCCTTCCTTCCTTCCTTCCTCTCTTCCTCTCTCCCTCCCTCTCTCTCTCCCTTCCTTCCTTCGTTCCTTCCTTCCTTTTTTCTTCCTCCTCCCTGCCTAGTTTTCTTTAAACCATGTGTCCAGATTATGGTTCAGGAACCATAAGATAATAAAGACCCAGGGGATTGCTTGTCCTTTGGTCAAGGTGATGGAATGATATTTATGATCTGAACCAATTTGGGGTTTTTACATTATCTTCTTTAATTGAAAGAATTCCCACTTGGACAGAGTTAAAAAAAATTAGCCTAACATTTAATGCTTCCCTGGAGCAATGCTAAAATGTGTATTAATTGTGTAGTGGTAGAATGAACACCATCCCATGGCTCTATGTTGTGGAAGGTATTGGAGAAAGTGGAGTATGTCTGGATGGAGAGAAAAAGTCTCCAAATGGAGACTGGGAAGGATCTTGGGCTTGTGCAAAGAAGCTAGGAGATGGAGAGGGGAGATGCAGACACATAAGCCCCCTTGCCTAATGCCACATTTAGAGAGGGGCATGATACGCATTTGAGTTTCTGAACAGACAGGGTGGATTACACTTGGCTGAGGCAGCCAGGATTGCAGGACATTAGTGATGGAGTATTGGTGGGTTTGAAGTGGAGATCTGAGGAAGAAATGCTGCATTATTGAAACTGCACAGTTGAAAACATTCCCCACATCTTTAGCTACTGAAAACCACATGCCACTCACAAGGCCACAAATTTAGACACATGCAAAGGGGGTTGTCAGCTTTCTTTCATTTTATTAATTGATCTACCCAACATTTATGATGTGCAATTACTATATGTCAAGCACTTTGCTAGCCGATGGGGATATAACTATAAACATGACATAGACCCCACCTTCACACTTGCTCCTATTTCTAATGAGGGAGAAGGAAAGTAAAGAGGCAATGTTGATACCTTGTGCTCAGTGCCCTAAGAGGGGCTGGATGGGAAGCTCTGGGAGTACATAGGACTGGAAGTTATTACCAAACTTGGTGGCAAAAGAACCTCTCCTAAATGGCAGCACCCCTCAGGAGCGCTGGTAGACAACAATCTGCCAAGCAGACAATATTCCATGCAATGAGTAACCTTGGGTGTGTACCTTTAAGACGGCACTGACATCAGTATCACAGTGATATTAAAAAATACCTTGCGGTGTGGATTCCATCCTTATTGGCCCTGTATCAGGTGTGTAAATATGAAGTAATGCACTCTGGACATTTGACACAACCCTACCCGTCTGACATGGATCAAAAATAAGACAGTGGGAGAAAACTGGCCCTTTGGGAAATCAAATGAATAGCAGGAAGTAATGGACACACCGGGGAAGGAACGGAGAAGGACGACAGTGATAATATTAACAGCAAATTCTTGTCGAGCACTTAAAACATTTTACAAGCGTTACTGCCTTTAATTCTCCTAACAACCTTCCCAGGAAGGTGCTCTCGTCATTTCCATCCCATAGATGAGTAAACCAAGGCTCAGAGAGGTCAAGTAGCTCGCCCAGGATCACACAGATAGGAAGGGGTGTGGGCAGGATTCAATCTCAATTCTGATTCTGGTGATGCTGTGAAGATTAAATTAAATAATACTTGAAAAGTGCTAGGAACAGGGCCTGAAGAGCCAGCACTCGACAAGCATTAACCATTGTTACTTATGCAGATGAATCTCTCCCACAGATCTCTTCCAAGAGGAAAATAAATGATCCCCCCTCAAACAGTCAACCTAGCAGAAACCCCTTGGTGATTAAAGGCACTAATTTTCTGCCTCTAAAGGAGAAAAGAAATGAGGCAGGAGCTTGCCAGCTCCCTCTGTCCAGCTAGGCAGCAGGCCCGCTATGAAAGGATATGGGGGTGAGCCCTGCTGGGACAGCCCTCCTCAGAGATGGGTACCTCTTGGGGAGCCACTGCTTGGGTAAAAGAGAGAGTGATGGCCCCCACAGGGGCCCACGGCTGAGGAGACCCCGCCTCATTTGCCCCCACTTTTCCCTCAGACTGGACGTTGCAACGTTACCACGATTAAAAGACTTCCTCAGAATCCTCCTGATCCTCACACCAGGAGGAGAGGATGAGGTCTTGAGAGGGGGTGATGGATGAGATTTGAGGACCCACACTTCCCACTAGGTTTTTTCAGGATGTAGATCCTCTGGCCACCGGGATAAGCAGACATCTATTTTATTTCTTTTTAAAGAAAGCAGTGTCTACAAATTTCATTATTTCTAGAGGTTTGAAACGTTCCAGGTTCCATTTTCTTCCTTCTCTCCCCATCTCAATCTCTTTCTAGGGCTTTGCCCTCAATGGGATTTCTAGAAGATTGCTACAATCCAGCAGTGGGGCTGGATGTTGATATATATTCTTTTCATTTTCACTATTTCTCAATCTACTTTCAAAGACTTCTCCTAGGGTTGTTTCACCACCGAATAAATAAATGCCCCAAATGCATTTTGCCCATCTTTCAACAAATCAAGGCTGAGATATTTTGAAAGGAAGATGAGAAATAAATTAAAATGTATTAGCAAAAAGCCATCATTACCACAATCCTGAAAATATGAAAGATGAGCTGGCATTATTGTGTTATTTCTTTTAGGAACCCAAAGTAACATTCAATTAACCCTATGAAGTAAATATGAGAGAAATGTTATTAGGTGCATTTTTCTTATAAGGAAGCAGAGGAAAAGTAGATTTGCTTGTTCAGAATACACAGTCTAATCAAGCAGAACTTGTAACCACATACAGACCTCACAATTAGCAAGCAAATGTAATAACCAATCGTCCTGAAGTATGAATTGACCCAAATAAAACAGAAGAGCCCACCAGCCACAAATGGTTGCCCTTTAGATGGAGCACACACTCTGGTCTGCCGAAGTCCCACTACTTCCCCCTGACATGGGGTGGCACCTCAGTGATCATCGCTGGTCTGTCCTCCCCCACTATACCCAGTTCCATCACCTTCCTGAGTTTACGATCCCCTGCTGACGCGAATCTCGATGTATGGGCTAGTTCCATGGGACCGAGAGTCAGGGCAAAAGGAGCTGATGCTAACATGAACAGAAGGCTTTTTGGGAGACATGAGCTTGAGCTTGACCTTACAAGAGGGGACCTGATGAGGTAGAGAGGAAAGGAAGTAGAGAGGTGACAGAGAAGACAGATTGTGATCATGCTGAATAAAGGAACTGGTAGAGTAAGGCATCTGATTTTATCTGTCACTAGCTTTGGGTGCTGGGGAAAGTCCCTTAACTTGACTTGACTTCCTATAGTCAACAACTTTAATTTCTTATAATAAATGTCAACCTAAAAAAAAAAAAATACCCACTCTGATAGTTAAGTTCATGTGTCAACTTGGCCAGGTTATGGTGTCCAGTTGTTAGGTCAAGCAAGCACTGATTGTTACTGTGAGGATATTTCGTGGAAATTGGCTGTCTATGGCTGATTATATCTGCAATCAACTGAGGAGACCACCTTCAACAATGAGAAGAGTCTCATTCAATCAGTTGAAGGCTTTAAAGAGAGAAGTGATGATTTCAGCAGTCAGAAGGGAGAATTTGCATCTCTACTTCAGCCAGCCAGCTTCTCCTGGGAAATTCATTGAAAACTTTCATCGGAGTTCCCAGTTTGCAGCCTGCCCTAAGGAATTTGGACTTACCCATTCCCACAGTTGCATGAGACGATGCTTATAAAAATCTCATAATATTTACAGATATCTCCTGTTGGTTCTATTTCCCTAGAGAACCCTGACTAATATATCTACCATGTAGAGATAATGGAAGTTGCCACAAAATTGTCCTCTCGAAGTGGCACCTAATATATTGGAAGCTTAATCACTGAGGACCTGAAGGATGACTAGGCATATGGAACCCACATCCCTGTAACCTGCACTTATGGAAATTAAGCCCCTCAATAGCTGTTTGATAAAGAAAGTGACAATGAGGCTGTGATCCCCAAGATTGGCCCTGGAGGCCCAGGACCATGGTTTTCCTAGATTCTCTCCTTGGGTGTGAGGCAGATTTTCTTTTCAACCTTGGCAAAACCACCTTGGCTGTTGCCTCACGTTTCCTACCTGCAAACAGTAGCTAATAACACCCACCCACAGGGTTTGGAGTGGATTAATTAGTTAATGTTTGTCAAGTGCTTTGAAGATCAGAGCTCTACCTACTGTGAAAACTTTCTATTGCTGTTTCTGAGAAGTCAATTTCCCTAGAAAAAGAGGCTGCCTCGCCAGGGCAGTGGCTGCTTTCCATCTGATGGGATAAGAAGATCTTCCTCATGTTTTCATCTGTCAGAAGAAAGGGTTTCGTTTAATTAGCAGGGAATGTTTTTTCTGGAAACAGCCTCTGTGAATTAGCAAAGAGGCTGCAACTCCCAGAGTATTATCATCATTTGTCTTTTCCCCTGGTTGACATTTGCAGTCTGTTACAAGCCACAAATTCCTAAAAGATAGACTGTGCTGGGGGGAGAGCCATGTAGAGAAGGTGACAAGCCACTGCGGATTTCTGCTGAGACTGAGGTTTAACGCCCTCAGGAGAAACATCTACGTGGATATCAGGGCAAAATGCTTGCAGAGGTAGTGGAGGCCTGGAGGGACCAAGGGTAAATGCCTTCACACTGTTTCTAGTTTCCTGACTGATGTGGGGTTGATAGTCCTTAGCTTTCCCCTTGCTTCCCTAACATGTTGGATGGGCTGCTGCTGTCACTGGTGTCTTCTTTTTCAACATCTTTGACACAGGGTGGCCTATAAACATGAGTTATTTGCCCATTGGCAATCCACTTAGTTCTCTGCCACCTAGATGGCCTCTTTAGAGTGGCTGGTATGACAGTTTTTACCAGTCTCTAATGTTACCTTGTTTGCTTTTTCATAGTCCGTCTTTCTCCACTGCACCGTGAGCTCCATGATTGCAGGCACTTCGTCCATCTTATTCATTAACTTCCTGGAACGGGCCTAGTGCATAGTAGTTGCTCAACAAATTTAGTTGAATGAATCATTGCCTGTGCTCTGTGCACTATTACTCCAATGAAATAGAATCCCCTTTAGAGGAAGAGGGAGTTTGTGTATCTGAAGATTATTAGACTTTGGGGAATGAGCTGGGAAACCCTCCTCATCTTTGCTTGGAAGTTCAGTTTACTTATTGCCTCCATTGTAGAGCAAGGAAGTAGGCTTTTATTCAAAGCAGACTTGTCAGAGCGGTAACAGATACAGATGGGAAGGGAGGGCAGTGTGTGGAATTTACTGAGGCATTCCCTTTGTGCTGAGGAGGCCTCTGACCCTTGCTGGTCTGTCTGTCTTCAGAGATGGACACCTGAAGTCCATCACATTCCAGGGGGCATTTCTGCCAGCATTCGCTTCACTCGGCATGTTCACGGCCATGGGTCCCACCAGCTATTCATTGGCTGCCCTTCATTTTAGGGCTTCATGTGCTTACTTTGCATGGTCTATATTCTCTGTTCCAGTGAGACCAAGGAATCAGCCATGGGCACTGTGGTTTGTGTGCCAGTTATGCTTTAGAACATTTTCCCTCACACAGCTATAATTCTGGAGGCCCAAAGAATCAGCTGAGGTGATTCATCCATTGTGCCAACATATATTCCTTCTTGTAACTAAAGAGCCTTGAAAAATTTAATTCAAATATTATAGTGCCTGGTTCTGATTTTTAGCTCCTTAAGGAAGACTCTACTCACTCTAGAATAGTGGTTCTTACACTTGTTTAGATGACAGACCCTTGGAGAGGCTGATGACTGTTTTGGACTCTTTCCCCAGACAGGTGAACATCCATACAGCATTTGGATGGTGCCTTTAGGCCACTGGATTGTGAGTTAGGAACCCTGCTCTGCCCTAGGCTGGATCATCTTCTCCTTCATCTCAGTTTGTCCAAAGGGAAAGCCACTTAACCCTTTCTCTTTCCTACTTCTCAGAACAGGGGGGAGAGTGGAAGAGCCCTGGCCTCTAATTTGAGGGAAGACAGTGGTGGAGCCCTGATCTTTGGGTTGAACTCACCTGCCTCTTTTTCCCCTTTTTAGATAGCTTACCAGGCAAAGAGGAGGCTTGCTGGCAGACAGCCATGGTTGAATTCTGTCCTTACTGGCTGTCAGCATGCCACTTAACCTCTCTAAACCCCAGATTCCCCACACCTGTAAAATACTGTCTGTGGAAGGACTGAATTTAAAAAATGCATGTAAACACCCAACATGGTGCTTAATCAATGAAAGCTTTGAGTCCCAGGAAGGGCCTAAAATACTGACCTGTTAATTATTTAATAGATTTGTGGAACATAGTCAATTACTTCTTTTCTATTTTCTCATCCTCCATAATCCCAAACCTTACCCTTGGCTCAATTCAGACAGAGCTTACTGCCAGATTGGCTTTTCCTCTAGCAGGGTCAGCCTGGCTGTCCTACTGGTGGTTTTCCTCTGTTCCAACTCCTGGTTCCCAAGGCTTTGGTCCTGCCTTGCACATCACACATGCAAGTCAGGCTCCCTTAACTTTGCTAAGGGTGAGGATGTTGTAAGCAGGAGCTGCTGAAAGCACAACAGATGCTCCTGGAAAGCCTTGGCCAGTTCCATAGGACATGTCCCATTGGGCTTTTTAGAGGCCCAGGGCCTCATGCCAATCAGTATTTTTAGCAGCAGCATCAAAAAGAACAGCTATGGACTAGCTACTGGTACTTTGTCAGTAACTATTTAAAGCAAATTCTGCAGCCCTGGACTCTGCCTGTTGGATCAGCTCAGGGCAAGCATGGGGGGATGTGTCAGACGTCACTTGTTCATGTTCTGAAAATGTACAGATACACCCTCAAAATATACTTAGGCATCATAAAGTGCCCTTGTTTGCTGTATTGCTGTAGGAAGGATATATTTGATTTTTCATGGTTGAAGCTCTGATAACACTTGGTATTGGTTTTCTATTCATGCAGACAACTTCTCTGTGGGCACTTTATGTAGTCAGTTATATGTGAATATTTGTAGAAAATTCAATAGAACATTGTTAGCAACAATGGAAGAAAAATCTACAAATTTCAGCTATGCAGTGAAAGGAGGTTTTGACATCTTTGGACCCTATTATTATTGGAGAAATGAATAATTTGAAGGGGTTGTGAGAAGAATAAGAAGAAACTTCTCCCTATATCCATTTCATCCTCTGCTGGCACTTGCTGGGAATCCCTTGTTACTAGGTACCCAGGTAGCATCTGGAATTCATTTCACTGAGCTTTCAGGCCTGGTAGGCAAGCCTGAAGTGACCAAGTAATAGCGCCTGAATAGGGACACATTTTCTGGCAAGTCGAATGACTTCCTCTGGAGGAAGTCAGAATGATCCTTTCTTTAGACAGCATTGGAGAAAATTACTCAATTGAATTGTGGTAACAAACTTCAATTAGGTACTCAACTTTGGCAGATGATTCTACTGTGATTTTTTTTTTTTAAGAAGACTTGCTTCCCCATTCCCTGAAATTATTTGTTCTGCTCTTCTATTCTCTAGCCTTCCCAGCTGATGACCTCATCACATATTCTATTGAAAATAAAGAGGAGATACATATATATAGTAGATAAGAACCACCTCATATTCCCTCTCTCAAACTTCCAGGCCTGTCTCTCCTGCACTCCCTTCCCTCCTACTCCACTTCTGCCTCCTCTTTCTTTCACCTGTTTGTCTTCCCCTTCAAACTCCAGCTCCTCCTCATGGGATCTGTATTCCATCCTCTGATACCTTTTCAGGGACCTCCTTTTGGATTCACTTCTTTATCATGCTCTCTCCCTCCCTACTGCAGGCAAAACACCCAGCACAGTGCTTCACGGGACACAAACATGATCTAATAGCTCCCATATTTAACCCCCCTCTATTTTTTGTCCCATTTTTTTTTTCCCTTTCCCTTTAGAGCTCAACCTCTCAAAAGAGTTAATTTATGCTCATTCTCTCCACTTTCTTATTTGTAGTGGCTCCTTGATACACCCCCAAGTGGCTTTTGCTCCTGCCACACCACTGAATCTGCTCTTGTCAAGGTCACCAATGACCTCTGTGCTACCGAATGGAAATGACCCCTCTCTGGGTCTCCAGCAGCCTGGTGGACACTCTTCTCCAGACACTGCTGTCCCTGAGCTCTCAGGACCCTGCCTTCTGCTGGCTCTCCTACTACTCGTAGGCCTCTCCTAGGTCTTCTTCATGGGCTACTACCCTTCTATCTATGTCTAATGGTGGTGGTCCTTGAGGGTCTGCCCTGGGTTCTTTTGTCTTCCTCCAGGGATAAGAGATCTGGGTGAGCTCATCCATGGTTGTAACTAGCATCTACAGTGTAACAAATTCTATTTTTTTCTTTAATGCTCTAGACTCATATCCATCTGGCTACTCAATATTTCCATTGGCCAATCTCAAACTTAAAGCTGACAAGGAGTTGTCTTTTGTATTAGCTGTGGATGTCTGGGGCTTAATATAGATGGATTTGTGATGTGAGAGGGGCCCTGCTTTCTTGGGAAGGTTAATTGAGAATGAGAAGGATTACACAGTTCAAAAACATCTAATTCCAGTCTAAAACTGAACTCCTGAGGCCCTCAGTTCCCATCCCCAGACCTCCCCCTCTCTGTAAATGGCACCACCTTCCACATGGTTACACAAGTGAGAAACCAGGGAGTCAGTCCTGGTTTTTCCTTTTCCCTCACCACCCCCCCCCCTTAAAAAATGCATTGCAAGTCTGTGATTCTACATCCAGACTAGATCTCAGAGTATCCAGACACTCTACATCTTCTGCCACTTCCACCACCTGGTGCAGGCTACCATCGTCTCTTGCCTGCACTAATACAACAGGCTCCTAACTGGTCCCCCAGATGCCACACTTGCCCTCCTATGGTTCTCCACACAGCAACTAGGGTGATCTGTAAAAAGGAAACTAAATCACATGATTCCCCTACTTTAAACCCCTTGATGGTTCACTTAGTTCACTTAAAATAAAATCTACAATCCTTACCCTGGCTCACCTGGCCCTCCATGAACTGATCCCTGCTTGCCTCACTGGCTTTCCTGGGGGTCTCCCGCCTCTTCACTCACTCTCTGCCTCACCACACTTCAGTCACGTTGGTGTCCTTTCTGTTTCTAAACCCTAAAGCTCTTTCCCTCCCAGGCCTTTGCTCCTTCTGCCTGGAATGCTCTTCTCTCAGCCCCTCAGATGGCTGGCTCCTTCTCATTTTCAGCCTCAGTCCCACAAAGCCCCTCGCTGACCACTTTCTCTAATGTAGCTTCTCTTCTTTGTGGTTATTCTCTGTCATGGCAAACAACGATCATATTGTGTAATTACTCTACTTGCTGAAGTCACTTTTTGTTTTTTCTCCCCTACTAGATTGCTAGCCTATAAGCTCCATGATAATAGGGCCTGTCTTCTATCTCCAGCACCTACCTAGTTCAGGGGCTGGCACTTAGTAGGTACTAAAAAACTATTTGCTGAATCAATGATGTGTTAAATCTTTGTGCACCTAAAAATTGATGGTTATATGCTTCTGTCAGGGGCCCATTTTCTCATGCTTTGTACTGGTGGTTCTTAGAAATGATAATAGAGGACAATCATATATCTTGTCGTGAAACAAAGTAATTTTTTCCCACAGCAGTAAAGATCTCCTTGACTCTATCAGTACACAGAGTATACACGTTCAGAAATCAGTCTTCTTAGGAGAATCCAATTGTAAAAGCTCAGAAAAGATTCTTTCAAGTATTCTGAAAGTATAGGGTTGAGGGGGCTGGAAACATATTCATCTAGTATATCAACTAGAACTCACTTGTAGAAGCTCTTTCAGACAGAAAAGAATGAGGAAGGAAGTCTAAACGTTCCAAAAATGGCAAATGACAAATCTAAGTGAGAGCCAAACTTCCTCTCTTAAACAATCACTACCTCTCACAAATAAAGAACAAAATCTATAATAGTAGATTTGTGAGGATAGGATAGAGGAGTGGTAAATGAGCAGTAAAAAGGAACTTTCCTCTTGAATATTGGGGAAAAAAGGAAAAACCAACTTAGACACTGCATCAGACAATGTAAAATGGAGGAGGCTATTAGCATGTGCTATATGGAACAAATATGAATTTTAATTCAAGAAGAAAAGGAGACATAGCTTTTTTCAGTTTTATTTTTTCCATCTCTTATTATTACTAGTAGATTTTGATTTCATTTCCCTGAGGCTTTTCCTGTTTCCTAATCATTTGAACTTAATTGATTCCTAATCATTGAACTCTCCCCTGACCTTAACCTCTGTTCCCTGCCCCACACACACTATTCTTGGTTCTTCCACAAACATCTTCCATCGATGAAATATAGACATATCCCCCTAACATCTTTCTTATTCAGTGTACTTGGGGGTAATACTCTGAATATAATTTGGGATTAACAGGACATCAAAATCTTGGTGAGTATGTTTGTACACTGTTCAGGAATGTGGTAGTAGCTACAGATTTTCCAGGCTATCTGGAGGAAAAATCAAGTAAACACAGTAATTTTTATGAGGAGCAGTACCAATTCTTCCGCATTCATTCCAAACTCTGTGAGAACGAAGAGTCCAGTCCCCAACTTCCTTGTTCCACTAGAAGCTGTAAACCTGGATACAATATTCTTACTAAGAAAATAAATGCTCTGAAAGGCTCCTCCCTTCCTGCTTGCAATCATGCCAACAGGGCGAGTTTGTCTACATGGTGGTAGTTTGTGCTATATGCACAAGAGCTATCCCTTTTCCCTGACTACATGTGTTTTAATCAAGAACAGACAGATCTCTAGAAACTAGAATCTGAGCATCCTTTAAACACTACAGAATAGTTTGTAATCCTTTCGGTTTTACGATCTCTGATACATCAGAGATTGTCTCAGTGAACTATTTGAACAGCCTGAAAACACAGCAATGGTGAAACATCAAGTATCAGGTGAACTTGTCCCACCATCTTAATGGGATGCTTGATACGCCTGACCATGTTCAATACATCACCTTCCTGATCTCTGTAATTCAAAAGCCTACACAGTACTCAAAGCCCAGTTGGATGCTACCTCCTTTATCAGACCTTCAGACTCCCCACCTGGAACTAATTTCTGTCACTCCTTAATCTCTGTGGTAATTTACTTGAATTTTCCTAGCCTCCAGTCATTGAGCACAGGACTCCCCGGTTTCTATCGCCAGTTGTCATTAGCAGCTACAAGGTCTTTGAGTTCTTCCTGACTGCTTGATCTGCAAACCCACCCCCCAACCCTCCCGATGTCCTGGTTGTTATGGACCCTAAAGACTGTTACAAACAACCTCTGGGTGTTTCTTCTCTGTTAAGGCTACGAGTTTTTGTCAGCTAGTCTGTGTTCTTTGAGCTGTTAAATATTGCGCTGTCAACTTTGGTTGACTATGTTCCATCCATTTAAGGATCTTGCCAAAGGGCCCTGAAAATAGAATTTTATTGCCTGCTGGGGGCCCCAAACTTTCCACTCAAGTTTGCCTGGGGCACCCATCTGTTGATACTCTAAGAGTCGTGAAGTCAAAAAAAACGATTTTCAAGAATCCAACCGTTTAAGAACAGGTAGCTGTTTTGAAAACCCAAGCATGGCACTGCTCCATAATAACCACAATAAATCCTGTGTTATAAGGGATGCCTCCTGTTAAGGACAACCTCACAGATGTGGTAATTTGTTGTAGGTTGAAGGCAAGTATGTGTGTGCGTATGGCTATTTGGGGTGAAAAAAAGAGAACCAGGAGCAGAACCCTGAGGAACAAAATAGCCAAGATGAAAAATAAAGTTGTAGGACTAGTAAAGGAAAGTCTCCTCCATGTGGATAGCAATGCATCTATGTAGTCATGAAATCTGAAATCATTGATAAGCAAAACAACTTTGACTTCCCATTATGGTCTTAGGGAGGGTGTGTGCGTAATAACACTGGTGAAGCTGGACTCAGCCGACCTGCCATCCTACATCCCAAGCGCGCGGGTTCACGCTGGCACGCCTCGGCCTCCTGCGCGCGTGCTGGGTGACCGCGATGGGTGCGAAACGGCGCCAGCCGGCCCCACTGACCCGCACCGGGCGCTCCTCCCGCCTGCGGTTTTCGCTGCTGATGGGAGACGCGCTCAACCCTGTGGCGGAAGGAGCTTCATTTCTGCTCCATTAACCTGTCCCGCTGTCCAGCAGTTCTCTTTTCCGGACGCGGCGGTTCCCCTCCTTCCTAAGTGACTCCGGGGTCCTAGTTAGGTTCCGAGTCCCTACCTGCGGCGCCCACGGAGCCCCTTGCCCTGCTTGGCACTCACTTGCCTCTCACTTTCTTCCGAGACTTGACTCCCTGCAGGTCTGGCTCTGGACCCTGTTTTTGACCTGTGTTTTTTCTCCATCATAAAGAGGGAGGATAATTAGGACGAAACTGTGAGGAAAACTCTCCCAAATATTTATACGTGCAATTCACGGAAGGTGGAATTTGACCTGGCCGTGGCCCCCGCACCAGGCTCTGACTCCCAGGCGGAGGAGGCAGTTGGTGAAGTGAAGCTGTGCGCGTGGCAGGACGGCAGGTCAGAGCAATCCGCAGGAGCGGCGATAAGCCCAGTGCAGCCCAATTGCATTTTAAAGCAAACATGACTTTAGGGCACGAGGATAAAAGAATACAGCTTTGTAAATTGGAAGCCAAGACGTTTGCGAGTAGAATAAGCTGAGTCGTTTTATTTTAAATTCAGTACCAAGTGGTAGGTTGCACATTCAATACTGGGAACAGTGCATCAGAAGCTGAAAGGGACAGTCTTAGTCCCTTTCCAAGGAATGTGCCTGGTAGTCAACTAAGCAGGTCTGAACTGTGGAATAAATGGGCCTGGAAATATCTCTTCCTCATTAATCTCCAGTTGAAAGTATACAGTAAGTGGTTTGGATATTATTTTGAGAATGTCTCTTTAAGCAAAAATTTATTTTTAATGGCAAATGTTTTAGGGTATGGTTAGCTACATTTTCCTGGGTGTCAAACACATGTTTCCTGAAAATCATAAAATAGCTTCCTTCTGTTCTTAGCATGAGTGACATAAATATGGATATATCCCATTCTCTTGTTTCCACAATGCTTAACTGTGTTATAGCAAATGTCAATAGCGAATTAACTATCCCTTTGAATGTTTCAAATGTGACTTTTAATTAAGCATATTAACCTGATGTATCATCGTTTGAGCAGCAACTAAAATAACATTATCTGCATTTTAAACTTCTGATTCCTGCAGAACATGAAAAGCACTTTAAGAGGCTTGCGTTAATGCATATTTCATTATAATGTAATTCTGTATTAGATATTCCACTTATGCATAGAGCCAAAGTAATTTCTGCTCTGTAGTAATGCCTTTTTAAATGCGTAAACCACAAAGATTCGGGAAAGCTTAACCCTTTGTGAATCTCAGCATTGTCTTCCTGTCAGGTGGAATCTCACCTTTAGTTAATGGAATACAGTGCTCAAGTTTCAGAATGGATGGGGTGAGAAAGAATGGAGGTAACGTGTTCTGTACAACATTAACTGATTAGGGATAATCCAGAGCATACCCTGAGCATTTTCCCTTTATTCCACAGGTAGACAGCTGAGCAGTTTTGCTGCACTGAGCAGTAGCCAGGCTGAGCTGTACTCAAGAGGTTAGTGAAGGGGCTGGGGGGCTGCCGTGACCATATACATGAGAACACTTGCAATATAAATGCATGAAGAAACCATGGGAGCTAGATGCCTGGTCCTCTGCAGGGCTGCCATAAAGCGTCCTGCACACTATTTCTAATAGACCTTTTACAATTTTTATAGCTTCCCGAGTTATTTTTGAGTCAGGACTAGCATTCAATTATTTC
This sequence comes from Choloepus didactylus, assembly GCF_015220235.1. NCBI lineage: Eukaryota > Metazoa > Chordata > Mammalia > Pilosa > Megalonychidae > Choloepus > Choloepus didactylus. Next base: position 152,434,590 of record NC_051307.1, on the reverse strand, counting down.
CTGTTGAATAAGGAACAAAATAGGCCTAAAGACTGAAAGGAAAAGCTGCTGTGGGGAGTGGTCTCTCCAGATGGAAGTTTTCTGGCAGATTGTGATTTGTGACTCAGAATGAGCCCAGATTACTCTGCCATATGGGTGGCATCAGAGCCTGTAGACACTGATCCAGCTACTCAGCAGACTCCTCCTAAGTGCCTACTATGCACCAGTTACTGGCTGAGCACTGGGGAAACAAAGATGAGAAAGGGATACTATCTGTCACCAAGAAGTCCATTCATTCATTCATTCATTCATTCCACTAATATTTACTGAGCATCCAGGATGTACGAGGTACTGTGCACCATATATTAGAGGAGCTAAACATGTAAACACAGAGTAAATTACCATCTGCTGTGACAAATTCAGTTGTAAAAATAGGGGGGAAATGCTGTGCAAGCATAGAAGTGGAGGGAGAGACTAATTTTATCAGGGGAGTCACAGCAATCTTTGCAGACAAAGTGACATTCAACCTGAATCTTGAAGAAGGATTAGGGGGTAAAATGTGGAGGATAGAGGGCAAGGCCATTCCAGGCAGTGGGAACAGCATGAGCAAAGTCATGGAGTTAAAGATTCATGTTTGGAAGAAAAATAAGGAATTGAATGTGGATATAGCATGCGCTCATAGGCAGAAAATGCAACTAAGATCTGTGCAGGATCTTCTCTGTCATGTTAGAACTTTGACTTCATCCCATATGCAGGGAATGACAAATCCAGGCCCCCTGCACCCCAACCTCATGGCAGGTGTCCCCAGTCTGCCATGAATGGCATTCTTTCCTGCTGAACCTATACTGTCAGAATCCTTCTTATACAGAGCTTCAGGAAGCTACCACCAACTTATTAGACTTGATACACAGGAGAGATATATTTGCCATCTTAGCTACAGGCAAAGGAAGCTAACTGAGGTTTTCAAATACGGTAATGACAAGATCAGATTTGATGATTAGGAAGATTCTTTTACAAAAATCTTAAATCAGGAGAATCTTAAATCAGGAAAATGAGTAGGGGATTGCTTAATAGTTTATGTCAGTGGTTTTCAAACTTGGCTGCACATTGAAATACCTGGGAGGCTTGTTAAAAATATCTATGCTTAGGAGCCACCCCAGATCAATTAATTCAGAATTTTTAAAGACGATGCCCCAGATATTTCACATGCACGAGGGTCGAGATTCATTTGTCTGGGTATCAGATAGTGGTGACATTTATTAAACAGAAGAGGCTTTATCCTCCTTCAGTGTGAACTTGGGGAAGAGGGAGGACAACTTGGGGAAGTTGATATTGCCATTGTTGGTCTTTACTCAAGTAGTACTACTAATAATGACCATGCTTTCTTAAGCATCTTCTATGTGTTTGCTGACTTACATAGAGAGATATATTTCATTTAATCTTCTGAATAAATATTTATTATACCCAATTTTTGTAAATGTGGTAGCCATGTCTCAGAAATCTTAAATAACTTGCTTATGATTGTAAGGCAATCTGATGCCAGAAGTTATATCCTTCCCACTACTCCATGTTGCTTTCAGGGCTTTTATATGAATCACACATAACAGACTGGAAATATGAGAAGGAGCAGTTGGAGAGTATGTTGCTACTCTCAGGCATGATCAAGTTCACTTTCAGGAACTATAAAGCCCAAGCCTTCTGATGTGAAGTAGGCTGGGGTGGTCTTTGGCTCAGGAAATGGTGACTTTATACCTCCTTTAGTATTCTTGGGGAACTGATGGGAACATGAACATTTCTCTGTGGTCAGGACAGGTTATTCCCACCAGTCAGGAATGTATGCACATCACACATTGCCCCGACCTGAGTGGTTTGCTTGGTTGTGACTGCCGTCACCACATGGTACAAAGAGCTACCAAAAATTAAGAGACATGATGGCTCACTTTAAATGTCCTTTTGCAAACTTTTCTAAAACGTGGATTTATTTCCCTGGTTATTTAACAACGAAGCAATGCTCCACGGCTGCTTAATTATTTGGGTTATTTCAGAGCTAGTAAGTAGGAAACTAGTGGTAGCAGTAGTATTCTCATTAAAGACTAAATTTTTATTTTTTAGAATTTCCCTACACAACCACGTCAGCTATAATAGCCAGCACCCATGATGGGCATTTAATTTGGCAACCTGGATTTCATCTATGACTTTGAAGGCTGCTCCATGGCTTAGGTGATAGGCCATGGAGTTTGGGCCCAGAGACAGGCACACTGCTGCAGCCAGGTGAGCCTCATGGTCTGTCCTAGTAACAAAGGATACCAGCAGTGGAATGCAGAAAAGAGAGCAGAATTCTGAACTCTGAGTCTAATGCTTTCAATTATCAGATTGTATTAATTCCTAGCAATAGAGCCAAGTAGAGGGTGTTTTATTGATTTGTTCTGATTTATTCTCTTTACAAAACGTTATGCATTTCCTAGTATCTGCTTTTTTATTTATTGTTGGAAGGAGACCCTAGAACTGAGTTTTGCAGCTGTGTTCTGTGGAGCCCCAGGATTGCTTGGTGGGTGAGGGGGACTTGAGTGGATGTCATGGGGAGGAGAAGAAGGTGGGGAGGAGGTTTGAACTCTAGGTTGTAGGCCTTCCATCCTATTTTCAACCAGAGTAGTTTGCTTTTATTAATTTTATGCTGCAAAAAAAATCTGCTACAATTGCTGTGAAGAACACTGCACTAGACATAAGAAATCAGAGTAAAACATTTGCATATGTCAATCTATTGGACTTCTTGCAATTTTAATCATCTGGAAATCCAGTTTTGTTCCTGTACTTATCTGGAAAGAGTATCTGAGCATAGCAGAAAAAATTATCACAAAGCCCATGCACTTGACTTTTAGAAATTTGTATCTACCTTCAGGCCCTTATACCATCACCAATAGATGGAAAATAGATTTAAAGATAAAGTTTCTGATTTAACAATCCTGATAGCTTAATAGCAGAGGGCTATTAGAAGCTGACTTACTGAAAAGTAATAGATGTCCACAGGGAGAAAGCAAATTAAGCTTTAATTACCCACTGCGCTGGAGGGACTATCTCATAGTGGGTAGGAGCAGGGACTCTGGAACCTGACAGATTTATGTTCATGACCCAGTTTGGCCCCTTTCTGGCTTTGTGACTTTAAGCCTCAGCATTCTTATCTATAAAATGGACATATTAGCAATATCTACCTCATGATGTTCTTGTGTGGATTAAATAAAACCGTGTGTGTAAAGTACTTATCAGATCCTAGCAGAATAACAGCTCTGGTTATGAAGTGATCTTGAGCCATTTTATGTATAAACACTAAATTCTTGAGGGCATCATAGCATCATAACTATATATAATAACAGATTCATAATGATAACTCCAAATCATTAAAATACGCCAAGTTTGCCTAATAAGGCAGAAGACTACATAATACATTTCAGAAAACTTTCCAAATAAAATCATGTTTAAAATAAAAACCACTTTAAAGAACTAGCTTCAGTTATCTGAAAAATTGACACAAGTAGAACATTGTTATGGCACTGATCATGGCATGCTACAGGATTCCTTTTATTAATTTCATTTAAAAAAACCCAATTAGATGACTAAACTACAGCTAACTTTTATATTTTAGAGAAGATTATTTATAGATTGTAGGGGAGAGAATATTGTAATTTTATCAACAAATACTTATGGAGTCCCTGCCATGAGCAAAGAGCTGTTAAAATTGCTTTCTCATCTCCAATACGACCTGCATTGCTTCGCCTTAGAGTGAATGTTGTCAGCCTCATATAGATTAGGATCTCCCATCTTTCAGTACCTACCCCACCCCCTGTACCCCCCTTGCCCATTAAGAATGGTCACTGGACTTCCTGGGGCTTTTACTGCCTTTCCTAAATTGTATTTTGGTACCCGTGCTCTACCTGGATGTCACCTGTGCCCTTCCTGGATGTTACCTGATAGAGAATATCAGCTGAAACCAAATGATGCAAATTGCTCACTTCCAAAGAGTTAAGGAGAAGACGTTCACTCCTGTTACCAGTTCATTTATTGGATCTGAACGTTCACAAATGCCCTAAGTCAGTCAGGCATACTTCAGTCTTACTGGGCAGCACTTCTGCAGAACTTCTGGACTTTCCCAAAACTTTTCTGTCTACTTGCCACAGCAGAATCCTCTGGAACACTGGTTAAACAAACAGATCTCCTGGCCCTTCTCCCAGACTGCCTGAATCAGATTATTCAGAAGTGGGACCAGTGAACCAAATGTTTGATGAGTGCCGGAAGGTGTTCAAAGCTGCCTCCAGGCTTGGAAACCACTACTTTTAGAGGCAGCTTGACAAATCCTGATGAAGGTTATTCGGGATCCAAAGAATGGGTTGGGAAATCCTCAGCCTTTCATCCAAATTCCTTTTTCTACCTAGATCCGTGCCTTCTTGTTGGTAAAGGAGCATCTGCCTGGATTCTTTAAAAGTCAGAGCCCATTACTGCTTCTTGTCAGGGCCAGAGAAGACCCAGCCATGGCCTCATGAAAGAGATTCACATGCTTTTAGCTTTTCTGTCCTTGAGGAAAATGGTAAAAGAAGCAAGGAGAGACCCTTGAATGCCAATCAAGTGACTTTTGTATATAAGACTGACATGGATGCCCCTTGGAATAAAAAGTTATTTACTTAGACTCATTTGTATTTGGAGAGATGTGAAATGTGTACTTCTTATATCAAGTTGAAAAACTGGCTCTTTTATCATAGTGGTCTTGGAAAGTTTTGAGAAAGAAAAGAAAGGCTTCTCATTTTGCTTGTGATGCCATGGTGTTAATGGCTGTCAGCTCAGTTGTGCCTAAGTACATTTTAAGAGGCTTCATTATAAATAAAACTAAATCCTGTTGTCTGTATATTTCAGTTTGCACACACACACACAATGTGGCAAAGAGAAGGACATTGCAAACATTTTTGGTCTGATTCAGTCTTTGCATCTTTCTGTGACAGAGTGAAAATCCTGACAGGCAAGTAGGCAGGGCAGTGTTATGTTTAACAAACACCTTCATGAAACCCATAGGGGGCTGAGGGAGGGAGAGAGGGAACAAGAGAGCTAGTCAGCTCAGCTTAATCATTTATTTCTGATTTAACTCATTCCCAGCCATCTTTGTGTTCAGATCTTGGGACATGCATGCAAAAATATTTAAATGACTCTTTAGCAATAATGATTCATTTGACTGCACACCAAACCACGTGACAGTCTTACAGGCGCTTGCTTCTGCTCATAGCAGCCACTGGCTTAAAGACAAGAATCAGAATGGCCCAGGGAAAATCTATCACCTTGATGGTAAAGACAAGTTAAAGCAGGCTGAGGGTTGTATATCTAAGCTGCCAGGGTATTAAAATAATCATGAATGTGGGTATGGTGCTTGGCAGTTTACCACTATCACAACAGCTTTCCCCACTTTGAAGATTAGAAAACAGAGATTTGAAAAGGTTAAGTGATTTTTTCCAAGTCAGTCAGTTATTAAGTGAAAGAGCCAGGAGTTTGAACCCATGTGTTTTGAATTCAAAGCCCTTCTATGTTCCACAACATTACACACTGCCTTTGACTTGTGACATAAAAGAATGCTATGTGAACTGAAAATTTCTTCACTTCTCTATTAGATATTGTTGGCTTATTAGTGAATTATAGCCAAGGAGTGGTTGGGAATGCTGGGGCCCTTCAGATTCCATAATTTAAATCTTATTTATGCCTCCTAAGCCAGCCTCTGTGTCAACCAACAGCCTGAGGGATGGAAGTTTGGCAGCCTCATGCTACTACCTGCTACCAATGGTTTCACTCTCAATCATTATCAGTAATTATTTGCAAGTCCCCTGGAATTCCCCCTTGCTCTAACTCAAAATCATCTCAATGGTGTTTCCTTTGATGTGGAGATTCATCATGTGGCTCCTCGGACAGATGCCCTCAACCTCCTTTCCTGCTAGTATGCATTGACTGTCATCTTTTTCTTTTGTAATGAATTACAATTTGCACAGCTGCATATAAGCAGAGTGGTTGGCGGGAACAGACACAGCTTCTAGCTCTCTTGCTCACCTATTCAGCTCAGGCCTTGGGATGAGGATTTTCTCTGCTTGAGACCCAGGCTGCTCAATTCTCACTCAGTGGATAATGTTCCTTTTCCCTGTCCCCCTACTTTGCTTTGGGTCTTCCCCTTGTACTACTTTGTTCTCTTAATATGAGTTAATTACTCTTCAGATTCTTTTCACTGGTGTTCTTAAGGCTTTCTATCACACTATATTGTACATGATTTAAAAATGCTTTAGTGCTGGTGAACAATAGTTATGACTAAAAGATGAGATTGTTGAGGTGTACTTTGGAGTTCTCGATAATCACATCTACTCTGATGCCTTCCTTTCCCGTCCAAAAGCTGAGATCATCTGCATTCAGTTCTAACCATTAAGTTCATGTCAATTCACTGTTTTCTGACAATTACTAATATGACTCTGAGAGTGACAACTGTTTCTGTAAAAGAGAGATGTTTACTGGATTATGGGGTGTGCTGTGCACAATTACAGCTCTCAAAAGTTGTTAACTGACATGGGAAAAAGCAACAAGACTAATGTATGGGAGAAATCTCAAAAGCAGCTAGGATACAACATGAGAACTGTTTTTGCATCATACATTGTAAACAAAATAAAAGTGACTTGGAACATGGTTGATTAAATTCATGTTAGAGGTCCTCAGTACCATTATATCACACTAAGTCTCCTGGGCACCCTTATGTGCTGTCACCCAACAAACTATAATTTCATGCTTGAAAGGCCTAATAAAGTCTTAGGATCCAGATTCTGTGCACAGCCATGCCAAGCCACAGAAGTTAAGTGAAAAGCAAATAAATAAGTAAAACAATGGATAGAGATTGAAAGACAGCTCCCATCAACAACCTGAAATGAAGCATGTCTCTTCTTGGGATACATGAGTGTTTTGCTATCATTTAACTATGGGACCATTTTGATTACCTGCTTATTCAATATTTAATAGACATTTACTTAGCGTCTGTTATAGGTACTAAAGAGTGGTTGAAATTTCCCAATGGAAAACCAGATGGGCTCCCCATCCCAACCTTTCTATAGCTGGTGGAGTCCTTTGAAGAAACTCTCTCAAAGAAGTTTCAGTTCATGCCACTGGCAGCTTTTCTGTGGCTCTCCACAGCATTTTCAAGATTTCTGCTGGAAAGGGAGCACCGACCCCTACTCTTTCTCTGATGCTATTCATGCCTTTACCATATCATCTATATTTCAGATTATACTCAGAAAAGGTCTCTTGCTCAGGTCTTATCTTCACTATTACCAATGATTCTCTCAAGGTTGAGAAATCTGTCTCCAGGTAGCTTTTCATTTGTTCTTTCTTAGACGCCAGCATGAATGGCTGGTACAAGGAATATAAAGAAGGGAGACTGGGAATCCACTGAAATGTGTTAGCTGTCCTCAGCACAAAAGGCTTTCTTCATTTGAGAAGGGCCTAACTTTCATATATTTTGTACAGTGAGGCTACATCTTGCAGGTAGCAGAGTCATAATTAAAGCTGAAAAGGGCATAATTCTAAGAAAATTCTTAAGACTATCTCTCCTTCATCCTTCAGGCTGAAAAGTCTTTGTTCAAATGCCTTTGGTATTTACAATTGAATATAACCAATTCTTTTCTCTGTGTTTATCTCAGGATAGCATTACTTTGGTATGATTAAGAAGCATTTACTTTAATTAAGTCTTTTTTTTTTTTTTAGCTGTTCTTTAACACTTCTGTTATGTAGGTCCTTTGGAGCTGAGCTTGAGGGTGCCTAGCTCTCATGAACATTTGGTCATGGGAACATACACCCAAGATGCGTTCAGTTTGGGAGCCACAAATGCCTGAAGGTAAAGATTTTTGGTCTTTTGGGTGGTTTGAGTGGTCCAGAATAAGGTTTAATAGAAACAGTTGTCCATTCATAAATGGATTGAGATGCAAAGGAGGGCAAGAGAGTCATTGTAGGTCATGGCTGTACAATGCAAATTTAGACTGAAGAAGGAGATATAGGAGGACACTGCAATAGTCACTCTTGGGTATCTGTGAATTTAAAAACACTTAGCAAGAGGTGCTGAGTTGCTTTCTATGGTTCTATAAGCAGGGAAGCTGTGGTAAAGTTGTTGGGGAGAGATGTGGAGAATAACAATAGCTTTGGATACTAATTTGAGAATAAAGATCCCTAAGGAATTTCTGAACCCTGCTCAAGTAAATGGGAAATATATTCCTTTACCAAAACTACTCCAATAAGCAAATGCCTAAAAGGGTGCTATCTGGATTCAAGGGTTTGAACCTTTCGCAGTGATGTGATTTACTAAATGCATAAAAATGCGAGCATAACTGATCCTTTTTTCTTGATAGTGCTTACTGACATGGACAGGGGCAGATCCAGATTTTGTGGGGCATAAGGTTGCCCATTGGGAGGGCCCTCCTTAACGAAAAGAATACAAATTTTGAATATAAAATAAGGGCAGGCCCCTGAAAAGGGGCTCCTGCAAGTGAAGGGCCCTGAGACTTGAGCTTTACTGATCCCAATGAATCCACCTCTGGTTGTGGAGCTGTGTCATAATAACAACTCAGTGGGATGAGCCATGAAGGTTGGAGACCATTCTGTACCACACAACTACATCAGCCAGGCAAAGGGAAGTGTGTAAACCATGGTCCTAAGGTTCGTGGCTCAGTGAGCACACCTGAGTGCTTTGCTGGCCAGGCTAGAAGCTGTTCTGTGGAACCCTTAAGGAAGAGACCTCTCACTGAAATAAACACCAGAATGTCTGCTTCCTTATGACCAGCAGGCCCTGATCCAGAACTTTCTGAGCTGGAAGTTTCCTCACGAGACCACTTACAAAGCTTACTGCTGACATGTTCCTGTTCATTATTGGACGACCTTAGGTTTAAAACACAACTAGAGCAACTAGGGTTCAAATAAAATAACATTCAAAGCCAATCAGCTCCCAGAACTGGATTTGTCAATTAACTTGAGCAACTTGCTACAAATCAGGCTCTTCTCGACATACAGACATACCCCTGTGGTCATGTCCAAGGAAACTGAAGATGAGCTGCAATAATTCCTACTGGGTGATCTATTTAATCACCCAGCAGGGTATGGCATGACTAGAGCATGTTCAAGTTCAGACATGCGCAGCGTGCACACACACACACACAGACTCATAAAAATGTGTCTCTTCCTGAAAAGGTTATTCCTTCATTGTATCTTATCTATCTGTGAGCAAATTGTCAAAACAATCCTCCAATGCTAGATAATATAATCTTCAAATGCCAGTAATATAAAAATGACTGTAATAATAGAAGTGACACCATTACCATCCATGGCACCGGCACTTTTACTGTTTCTCAAATCTGCCACTATCCTATTTTCTAGTCTTTATTCCTTTATTCACTGAAATGACTGATAAGGGCAGTTTGGACACCCAGAAGAGGAGATAATGGTTTTGACCTTAATAGATGGTTTGACTGTGCAGTGCATCCCTAGACTTAATACTAAAAGAGACTACGGATGTGTTTTTCCTTGCTTTTCTTCCTCTTTATTGTGGATGCAACTAATTGTGTGTGATCATGAGAACACGAGCACGTGTTTGACAGGAAATGTTAAATTCCTTTTGATTTTTTTTTTCCAGTGTGTGTGGTGGCAAGAGAAGGAGGGTGTTCTTTTAAAATTCTTTCCTTTTTCTAGGCAAAGTGTGAAAATAGAAGGTGAGAGTGAGCCAGTTCTCAGAATAAGATGTTCTACCAAGATGCAAAGAGGGAAGAAAAGTCATTTTCAATAGCTTGGAGAGTGGGGGTCGATCATATCACTGACATGGCTTCATCATGTGGTCTTGGCTTCAGCAATAAAATACCGTAGAGAGCAAACTGCAGGAGTCTCTATTGTGTTTTCTGAAATGAATTAAAGGGGTCTGCTGGAACTTAGAGTGCTAGGAGGGTGGCATATCTACCCTTGATTCTTCTGATGGTGTCAAAGATGATTCATTGTTATATATAAAAAGAAACACTTTTGTCTGCTGTTCATACATCAAAAATGACAGAGGATATATACTTTCACCTAGGATATTTATCCAATGTTGCTGCCTCAGAAGCATGGTTCGAAGTCCCATGAGTTCCCACACAAGGAGACTTTCGATCTGTGATATGTGCTCTGGCCAAGGCCTTTAGCCAACTACCTGAGCAATATTCTATCTAAGCTATCAGCAAGATGTAGTGATCAATAGTTTTAACAGCCTGCAAGTTATGGCTGAAAGAGTGGCTTACCTATCAAAACCACGTATCGCCTGGAATAATTATGATTCTAGCTTTGGGGCTGGAAATTATTTAAATGAAAGATTATTTACAAAGGGAACAGCAGGGACAAGTATCATGTAAATTAGATTCATTAAATGGACAGATTCACTCACAGTTCATTTTGGGATAATTTATGCCAGTTTTCTCTGATGTCATCTGTTGAGGTTAATAATTAGTCATGCTTATCATTAACTGATGGAGGTTGCTTTGTGTAATGGCAGAAGGAGGCATATTATTTGTGAAAGCTCCTATGAATATTGAGCTTTCAATGGTTTATTTGCAAATGCAACTCCTGTTTTCTCAACCAATTCAGTATCCTGATGCATTTAGCACCATATTCTCAGGAGCTTTACAGAAGAATATATTTCTCTTCACTAGTATATAAACCGTCAAGATCAAAAGAGAATAGGGTAAAATGTTCATTCTAAATCTGTAGTGCTTTCTGCTTAGAACTAAAAAGAATATTTTAGTACATTAAGAAGTACATTAAGAAATCTCTTTCTTAGGCTAAGTTATAGATCTCTTGAGAAATATAATATTATGATGCCCATTTACAAGATTTTATGAATAGAAAATTAACTTTAAAACTCTTAAAACTCCATGTATGTAAGACATATAAGGAAGGCACGTATCTAAGATGGTAAGACATTGCTCCATTTAGACTTTTTGAAATTCCTCCTATTGCCTGCAATCCTTATGTGTCTCAGTTGTGTTAGTTAGTGACTCTGACCTTGAGAAGGTAACAAAAATGATACCCACCATTAATGTTGTTTCTTTTTTAAAAAACAATATATTTCCTGGCATGTAATTGTTCTTTTTTTTTTTTTTTTTTTAATACTTGACCTCCTACGGTATTTTACACTTACATCATTTCCCCATTTATAATTCTTTCTTGTCTCAGTGTTTTAAAAAAGTAAAGCGTTATGTAGTTCTTTTAAAAAAATTCAACCAAATAATAATGATCATAAAATTCTAAACTATTTATCTTGAAAATAAATTCTGAAGGTAGTGAAGTTGCTGAGAGATGTTTTGCAAAACAGCTGGATGAAGGAGACAGTACCTGGGTTAAGTCCTGAGCTTTGTGTTGTGTAACAATGGAGGGAACACCGAAGCGGGGAATACCGCACCTGGATTGAGTCTGGTTTTGGACATATTGACTGTCAGCTGTCTTTCAGGCATACAGGTTGAGACAACACATAAATTGTATCTGTGTATCTAGACTGACAGAGTATAAATTTGATTCATGCTTGCTTCTGTGCTATTTTAATCCAATGGTATAGACAGAGTCACTTAGGGAGAGAGACTAGAGTAAGAAAAGGGCCTTGGATGAAACCTTAACTTTAGCATCTAATGGACAGAGGAAGATAAGCCTGAGAATGAATGGCCAAAGAAGGAGGAGGAACTCAAAGACAGTGGTATTCTGTCAGGAAAGACAGGAGAAGGAGTATTATAAGAAGGAAGCAATCAACAGTATTATATGCTGCTGAAAAGACATTTCAGAAGAGAACTGAAAAATGTCCATCTGGTTTAGAGGTATGGAGCCCATTGTTGATCTAATAAGCTGCTTTAGTAAAGTGGTTGAGGTGGAAGACAGATATAAATAGGTGGAGGACTGACTAGGAGGAGAGCAAATGGAGACAGTGAGATAGTGAAATTTTCTGAGAAGTTTGGCTATGTAGGAAAGAGATAGAAAATGATAGGCCAAGGGGTTGTAAGGTGAATGTAAGTTTTTATTTATGCCATTGTTGTTAAATGGTTAAGACTTAAACATTTAAAAAGCCAAATCAAAGGACCTATTTGAGGAGGAATAGTTGACTATATAAGAGTAAGAATATGGGAGAGGATGTGATTCAAAGGACAGATGAGGAGAATTGAAAGAAAAGACAAGGTGTAAAAGTAGGTTGGTTTTGATGTTTGATGGATCAATGGGAGGAGTTGCTATCTGATCACTTCTATATTCTCTGTGAAGTAGGAGGTAAGATCATTGTTGACAGTGAGGTGGGAGGTTATAGGGCTGGCAGTTTGAGGAGAATAAGGAAGATTTGAAAAAGTAACTGAGGATAGTGACCAGAGAAGTGAAACAGGATAGTTGGTTAGTACTGAGGATCCATATAAGGTTGGTGATCCAGAATTTAAAAGGGAGCCGGCCACTGGTGTGTAATTTCTCCAGTAGAGCTCAGCTACTCAGATGCAGTCCCTCCAAAAGCAGAGTGTTGGATTCATCACTGTTTTGGGTTTTGCCAGAAGGGTGTACCAAAAAGATGATGGATTGAGGAATCTGGAGTGCTTGTAAGAGTGTTACTGAAATAACAGAGCATGGAATCCAATCTGGATAAGTAGGAAAGTGAAGAAAGAAAGGATAGACATTAATGAATTGAAGTTTCACATCAGGTCAAAGAAGGGTCTCATCTATTCATATGCCACCCTTAATGGTGTTTGTCTATAGAAGGGAAAAATGTATAGTTCGAAAGTTATGAATCTTTAAAGCCTCTTAATACAAGCAATTACTTTTTGATAAAGCTAAAGAGCAAATAAGAACTAAGTCCAATTTTAACAACTCTCCCAAATCTGTAGGAGGGCCCAAGCACCGACAAAACAAATTCAAAGGCAAGCTCAAGCTTGTATATTTTCTTATCTGAATATAGAATTCTCCCTGTATACCAGTTGTAACTCTCAGCACAATGAACTTGCAAAATATATATATATATATATATATATATATATATATATATATCCTTTTCATTCATTGTGTACAAAGAACTTATAGTGCAGATTAGGAAAAAAATGGAGGAAGAAGATGGAGGAAGAAGATGAAACCATAGTTTTACTCAAAGCAGAAACTCATTTAATTTTTCTGTTATTCTTAGCAAAATAAATGCTGACCCAACTGCTGGAGAAAACTGATTCTTGATGTTGAAAAAAACAAACTTTAAAATAATCATTCTACAGTCTCTTTTCTTTTTTTGTACAGTATGGCCTTTTTAATATTATATTACTTTTCTTAAAACCTTTGGATAAAATGGAAAGGGAAATAAATAAAATACTATCTATGTGGAAAACAGGAGGAAAAAAGTGTCAAAGAACTTATGCATTCAAACTCCGCAAAATTTTTCAGATGACTATTAATTTCCTTCACCAAGTCGTAAGTAATGTCACCAGCAAGGGCAAGTCTAATTTTTTTTTTTTCTCCAGAAAGGAAAATGTTTAGTTATTCCAGAGAAGTAAATGAAGGGAAATGGAAATTTCTCCTCAGCAACTAAGCCTCAAATAAACAAAATACATCTAACAATTCAAGGACTTGAACTTGGACCTGGTAGTAGAGACAGTTGCTAGAACCCCAGAAATCTGTGAGTCTATGTGTTTTAGTTTCCTTGAATGCTCAAGCAAATACCATGCAATGGTTTGGCTTTAGCAATGACGATTTATTTGCTCATGCTTTTGAGGCTAAGTTAAAGTCCAAATCAAGGGAGCTGGTCCACTGGTGTGGTGATGCTTTCTCCCTGAAGACTGTGGCATTCTGGGGCTGGCTGCTGGTGATCCTTTGTCCTTAGCTTGTCACATGGCAAGGTACATAGTGGCCTCTTCTGGCCTCTCCCTCCTCTTCCATGTTCAACAGACCATGATTTCAATTTCTGGCTGCTCCCTCTGTGGCTTTCTCTCCCTCTGTCTGAGTTTTATTCTGCATATGAAAGACTCCAGTAATATGATTCAAACCCATCCTGAATGAGATGGGCCATCAAAGTAACCTCATCAAAAGGTCCTATTTACAATGGGTTCACACTCACAGACACGGACTAAGTTCAAGAACATGTTTTTCTGCGGTATATACAGCTCCAAACCATCACACTAAGAGATGATGGATCAAATTTGTCCCAGCAAGGAACACCCAAAGGGTATTTCATCATTGGATTTGGTCATGCACTGGCTCAGTAACTTTCACAAACATGACAACCAATCATTTAGAACTTTACTAGAGAAAGGGCTTCATGCCTGGTTTGATCAGATGGTAGTTATGAGAAAGGGATAGGAATAATTTTGTTTGTTTCAACACATGCAGTGGTAGGAAAGCCAAAAGGGAAAATGAAGAAGACCACTCAAAGGAAACAGACACAATGAGGAGTAAAACTGAAAGTCAAACTTCCCCCAAAGAGAATTTGGTATAAGAAAATGCAGGCATTTTTGGCTAAACCAGGGATAAAATGGAAACTACATCCATTTGAGGTCCAGTGTTCTAAAACACAAGATAGGAAAAGGGGTCCTGGATGGGGGCAGCCTACCCTATGCTCTGTGTTTTAGTGCCTGCTTTGCTGAGCTCATCTGTAAAATGAGAGAAATGTCAGCTGCTCTGCATTATAATAAAAGGTCCACCATATTTGTGACCCTTCCCACTCTTATCAATAGCCATTTTATTGACCCAGGATAACTATCTTTTCAAACTTTTCTTCCAATACTGGAGATGTATTTTATAGATAACTCTGCCTTGAAAGAATTGCTCCCAAACCAAAATAATGAAGGGGATCCAGTTAGGAAAAATATCTGTATGGTGACAATCAATTCAAGGAGATTCATAAAAATGATAAGTTCATGCTTGTTAGGAGTGAGGTAAGATCACTTCCTTTGTTTCTATAAGAAATGAAGTAAAAGCAGCTCAAGCTGGAAGGTGGATGAGAAGTTAAGCGGCTCTTGACAGCAACATGTTGGACTTTCTGTTTATTTCAAATAAACTATTCCACTTATTTCTTTCATTTTCACATACACTTCCTGTGATTGAATCACAGGAAGTCAATATGTCAATTATTTACTTCCTGGGAGCCTAAGAAAGCACCTCTATTTATGATACACCATCAGACAGAACAATTACATTTTGTTGAGTTTGTAAGGATAAAAACATGACAAGTGCACCATATTTCTGAAAAATAGATTCCAAGCGTATAACAGAGAGCCAGGCATCTCTTTCCTTTTTTCACATAAAGCCATGCAAAAATATATATTCTTTTTTGTACAAGTGGATTTTGTTTGGCCAATAAGAGGCCAAATTCTCATGGAATCACTTTAGAGGTGCTTCCATTGTGCAGTATGGTTCTGATTGAAAGCATAAATAAACATAAAAGACTGAAAAATGTGCTCCAAGTTCCATGCCTGGTAAAAAAAAATGTGGAGAATTCCATATGGGAATCATTATTGTTAAGGCTTCAGGGGTTCCTGACTGCACTTTGTTAGGGAAGATGCTCTTGTGAAAGTACAATTTGGGGCTGGGAATTCCTTTTACTTTCCAGAGGAGAAAACTGCGGTTTGGAGGGACTGACTCAGGCATGGCCAGCAAAGCTGGGGCTAAAAACCAGAACTTCTGACTCCTAATCTTGCTGCACTCTGACCTTTGGGGCCCAAAATTGTGCTCTTTAATATGATCTCTGCTTTAGCTGGAAAACACCTGACTTTTCTCACAATGAGCACTCAATTTATATAAATAATAGAAGCTTGCATATAATGCTTATTTCTAATGGTAGATGAATAGGCAGTTTATTTTCATGGACGGATGGGATTCCCCAAAGTCTGTGCTTATGGGGGCAGGAGGAAGCCTGCTGCCCTGGTCTGCTGATTGCAGCCAGGGAGACCCCCTCTTTCTTCCTTCTCTTCCCCAGCCCCGGGTTGGAAAGACTGGAGCAGGGTTCATGGAATAGTCCCACCTCTGAGTGTTTATTCCTAGTGAGAGACACTTGCAAAACACGATGGCATTTTAGACCATCGTTGAGCTGGAAAAAAAGGTTATTTTACCTGAAGAGTTTGGGGTCCTAGTGAGAGACACTTGCAAAACACAGTGGCATTTTAGACCATCGTTGAGCTGGAAAAAAGGTTATTTTACCTGAAGAGTTTGTAGCTGGGCTTAAAGGCATGTACCAGAGAGGAGAGGGGCCCTGATAACCTTTCTGTTCCTGCAGAGGCAGGTGCTGACATGTCAGCCCTGGCTGCTCCTCTCTCTGGGGCAGAACCTGGTGCCCATCATCCTATGCAACTAGGGAAAAACTGCAGTGTGTGACTCTGAAGGGGGTTGGGGCATACTGGATCATGTCCCTAAATAATAATAGCTGCCTTTTATTGAGGGCCTATTCCGCAACTCCCCCACCCCACCCCCACCCCAGGGCCTGTGCTAAGCATACTGAATATAATATGATGAATCTCACAACAATCCTGCAATATAGGTACAATTATTATTATCATCACCCCCATTTTACAGATTAGGAAATCAAGGTCCAGAGCATTCAAATAACATTCCCAGAGTCACAAGGCTAGTTAGTGGCAAAGATCTGAACCTGGCTTTTTGACTCATCCACTATGCTGCTCTAATGAGTTTGTACTTGACTCAGTAGGATGTGGTACATCAGTGCCATATTCATGACATAAGTAAACCTTAGGGCTAATTGAAGTGAAGTCTACAAATAGAAGATGAGTTGATAAAACTGATTTAGCACAGGATAGTGAAATAAGCGTTCTGCCTCTTTTTGAGTAGAATATTAACTGTGGAGCATTCCCCCTTTGAGGGAGCAGCTTGGAGAGGAAAAACAAGGGTGCTCAGAGGACTAGAGAATGCCATCTGTGAAGCAAGACTGGGTGAGTGACTTGCTTGTTCCAAAGAACAGGCCCAGCAAGAATATGGAGCAGGTTCATAGAAACAGGTTTCCCCCTGGGGGAAAACATCCACAGTCATCTTCTCCCACAAGAGTAGTATTTCTGCGACTGGCACAAGCAGACCCAGAGTCATGAGGGCTGGAACCCCACAATCACCAGGGAACACTCCCCACTTCCTTACCACTCACACCTGCCTCATCCTTACATAGCCCCAGTGCTCCCAATAAGCAGCATCAGATTCTGTGGATTTAGGCTCAGAGGTTTTTCTAGCTCTGTCCTTTCCTTTCCATTCCCATTGCAACTGCCATCATTTAGGCTCTCGTGACTTCTCCCTAATCAATGCTGTTAGAGCAATCTTTCTAAAACAAGACTCTGTGTCACTTCTGTCTCTACAAATCATCCAGTTCTCCATTATCTACTGAAACAAGTCCAGACACCTTCACCTAATACTCAAAATCTTTACAGACTTCCTTAATCACAGTTTTCAGTCCCTTGTTCTCTAACAGCTAACCCTAAATGTACCAAGGCACAAGCCTCACTTTATCCCAAGCACATATAACATTTTCCCACATCCTCATTTTGACCTTTACTTCACCTAGAAAAAATTAATAAACACATACTGTGTGTGTTTGGTAGTTCCTAGTTTTCAAAGTAGCTTCACATACCTTATTCCATTTGAAACTTACAGTTACTGTGCAGTGTCGATATGATTATACTCATTTTATAGATTAGAGGGTCCGAGCAGGCCAGTGGCCTCCCTGAGGTTCCACAGCTGAGGAGCCGAGGCAGGGCTGGGAGCCAGATCTTCTAACTTGTTGCTCTGTTCTACACGCCATGTTGCTTTGCCCTCTCTTTTATCTTTCTTTTCCTCTGGATCCCCTCAATTTCTACTTGTCAAATTCTGTTTTTCTCTCAAAGCCCATCTTCAAGTGCATCAACTTCATGCACTCTTCCAGAATAACCTCAGGTAAATTGATGGCGCTCTAGACGTCTCTGAGCTCTTATAACTCCTTGTCCAACTTGCCTAGTACCTAAGGTAATTAGGTAAAACAGCTTGAGGGTTCCTGGATAATAATTTCAGACCTGCGTAGATGAAGGTTTTAAAACTCTTTTGGTCATGACCCCCATTAAGAAACACATTTTGTATCACGAGCACAGTATATATGCACAAATACACGCACACTTGAAACAAGTTTCATAAAATAGTGTTTACTTCTAATGTTGCAATGCACTTTCATATTTTCTATCATCTGCTTTCATTTCCTAAAAAGTGCTAGGTAGAAACCCACTAGATTGATTTTGAGAACGATTAATGAGTCCTGATCAGCAGTTTGAAAAACTCTGGTTTAAATATTATCTGTCTCTTCTAAGTGGTCTAGACAATATTTTTAAAGATTTGCAAGAGACTGAGCTAGAAAGAGAGGCATATGCATCATGGATTTAATCTGAGAAACACAAACAGTTCTTGCAATGCCCCAGCCAGGAAGGAAGGGCCTCAAGCTGGAGAACATCAGCCTCTACTTGCTGGAAGGTCAAGGACAGGGATTCTTGATGGGCTAATGGATGAGCAGGGAGCATCCTTTCTACACTTGGGCATGTTCAAGAGTGGGATTTATGAGAACTAGAGATCTGGGAAGGCACGTTTGTAGACTGAGAGGAGACTTACGTGCTCATCATATTCTTGAATGTGGCAGGAAATCAGCTAGAATTTAAAAATGATAAAAATGTAATAACATTCTTTGTTTATATCTGCATAGTGAGTCTGAGGGCCTTCAGGCCTATAAACCTGTCACTGAATTTAGTATCATTTCAACTTTATGAAGCACTTGATGTTTGCAAAGTGCTTATACAATCACCAATTACCGTAATGTTCATCTCCTGAACATTTCAGTTCAGAGAAGTCCCGGGGACTTCATTCTACATGTAAAAAGAAAAAATAAGTGGGAAAAAAAATTGGTCAAACTAGGGAAAGGCCAGCCTTATGCACTGGTGCTGCTGGAGCTGTTTGAGATGAGGGGTGCCTGCTTATGGGTGCCCTGGGGATCCCCTCTTTACCTTAGCACCTGGAGTCTGTCCTGACCAGGGCTGGCCCACTGCTCTTGGGAATTCCAGAAGTGGTTCTGTGGCTACATGAAGCAGGGGAGGGAAAGGCAAAGGGCTTGGCACCTGCAGCCCAAGTCTGAAGCCATAGGGAAGGATGAGGGAGGAGGTGTCTCAGGTTGCTGGGAAAGCCTAAGGAGGGAAGGGATAAAGCACTCACAGTCTTTCCTGTTCTAGCTATTAAACACATGAGAAAGGATTAGGGATAGATTTGCTTACCAGCTTATATGAGCAGGAAATCAGCCTGGCCAAGTTTACAGGCAGCAGGTCAGTGAAACCTAACAAACTGGCTGATTTCAAGGAATTCCAAGGAAATGGCTTCAAGGGATGCTGAAGGCAATGGTTTGAGGATGTGTCTGTTTCCTTTGGAAAAGGTTAGCTCTTTTGAGCTGCTTCCCCCACATTTAAAAGCCCATTGTACCAGCTCCCACGGCAAGTGGCTGCCTCAGTAGGCTGAGCTGGTAGCCTTCTAGGTTGTTTGTTTAGGAAGAAAAAGCAGCTTTTTCTTTGAAGTTGGATTTTAATTCAACATTTCCTGCTAGATTAGTTAAAGTCTCTATCAGAAATTCTCCTCATTTCTGACCATGAGTAGGTAACTGAGGTACCAGAAGCTGGGCTGAGAGACTTAGTCGGCTTCTTAACTAGAAAACACCCAGGTAGACCCTGAAACTTACACCATGGGGACATTTTTGTTAGTCGAAATTTTAAGAATCAATCTCAATGAAATGATACATTTATATTTTAACACATTTATGTTTTGGAACACATGTTGAGTGTTCCAAAATATCTTTCAAATTAGAATGAGAATCTTCCTGCCCCCTCCCCTTCTCTTTTTTTCGCATGTAGAAAACAGGTGGGTGTTTTCTGGAGCAGCGTCCAGGGTCATTTGTAGTTTACTGTTCTCCCTGTCACACTCCCGTCAACCTCTCCCACAGCCACATGTTATCTCCATTATAACAAACCAGGCTGTGCGACTCCATGCTTAAAGTGCTGGGCTGGTCTCCTGTGTCAGTAAAATCAAGTTCATTTTCTTGACTATGGTTTCTGTGGTCCTGCCACTCTATCTCCACCCTAACTCCCCATTTTCCTGTTCCACTGTTACATTCACACTCAAACTTTCACCATTTTCCGAGTACCCCCATGCCCAGTTTATTCCTTTGTCTTAGCTGTTTCCATTGCCAGAAGGTCCTTTACACCCTCAGCTCTGCTCCTTGTAGGTTCTTCATCTTTTCTCACCCAGAGCCAAGGTTACTTCTGTGTGGCTTCCCTCATTCTCCAAGTGCGGGATACTGATTACGTGCTTCAACCTGGCGGGCCTGGGCCGGGGGACCGGATCCACCCCTGGGGAGGGTAGTGGGTACGGGTGACAGCGCCCTCCACAGCCCCCCGGGCCTGAGAAGGTGAGGCCGGAGGCAGGCCCCAATTCCTCACCCAAAACCAACCGTTGGAGGAAGCTTGCCGGGTAAGACCGCCTCCCTCGTCTAACCACTCAACCCCTCCGTTACAATGCAACGTCCCCTACTGCCAGTGCGCATGCACCAATCATTGTGCAACACCCAACAACCAAAGACAACCTCCGCGCCCTCTCAGAACCAATCCAAGCCTTTAACCTCTACAGCTACCCCGCCCTCTAAACCGCCCGTTATAAGCTTGTACTCTCCCCTAATAAACTCTCTTGGCTTCTTCACCCTAAAAGAAACGTGTCCCGCCTGTTCCTTTCTCGCCTCCCTCCATACTTTGCACGCCTCCGCCGGGGACCGGGCCCAGTCCCCCGCCTCGCCCTCGCCTCCGGGAAAGAGCCCCCGCCGCCGGTACCTTCCGAGCAATCCTGAGAGCCTAGGATTTAGCAACCGGCCGCCAATTCCCCCCCCACTAGAAGAGTCAACTACGACCGCATCCAAGTATGGCTGGATGGCCTCACCCCCCTCTGGCTTCCATAATACTCTTGGCTTGCAACTTTGTGACAGTTCTTAGTGCATTGGTGGCCAGGATCTCTGCCTCATTAGGAAGCCGGCATCTTGATGGCAACCAGTATTTCATATTTATCTCCACAGCTTCAGAAGAAGCTAAAAGACATACTTGTATTTTGTCTGGGGAAGAAATATTAAATCTAAATTCAGTTAAAGAGATTGAAGAATATTTAATCAGAGAACTTTTTTTTTTCTTCCTGGAGAAAGAAATAGAACTAACCCAATTCTAGAAGCATTAAGTATGTAGAACATGGTAGGTACCTGATAAATGACTGTCATATGGATGAATCAGACTTATGACAGAAAGGAAGAAAAAGAGCTGTGACACATTGCAATCTGCTCAGACACATTGTCTGAGTCACCAAACAAAAATATAAAATTAATACCAACCAGAAAGAATTCAGACTACACCCGACATTGGGAATAAGAGTCTCATCCTTTGCTCCAAGGCTTACTCCATTGTTCCCTGGAGACTACCTCCTTTGTCTTCTTTTGTCTAATTCTGTACCTTTCAGACATATTTATTCAGATACTCTTTCATCTATTCATGCCACACTTGCCATAGGACCTTCCCCCATGTTATTCTTTCTGCTCAGGATGCTCTTTCTCCCTTCTCATTATTTAATTTCATGTTGCGAAATCCCAATTTCTCCATGGACTCTTTCCCACATGACTGGAAGAATAGTATTTATTTCCCTGACAAGCTCTTCCTCCATTACCCACCAGTACACTTATCTCTTTGTTCACTCTTATTTATGAGCTGGTCCAACATATGTTCAGAATATATCACCACTGTCTACCTTGTGAAGCAAACTTTAATTAGGGCAGAGCCGTGTCTGCCCAGCACTTTCTGAGTGGTGTGTGCCACTTCACATGTGATGAGTGCTGAGGAGCTGCAGTCTCCAAGAGAGATCCAGGTCCCTCTGCACTGTGCCTGGTGATAATATGTAAGGCCGGCAGCCACCCAGGCTGATAATGTGTCTCTGGTAGCTCATGAATTGTTGGCAGCCTGTAAATACCTTGGCTCCTACCGTTGAGAAGAAGTAACCAACTAGCAACTAAAGGAAATTTAAACAAAATGCTCTTTTTTCCATGGAGAAGCAATATTAAAACTAAATTCAATACAGGCAGCATCAAGATAATGCATGTATTTTTGAGAGTCTTGCTGTTTTGTTCCTTCTCCCTCTTTTAAAACAAAATGATTCAATACCAACCTAGAAGTCTTCAAATATAACACCACATTGCTAATGACAAAACACCAGGGCTTCACCTGAAAGGTGCAATTGAAAGATCTCCTTTATCACAGAAGACACAGGAGGAATAATTATCATCAAAGGCTTGTGTCCCTTCCATTGTGGAACAAAAAAAAAAATTGCTGCACTTCTCTATCAAGTCAAAATTGCTGTCTGTGGTGTAATTTCCAGAAAAATAACCACAGGATGATGGACTATAACTTAGAAAAATCATAAATGAATCAACTGCATGTGCAGAATAGGGAACACAAAAGAACTGCCTAATATGTGGCTATGACAATTTACTAGAGATCAAATATGAATTATATATGATTTATAGCCTAAGTGAAACCTTTCGTTTCTTAAGACTTTGTTACAGTAATAAAATATGGTTGTTGCAACTAAAATTATTACAAACATGTAAAATAATGGAAATTTTGGTCACTTAGAGATAATAAATAACTATGAATGAAAACTACTAAAAGCGTTACATGATGCCTCTCTTTAAGAGATCAACATGTAGTAATAGTAAAACTAACACTTATTGAACACTGTTCTAAGAGATTTAAATGAATTCATTTCATCCTCAAAACAAACCTAGGAGGTTCTATTGCCCCCATTTTGCAGATGAGAGACTGAGGTACAGAGAGGCTAAATAACTTTCCTAAAATAACACAACCTGTAAGTGAATGGAGCTACAATAGCAAATCCATAAATCTTGACCACTGTACCTGACTTTCCCCTATTTGATAAAAACCAACAGTGGAATGTGTCAGTGTCTCTTTATAAAATAGGTATTTTGGTGAAAAGGCTTTTGGAAGTCAGAAATTTTAGAACAGAACTATATTGGAATGTAAGAATATATGAGAATTTGTTCACGTCTGTATCCCTACTGCCCAGGACAGTGGCTGGGACATGACTGGCTCTTAATAAGCATTTGATAAACAAATTAGTGACTGTAAATGAATGAGAAGATCTAATACATTGGTCTGCACCGAGAGTTTTCAATCGGTGTTTTTTGAATTGGATTTAAAGGAATTTATTTTGTGAATCAGTTCTACAAAGGGAGGAGTCACCTTCTGACTTCTTGTTTGTGTAAATCCAGATTTTCATATTATTTGCTTAAAGTGAATATGAAATGCAAGACTGTTCTTATTTAATAGAAATTTTGTTAACACTTTTATAGGGGCAAAAGCAAAAGAAAGCATGGATTGCAAAAGTCCTACAGAATCCCAGGATCATTGTTGAAATCCCAATTATCATCTTGGGACCCACAACTGTTCACATTCACAGTAGGGGAATCCATCATGTTCAGGCAACAATTCACAAAATTATACTTGTGATCAATTGTCAGGACTTTAGAAGAGTTTTTAAAATTTATTTTATTTTATTTTTTTTAATTAGAGAAGTGGTAAATTTACAGAACAATCATGCATGAAACCCCAGAATCCCATATTGCAATGAATTTAGGCCATAGGATCTTGAAAAAACTGACTGCTTAGCTGTTTTAAGTATGTTTTGGCTCTGAGAAACAAGAGAACAACTTACTGTCAGCAGGAAGCTGTTTTGACAACCAACCAACTTTTCTGTTGGATTTAGTTGGAGCAGAGTTTAGTCTTTATCATTCTCATTATACGGAAGAAGAAATCATGGAAGACTCACGTGAGGACTTGAACAAAACCCAGCTCAGGTTTGCAGGTACTGTTAAAATTCCCCTGCATTGGTTTCCACCAAAAAATCGTGGGAACAAAAAGGAACATGAAGCTGGTATTATCTTTTAGTGAATTTTAATTTCACTTCACTTAGGTGAAAACTCTTGACCATTTTACAAGATCTTTCTTTCTACATCAGCACCTGTGAGGACAAGAACCACCATAGGCAAGCTGAATTCCCAATGTATCAGTCAGGGGAAGGGAGTGGTGGCTGCACTGCTGCCCAATGCAAGCTTGGCTTTCCCTACAGCCAACTTCCTGGGAGGCACATTTATAATGTGATGTACACCCACACTTGAATATGCCAGCAGGGGATTTATTTAGAGAGAGCTTTTAGAAAGCTGATTGTTTGTTTGTTTGTTTCAAATATTTGCTCAGAGTAAAATTTGGGTGCTTTCTGAAACCAGTTGTGAGGGTAACCCTCATTTTACAAGTGAGGGTAACTTCTCTTCCACTCGATTGTAATGTATGGTTACTGTAAAGACTCTCCCCATTAAACTCTGGTGATGCCAGTGATTGAAGGG
Organism: Choloepus didactylus; assembly: GCF_015220235.1. Taxonomy (NCBI): domain Eukaryota; kingdom Metazoa; phylum Chordata; class Mammalia; order Pilosa; family Megalonychidae; genus Choloepus; species Choloepus didactylus. The sequence continues at coordinate 152,410,106 of NC_051307.1, read as the reverse complement.
GATATTGGGTCATGACTCATTTCACTGAGACAAAAGTGCAAGATTGCATGAGGGTCCCCCATGTTTACTTTGTTTGCTGCTGGACCCCCAGTAGTTAGTTATATTGTCTAGCACATAGTAGGCACTCAATAAAGAGCTATTGAACCATAGGACATCTTACTTACATCCTCTGCTATCCCTCCTGATTGCTACTGAAAGTAAATTACACCCCAACCCCAGACTGGTGAAGCTTTTGATAAGTTACCAATGAATATCACATTAAAACTATAAATTGTATGCCAGGCACATTTACAACAATAGCATCACACATATATTAATTAGCGCTATCAGAACACAGCGGATGGACCCCTTCACCTGGGATCACTGGATTCTCAGGGGGACACAGCATGCTCTTTTGTTGATTATGAATGCTAGCTCCAAGCCCATCGGTAACCTTGGATTTGCCTTTTCCCTCCTTTGGGCTCAAGTTCCCTCATTTATAAATCAGGGATCATGGTGCTAACATTCCTCATTCCTCTGAGAGTTTCTCTTGAAGCAAACTCAAGTCATTCACAAGGCCACAGTACTACCCCAATAAATAATTCATGTTGCTTCAGCTAGTCAGAATAAAGAAAAACTGCAATGCAGTGTTCATCATTTAAAATGGAAATTGCTGCTCACAATATTCATATCTATGATTTAAAATAAGTGTGACTGAGTGGGATATAATGAATTCTGACAAGTTTTAGAAGGGGACTTTTTTCTTTCCCTTTTTTTAAAAAATCTAAAATATCATTATGTTTAAATCCTTGGTTCCCAGTATCATTTTGAATGACCCTGAAGTTCATGTTTACTTTTCCCGGAGTGGCACTCCAGCCTCTCATCGTGTGGTACAGGAGGGTCTCTGGCACCTGCCACTTTCCTTGCTAGACTCTTCAAAACAGAAAACACAAGAGTCGCAGCATCCAGGCACCAAGCCTTTGAGTTTTGTTGGTAATACAAACTGGTAATACATCAGTACACACTTGATGGGAAGGAAGTCTCCATTCATGTGGCTTTATATAATTCTGTTACTGTGTCATCTTGCCAATCTATTGTCATCTTTGTGCTTTCTTTACACTTATGTAAAATGTTGGCAACCACATGATATTTTCAGTTGCTGCTAGCATACAGGAAGTGCTAAAAATGATTTTAGGCTTCCCTTTTTATTTTGGAAAAGATCTTTTTTATCTTGTGTCATTCACATTTATAGGACTAATATATACTTAAGAGAAGACATAATAAATGATAGCATAGAAAGAAACTCTAGGAAGCAGACAGTTCAGCAAGATCATTAGTTACCTATGAATAAGGCAACATAAGATTCCCAATCCAGCTGTAATATTGTGATCCTAAGCAAATAATTTGATCTGATGTCTTAATTTCTGCTTCTAACCTCCTTATTATAAGAGATTATTTGTAAGGGAGACAGATGGATCTAAAATTTTGAGTTTGGAACTAATAAAATCAACACAGGATTGGTGAGATAAGATGTATTCAAAATCATCAGAGAGAGAAAGACCTCTAAGCCAAAGCCAGGAGTTAATGCACCATATCAATTGTACTAATAAACCCCAAGAAAGAACAGAGCAACCATAGGAAGGAAGTCAACAAGTCTACAATGACTGGCCGTCCATGAGTAGGGAGAGAGATGTTGAGGCTGGGGGCAGGTGTCTGCCTGGGTTGTGTCCTTAGGGTGCCAAAGGGCAATCTGGGTGAAAATGCTCTCAAATTTACCCACTCTGCTTTGCTCTTCTTGCAGACCCACTTAGCAACCTTCTGATAATTAATATGATTTTTCTGCTATATCCATATCTGGAATGAAGGTACCCTGGATAGAAAAGAACTGATTGCTTGATTCATTCCTTTATTCAACAAATATTTACTGCTTGCTTGCTGTGTGTCAGGCACCATTCTATGTCCTGAGGACATACCACCTAATGAAAGCAGACCCAAATCCCTCCCGCAGAAAGCACAGATCCTGGTTGGAGGAGACTGTCAAAACAAATAACTATGTCAGGGGGTCCTAAGTGATATGGGAAAAAATAAATCAGGGAAGGGGTGAGGGAGTACTTGTGCTGGGCCTGCGAATTTAAATATGGAGCCAGGAAGGCCTCAGTGGCAACGTGACTGCAAAAGGTGAGAAAGGAAGGCCTGTGGCTCTCTGAGGAAAGGGCATGGCAGGCAGAGGGAGCAGAGGCCCCTGTGCAGGAGGGTGCTTGGCAAGTCTGAGAAAGGACAGGGTGGTCGGAGCAGAGGGAGTGAGGAGCCAGAGGAAGGACAGGAGGCTAGAGAGACACTAGGGACCAGGTTGTGATTGAGCCTTCTCATCTTGGGGAAAGGATATTCCCCATTGAGAAGGTGGTGATTTAGGACTCTGGTGTCTGGTTTATACTTCTGCCTCCTTTGAACTTGGCTGGACTGAGTCCATCTCTGAGACTGAACCATTCTTGGAGTCTTTGGTATTGTTAACTTTGTGCACCTGAAAAATTGAGGACACGACTTAGGATTTTGGGAACTCCTTCATGATGATGTTCTTGAGGTGAACAACCAGGACCGCACAGATCTTCAACAGATAAGTTTGAGATGTGAGTCCTGCACTACATAAAGTAAGGCATCATAATTACTCATTGCCTTAAGGGTGACTTTGTGAACATATTGAGATATGGTGCTTTTCATGTAGAGTAAGGGATATTGTGGACATAGAGTTGTTTCAATGAGGAAGTTCATTTAAGTACTTCATGATGCCTCTTTTGTATGATGAAATTTTACTGAAATGAAACTTGAGCAGCTCCTAACTGCATAATTAATTTCCTTCAGCCTCATGACAATTTCTTTTTTGGCTCATGCCAGGTAACCTGACCCCAGGTTTGGGGGGGATCATCTATACAGTTGGGCATATTACCTGCGTTCTGGGTGGAAAATAGTGTGATGGTAAATGCCAAGTGTACAATTTGTCTCTAAAAATATAAATGTATCATGAGGTCACAGAGTCAAACTGGTGGGTTTGCTACTCTCTGGGTATAAATTCAGAGCATGTCTATGATACAAAAACCACATTGTCTAAATGAAAATATGTTTTTGCAGTGATGACAGCACTGCAATTTCTAGAATGAACACTGTGCCAGTTTGGATGTACTATATCCCCTCAAATGCCTTATCTTTAATGCAGTCTTGTGGGGGCAGATGTATTAGTGTTGATTTGGTTGGAACCTATTGGTTCAGTGTTTCTATGGAGATGTGATTCAATCAACTATGGGTGAGAACTTTCACTGGATTATTTCCATTGAGATGTTGCCCCACCCATTCAGGGTGGTTCTCTATTGGATGACTGGAGTACTTTAAAAAGAGCCACACAGGCTCAGACACAGAGCAGCTGAGAGTGACACCTCGAAGCAGCTACAGCCTCTAAGAGAGGACAAAACGCCTCAAGAACAACACATTTGGAGAACACCATTTTGAGATGCAACCTGGGAGCAAGCAGACGCCAGCCACAAGCCTTCCCAGCTAACAGGGGTTTCCTGGATGCCAATGGCCTTTCTCCAGCGAAGGTACCCTTTGTTGATGCCTTACCTTTATGGCCTTAAGAGTGTAACTTTGTAACCAAATAAACCCCCTTTATAAAAGCCAATCCATTTCTGGTGTTTTGCAAAAGGCAGCATTAGCAAACTGGAACAAACACACAGAACAAAATATCATGGGAAGAGATATTACTGAGAGTGTAAATCTGCTTTCACTTTTGATAGTCTGTCCATAATCACATGTAAATAAACCCCTGGTGAAAAGTGAGGTGAAAACTATGATATCATCTGAATTCAGTGCCACTGCTGTAAGCTAAAAATTAGTGTGGGCTCCCCTTTTCAATTTCTTGATTACAAGTTATTTTTTTCCACTTTTTTTTCCTTTTCTTTATTATAAAGCCTTCCTCAGAGCACTGCCAGAATTTGTACACCTTTTATCTCTATTCTGCTATACCATTTTCTTCCTGTTCATCTCATTGTAACCAAGCAGCCTTTATGTGTAAAATTCAGTAAATTTTTTAAAACTTCATACAAATTTGGTTATCAGGTACTTATAAGCAATGGTAGGATCAAATTCTGTTTTCATAGGAGCAGTCAAACAGGAGCACAAACCAGCATAACCTTCTCTGAACAAGCTTCCTTTAGAGAGACTAGGAAGGCTTCCGGTAAATAATGAGATAAGAGAACCTCCAAGAGGTAATTAATGGCCAAGACGGACTGCTTTTTAGGTGACTGCAACCTATGTGATCCCTCAAAACTCAAGACTGAGCAAGGCAAGATATCTGGCCATGGGTAAGAGAGCCATGGAAGGACCAAACTGAAACTTTGAAAAACTTCTACCTTCCATATCACCATTTTGTAATTTTGGAATGCTCTACTTTTGCAGAATTGCTTTCTAATTTTCACATTGGTTTCCTTTTACTTTCTGCTGCAAACTTCAGTTGGCCTCTCTCTTTGCTTCTTTCTTATTTTTCCTTTCTGTTCCTCACAGTCATTCCTCTAATTTGTTTTCCTTTCCATGCTACTGTGAATTTCCTATATTTCTCTTGCCTCCTCCCCTTTCCATTTTTACCTCTTCTTCACTGATACTTTGAGTTTTTTTCCCCCAGTCTTAATTCTTCTTCTTCCACTGATTTATTGTGGCCTTAATCATTCATTGCTTGTAAACTTAATATCACCCCGTGAATGGCATTTTCTCCCGGAAAGAAGAGGGATTTGTGACTGTGACAGACTAGCTACAAAGACCCAATGTGTTCAATTTTCAGTGCAGCCCTTTCCTTTCTTCTGTGGGGCCCTTTGCTTGGGATTAGAGATGGACTGCTTACTGCAACTCACAATGGAAAATCACTTCAGGCCTGATTTCTCAGCCCTTCGAATCACACGGTGATGTGTGTCTGAGCTGCTATGTTTACAACGATTGCTAGGATTTAAAAATTCCCTTTCACTGGAAAAAAGCTCACTCAAGTCTGCCTGGAAGACAAAGTAGTTCTGCTTTATAATATGATGAACCTGACTCATTTTCCTCTTCATTTTTCCACAGGATGAGACAAAAGCACACAAAAGGGTTCCTGAGAGAAGAGTGTGGGAGCTTTGTCTGGGTCACCCTGGCCAAAGGTTGCCAAGACTGTCCATACCACATCCTCAATCAAGCAGGTGTGTTGGGCCAACTCGACCAGAAAAGTAAGGTCTTCACAGAGGGAAGAACAATAAAATAATTCAGTTCTTCAGGACTCTATGATTTTAGATATTAGATATTAGATATTAGATTACCATAAAAACACCAAATACCTTTTGCCCATGAGAGCTTTCACTTTAGAGCTTGGGAACACTTACATGTGAACTACATAGTTTTTAATTTTCTGAAATCATTCTTTAAGACTGTCTATGAATTTGCTTTACCTTTCTGTGTTTCTTGCAGAGCAGGGGTGCACACCTCAGTGATTAAGCACTTGAAGTCATTCTCTGCCATGCAGCAGTATTTGTGAGATCGTCATAATCAAAGGATACTTGTGGTCAAAGCCATACCACATTCTGAAGAGCCACGCACTCTCCGTTTTTGTCGTGTTTTTATCCAAGTTATTTGCTTCCTGGAGAGGAACAATAGAAGAAGCCACTGGATAAAGAATAGAACACATTTCAATATCAAAATATATGTCAAATCAAAATAAATTTAACTAAATCCAAAAAACCTTTCTAGGCATAGGCATTTTCATCCAAATAGTGAAGCAGTTGCCAGGCAAATTGGCTCATAGGTCAGACCAGGTGGAAGGGACGCTTGTGGCATAATCCAACATTTACTTTTCTTAATAATCCCAATTTTATTAAAGAGCTAAGAAATGCCAATTTTTGACATCAATAAAAATGATATTTCTGTCAGATTGCTGCAGTGGGATTTTTACAGTTTGCTTCTGTCAAATTAAGATGGTATTTATTTATGGCTTATCAAAAGGTCAAGACTAAAGGGATGATAACAGCCTAATAATTGTTATACTAGTGTTCATTCATTTTCTTTTTGGTAGATCACTACCAAAGGCTATGGTTAGTTTTTGATACCTTCCTGCTTAGAATAATTGGATGTGCTAATTTCATTTTTTATTTTTTCTCCCACAAGGACCACAGAGGGAGGGAGGAAGAAAAGGAATTAAGGAAAAAGAGAAAGAGAAAGTATTCAATGAGTGTTTATGTGGTAACAGAGGATGAAAATGAGAAAAAAAGGAAAGAAGGTGAAATATTTTGTGAACTCTGAGGACAACTGATAAATGAATGCTGCACTTTGGTAAGAAGGATATTCAGTGCATTTTAAAACTTCTTTTGTATATCCCATTTTGCATATTAAGAGAAGAGAATTCCAAGTGTCAATCAGTTGTCATTATTTTTAGCATGCAAAGCATTTGTAACTTAATGTGGACTTTGTTGCTTTGTTTGGGCCCACATTTTCCATCCCCAAATTGTATCAGGAGTCTGCAGTCCAGTGATCATGTGAACACGATGACATTCTTCTTTCAACATGATGACACATGGAAGACGATGGCAATCCACTGGCTACACCAGTCACCCTTTAGTTAGACCAAGTTGATTGGCTTTTATTACATTATATTATATTATATTATATTGTATTATATTATATTATTTTTACTTTTTGCTCTTTTCCAGCCACTCCCATTGTTGGTTAATGATGACTAGCTGAACAGAAAAGGCTGCGTATTCTGCCCCCTGAAACATTTATGTACCAATGGATGCTGCAGTTCTGTCCCTTAGAAATGAAAGAGATATACAAGAAAGTAAAACATTGTCCATTTTTATTAAGCAATTTATCCTTTGTCTAAAATGGTTAAAACATTTAATTCCCAATAAAATTAAAACCCAATCTGGCAGCCCTAATCATTGGTTGTCTTAAAATCTCTGACTTTCAAACCTTGTACACTTTCCCAAACAGTGTTCCCTGGTACAACATTGTTCTAACATGATGTTGATGGGAATTCTGCACCAATCATTCAGGGAAGGGTGGGTTTGACAATGTTAAACAGCTTTCCTCAATGCAGGCCTTTTCAGAAGCCTTAATTTATAAATGACTCTGCAATTATAAACTTACAGAGCATTGTAAATCTTTAAGAGGGAAATGTTTCTCAAACTTACTTGTCCATGGAACTCATTCTCCTTCCCAACTCTCTTTTTATGGACATTAGAATTCTGCAGAGCTCTGTTTTCCAGTAAAGATAGAGTACCATGCATTGTTATCTAGAGTTAGAATTTATTCATCGTATTCCTCTAAAAAAGATACCAGGTTGTCCGGCTCAATTTCCTTCCTTCTCTGCATCTTTTGCAACGGTGTCAGATTTGCAAACTCACTGCTGCACATAGTGTTTTCTTCATCATCTTTGCAAGTTGTTTCTGGGTCACCATCTCCCTAAGAGGCCTAGTATGATGGGGTTCAGGTGGGAGAACAAAACTGCAATGGTGAACTAAACTAGTTAAGAAAAGCTATGAGACAACCAGTGGGGATTTTCTTTTTCATTTTCTTCTATTTTTTTCAAGAGCAATAAGGACTTGGATAATTTTACCCATCCACAGGCATAGGTAATTTCTGATTGGTTATAATATTTACCGATGTCATGATAGTCATTGAAGAAAATGGATGAAAAGGAATGTCATCAGATTCCTGTGTTTCTTTATTAAAGTAAAGGCAGAGGAGTGTAGAGCTGAGCTCAGCTGGTAGTCAGAAGCCTAGGATTCTAGGGTCCACAGTGTAGCAGCCCTGTTGAGTGATGTTCACAACAGTCTCCACTTATTGAATCCTCATTAACCACTAGGCAGCATTTAAGTCACATTATCCAGTCATTTATTCTTTCCAGTAATTATTTTTAACTTTCATAAAAGTTCAGCAAGGCAGGCTGCGTTATACCTATTTTACTGATCAGGACACAGAGGGGCTCAAGGAAGGGAAGAAATGAGCCCAAAGCTCACAGCTAGGAAGTGACAATTCTGGAATTTGAATTCAGGAATGTTGGACTCCAGAGAATTCTTTCTGCTATTATCTAACATGGTCTTTAAATTTTGGAAAGCACAGAGATTCTACAAAAGGCCAGTTAGTCTTGTTGGGCTGCAGTTTCCTTGTCTGTAAAATGCACTGCAGTAATTGGAATGGCTGGTCTTTAAAGTTCTACTCATATGGAAGATACTATATTTTTATTAATTACAACAACAGCAGTAAGAGCTAACATTTCTTGAACCTTTACCATGTGCCAAACACTGTTCTGAGTGTGTTCTGTATATTAACTCATTTAATTCTCAGAACAATTTGGTTCAGTGTATTCTATTATTACTCCTGTTCTACTATGTTCTATTATTATTCCTGTTCTATTACTTGAGGAAACTGAGGCAATGGGCACAGAGTGCACACCTTGGCAGCCAAGATTCCTCTGGATGGGACCTCTAGGGGTAAGTGGCAAGCAAACTAGGGCAAAGGGGTGTCTGAAAAGGGAGATGAGGTCAGGATACTGGAGTGCCAACAGAGGCTGAGACTGAGAAGTCACAGATACTGCAAACTATAATGAAAATACAAGACTCCCCTCAGCTGCGTGAACTGCTGATGGCTTTGAATGTGTCCCTGTAGAAACTTAACTTCACTGATAGGAATTTGGTCTCCTACAAACTGGTTTCAAGGATTCCCTACAATCTTGGAAATCCTCCTAGCCTTCCCTTCTATTTCCTCTCTCTTTAATTTTTATTTCCTAGGGCAATCCATCAGTATTCACAAGCACTCCTAAAAGAGCTCACACCACTTCTAGCAAACTTTCCAGGGATATTTTTGTCAGCAATGGTAGCTATTAGGGAGCATTTTGGAAAAATGTTGACTCCTGTAATCTTTTTTTTTTTTTTTTACCTTTATTTTACTTGGGGGACCGGAGGTGTTACTCATTTCACTACTTTGGAGACAAATAAACTGTGTTCTGGTTAGAATAAAACATTGTGGACCACATTTTCCTCAGTGGGGGAAATACCACTGGTAACCAAGCAATGATTTTTCTGCTGATCCTAGATAAAATTTTCAGTGTATGTCTTAAATATCTATTGGCCCAATTCTGGTTCCATTCATTTATTTCTCTTAGGTTATTGATGACTTAATAACTTGGTTATGAAAGGCCATCAATAAATGAGTAGAAATAAATGAGTTAGTCTAGTGTGTGTTCTGCTCGTGCACTGGGGGTTGAAGATAAATGTGCCAGGGGAAAGCTGGCCTGTGCAGTCACCCTGGAACAGGGAAGGTATCTGATGAGGCAGCACAGAGAGCAGGCCCTTGGGAAGGACCAGATGGGCAGAGGACAGCAGGTGGCATCAATCTATTGGATTATTCTGAGGCAGAGAGATGCTCATACCCCAAGGACAATCTAAGTGAGCAGTCATCAGAAGTAGTATCTGGAACTTGGTGGCATTTCTTTTTATCATCAGCAATATTTCTTCTCATTTTGAGTTTCTTTAGCCCAGAGGGGAGTTGGTGTGCGAGTCGGAGCAAGCATAAGATCCAGACACTGGAGACCAAGACCTGAGTTCTGACTCTCTACTGTTTAATAATAATATTCTTGAAACAACTCTGAGCCTCATGTTTCACAGCTGTAAATGGGAACTGGAGATTCAAGGGTATTGAATCTCAACTTTTATTTGCTCTTGCTACTTCTAAGAAGCAGAATGTTTGATGTATGTGAGATTTCTGTTTCCTTTATTATCCTTGATTTCTGGGAAAATTAAAAAATGATTGGGACATTTGATATCTTTCTTTTATCTCCTGACACAAAGGGAATAGACCTGAGGTTGGGAAGTGACTGAGCACAGTAGGGAGTGGGTAGTTGTCTTTTAAGTGACTTTCCCTTACCCCTAGCACCAGCCCAGAGAAGGAATAATAGGAAAATTACAAGGATACTCTTTGTTTTATGCTTATTTGAATCCCTGAGAGAAAACAAAAGGCTCTGACCAGAAATTTGTGAAAACAAGACTCTGAAGCAAGAAGGGACTGAACAGCTTCTTGTTCAGTTACACAGCTATATTTACTGTAGTGAAAAGGAAGTAAGCAAATGTAAATACATTCCTCTGTTAGTATTAAAATATGGGGCCTTTGCTAAGTGAATCCGGTGACCCCTACTCTGGAATAATCATATGGGATTGCTTTTCATTTAGGGGGACTCACTGGATTAAGAGAGACAGAGGATTTTCCTTTCCATTTCTCACTGAATATGAGATCTTGAGAAATTCATAAATGTTCCCTAAAAGAAACAGTCAGAAAATGTTCCCTAAAAGAAACAGTCAGAAAATGCATGTTATGGGGAAAAAAATGAAGGTGAAAACTAGTCAAGAATGGGTAACTGTTAAGAGGGCATATAAAAATCATAGATATGCTTCAAGATGACCTAAGCTCATGGCTTAGCTAGGAAGAACCATAGGGAAGGGTCTGATCTTGAAAACTCTGTCTGTATAGCTGATCCAAGATAATCCAGGGAAAAAGAAATGGTTTCATTGAAGTAAACAGAATATTGTGGTAGCTTTAAAATGTATGTCTACAAATTCTTTGATATGCCTCACTTTAACAGGTAGACCCTAATTACCCTCCCTATTGGGTGTGGGTTGCATTTAGTGACTTATTTCTGATGAGTTACTATAGCAGAAGTGATGTGCATATCTGAGACTAGGTCATAAAAAGTCATTGTGTCTTCCTCTTTGCTCTCTCAGACCACTTTGCTCTCTCAGACCACAGCTGCCATGGCATGAGAACACTCAAGCAGCTCTATGGAGTTTCTCTATATCATGAGCAACTGAGTCTGCCCACCAATAGCAGCGAGGAACTGAGGCCTCCTGCCAAATAGCCATGAGGGAGAGCCATTATGGAAGTGGATCTCCCAACCCCGGTCAAGCTTTCAGATGACATCGTTTTGGTTGATTCTTGACCACAACCATTTGAGATACTCTGGGTCAGAAACACTTGGTCAAGTTGCTTTCAAATTCCTGACCCACAGAAACTGTGAGATAATAAATATTTGTTGCTTTAAGCCACTATGTTTTGGGATAATTTGTTACACAGCAATAGAAAGTTAACACAGCTATATACTGGAATCATGAGTTCTGATGTGAATGGTACCGAGTGGGATTTGGGAAGAGGTAATAATGATGAGGCCTTGCATACTTTTGTTTTGTGTAGTTGTTTACAATTTACAAAATGTTTCCACAAAGGTACTATAGTTGAGGCGTAGAAGACATATTTTCCCCTTAAAGGTAATAAAATTTATTCAGTGCCCAATATATCCATGTTATAGCATGAAGGTTAAGTACAAAGATATAAAATCATGGCAAGAGGAAGTTCACATCATCTCACTTTAATTCCTTCACAGTATTCTTAACTAATGCCTGATTTATTACATAATTTAGTTATAGTGATAACTCTTTCCCATACTTGTATATACACATACATACACATACACACACATGCATACACGTCGTAATGGAAAATTCACTTAGAACAAGAGATGATGGATAATGCTATCCCCTGGAGACAGCATTCAGAAACACAAACACCATAGCAAGATAAGAGTTTCATATCTAGACTTGTGACTCCAGTATATAGTATTCTGTATTTATTCTGTATTTCTCTAGAAAAATCACTTAAAATCACTTTCATAATATGTAATGGATGCTCATGATAGAATAACTGTTAGCCTGACTCTCTGTAATGATTAATTTTCTGTGTTAAGTTGGAAAGACTATGGTGTCCAGTTGTTTGGTCAAACACTAGTCTAGATGTTGCTGTGAAGGTATTTTTTTTAGATGTAATTGACATCTACAGTCAATTGACTTTAGATAAAGGGGATAACCTTTGATAACGTGGTTGGTCCACATCTAATCAGTTGAAGGCCTTAAGAGCAAAAACCTGAGGTTTCCTGGAGAAGAAGAAATTCTGCCTCAAGACAACAACATCAACTCTTGTTTGAATTTCCATCCACTTCGGACTCAAGACTGCAACATCAAATCTTGCCTGAATTTCCAGGCTGTCGGCCTGCCTTACAAATTTAAGATTTGCCATCTCCCACAATTGTGTGAGCTAATTCCTTAAAATAAATCTCCTTATACACACACAGATGTATGCATGCACATATCCTATTGGTTCTGTTTCTTGGAGAACCTGACTGATACACCATTCCTCCATAAATAGCCATAAAATTGAACAAAATACATGAAACAACTGCTTTCAGGCATTGGATAACACACAGGAAAGGGCTGTGATCCTTGCGAAAAGGGAAACAAATTTGTACTCAATCTCCTTAACTTTTTTCCTGGGAGTCCTTTCCAAATTGCAGTGCAAAGAGTAAGCAGCAGTCTCACTGAGTTGAGGAGTTAGAAATTGTAGTCTGGGTGTTGCTGAAGGGCTGCAATTTTTAGGGCAGTGTACCCTAGAGGAGGGAGCTGAGCAGAGAGGGTCCCCAGGAGTCTATGTAGATGTTTCCCTCAGGTTCTTGGCTGAGGACTGAGTTGTATATGCACAGGGTGAGGTTCACATGGCCAGCAGGGAGCAGCTGTTATGACACTGAGAAATAAGCGGAGAGGTTAGAGTTCGCTCACTACAGGGAAACATTGGAGTTTAGCCCAGATAAAGTGGAGACTGAGCTATTCAGTTGAAACCACAAAAAAAGCATGCTTTATGAGTAAGAAATAGATGCCCTAGAATAATGCCCGTGCCCTATGAATAAGGCAAAATGGAAATAGATCAGTTCAAGTAAGCATGAAGCCAGGCCTTAAAAATTTTTAATTATTCGACTGAATAAAATTCAACATCCTTTCTAGCACTGCAACATAATCCAAATTCCCTACACTGTAATATTCATAATGTCCAGCATATGTTCAAAAGATGCTAGGCAGAGGAATACGAAGGAAAGCATGAACTACACTCAAAAGAAAAGTAATTTGTAGAAGCAGATCCTGAGAAGACCCAGATGTTGGAATTAATATTCCAGGGCTTTAAAACAGCTATAAAATACATGTTAAGAATTATAAGGGAAAAGATGGGTGCAATGAGTGCATGAATGGGGAATCTAAGGAGAGAAATATACTGTATATTAGAACAAAATAGGTATTTTAGAGCCCAAAATTATAATATCTCACATAAAAAAAATTCACTGGATTGGCTTAAGAGTAGATGAGACACCTCAGAAGAAAGTGACAGTGGACTTGAAGAGAGATCAATAAATATTACCCAATTTGTAGAACTCAGAGAAATAAGATTAACAGAATAGAATAGTGCCTATGTGATGATGGAAAAAATATAAAGTCTAATATACATGAAACTTGAGTCCTAGAAAGAGAGCAGAGGAGACATGGTGAATTAAAAAATGTTTGAATAAATATTGGCTGAATATTTTTCAAATTCGATGAAGAATGTCATCCTAGAGATCCAAAAATCTCAGAATCCCAAACAGGATAAATACAAAGAAAAACACCCTAGATATATAACAGTCAAACTGCTGAAAACCAAAGATAAAGAGAAAATCTTAAAAGGAACCAGAGAACACTGTATTATGCTTGGGAAATAAGAGAAAAAAATGACCACTGACTTCTCATCAGAAGTTGGAGACCATTAAAAATAAAATAAAGTAAAATAAAATAAAATAAAATAATAAAATAAAATAAAAAATAAAATAAAATAAAATATAAAATAAAATGGAATGATATTTTCAAAGTGCTTAAAGCAAAAAAAGCTGTCAAACCAGTATTCTATATCCAGTAAAAATTTTTTTCAAAAATGAGGGTGAGATGAAGATATTTTCAGATAAATAAAAGATAAGAGAATTAATTGCTAGAAGACCTACACTAAAAGAAATGCCAAAGGCTGCTTTTCCAACTGCATGGAAATGATACCAGATATAAGTGGGATTTATAAGAAGGAATGAAGAGCACCAGGAAAACATTTCTGCTGCATATGTAGGTAGACATAAAAGACATAATTTTTCCTTTTTCTTTTCTTCCTTTCTTTAAAAGACAATTGACTATGTAAAGCAAAAGTAATAACGTTTGATTTATTGTATTATAAGGCTTATAGCAGAAGCAGATGTGAAGTATATGACAAAAGTAGTCAAAGAGACAAATATAAGATTCTTATGTTTTATGTGCAGAGGTAAACTACTAATCCTAAGAAGACTGTGGTGAGTTATAGATGCATGTTTTAATCTCTATAAGTAACATTTAAAGATATCAGAAAAAGATTAAGTTAAAAATCAAATAGAGGAAATAAAACAGAGAGCCAAAAAAAGTTGATTAACCAAGGGAAGTCAGAAAAAGAGGAACAAAGAAACAAAAAATAGATGGGACAAATAGAACAAAATGAAATACGGATTTAAACTCATTCCTCTTAATACCCGTACTAAATATAAGTAAACTACACACTCCAACAATTAAAAGTGGTTGTCAAACCAAATAAACAATATAATCTAGGTATATACTATCTATTAGAGACAAGCTTTAAATATGAAGAATCAAATAAGTTGAAGGTAAATGGATGGAAAAGGATACTCAATGTAAACAGTAAGCATAAGAATACTGGTGTGCCATATTAACATCAGACAATGTAGAGTTTAAGACAATGAGTGTTGTCAGAAATGAGGAGGAACATTTCATAATTATAAAAGGCTCACTGCATTATAAAGACACAATAATCCTAAATGTGCATTCATAGAATAACAGAGCTTTGAAATATATGAGTCAAAATCTGACAATTAAAAAGAGACACAGACAAATCCTCATTACAGTTGGATGCTGTGGCAGTTTGAATGTATTATGTCCCTCAAAATGGCATTATCTTTGATGTAATCTTGTGTGGGCAGATGTATCAGTGTTGATTAGACTGTAATTCTTTGAGTGTTTCCATGGGGATGCGACCCACCCAACTGTGGGTGATGACTCTAATTGGATAATTTCCATGGAGGTGTGGCCCTGCCCATTCAGTGTGGACCTTGATTAGTTTACTAGAGCACTATATAAGCTCAGACAGAAGGAGCCAGCTTGCTACAGCCAAGAGGGACACTTTGAAGAATGCATAGAAGCTGAGAGAGAAACTGCAGCTTACAGAGACATATTGGAGACAGTTTTTGAAAGCAGACTTTTGTTCTGGAG
This sequence comes from Choloepus didactylus, assembly GCF_015220235.1. Classification (NCBI taxonomy): domain Eukaryota; kingdom Metazoa; phylum Chordata; class Mammalia; order Pilosa; family Megalonychidae; genus Choloepus; species Choloepus didactylus. Next base: position 152,394,921 of record NC_051307.1, on the reverse strand, counting down.
TAGCTAAGAGAGGACAAACATCCCAAGAGCAACTGAGAGACATTTTGGAGAGAAGCTGAAGCCTAGAGGGGAATGTCCTGGGAGAAAGCCATTTTGAAACCACGACTCCGGAGCAGATGCAGCCATGTGCCTTTCCAGCTAACAGAGATTTTCTGGACACCATTGGCCATCCTCCAGTGAAGGTACCCGATTGTTGATGCATTACCTTGGACACTTTATGACCTTAAGACTGTAACTGTGTAACCAAATAAACCCCCTTTTACAAATGCCAATCCATTTCTGGTGTTTTGCATTCCAGCAGCATTAGCAAACTAGAACAGATGCTTTTATCAGTAACTGATAAAATAAGTATAAAAATATCAACTTGACATAATTGACACTTATTGAACACTATACCAGTAGTATTCTGCAGTTTTTTGGTGTTGCTCAAACAGTTGGAGAACACATGTTTTTGCAAGTACACAGGGAATGTTCAGCAAAATAGACCAATTGGAATCATAAAAGAGCCTCAAAAACATTTCAAATGCAGAAATCTTACGAATACATTCTTTGACCAAAACATAATTAAATTAGAACTCAATAACAATAAGATAGAAATAGAAGTCCCAAATATTTGGAATTAAACAGTACACTTTTAAATAACTCAGGAATCAAAGGAATTACAAACAAAAAATAAAAAATATTTTGAACTAAATGATAATGGAAATAAAACATTATAGCTTTCTAAGTTTATTTTAGAAAATAAAAAGGGTTTAAAATTAATGATCTGTGTTAACCTAAATAAGCAAAGGAAAAAAGAGCCAACTGAACCCAAAGTAAATAAAAGGAAAGAAATAAAGCAGAGATCAATGAAATGGAACCCTAGAAAACAATAGAGAAAATCAGCAAAGCCAAAAGTTAGTTCTTTAAAAAAATTAATGAAATTTATATATCACCATGAAAACAGATCAGGAATAAAAGAGAAAGCACAGATTACCAATAATAGGAATGAAAGAAGATAATGCTGCAGATCTTATAGACATTAAGTGGGGTAAGGGGATATTAAGGAAAACTTTATGCTGACAAATAGATGAAATAGACAAATTCCTTGAAAACTATAATTTACCAAAGCTGACAAGAAATAGAAAATATAAATAGATTTACATCTATTAAAGAAATTAAATGTGTAATTAAAAATCTCCTTCCAAACAAAGTTCCTAGGCCTGGGTAGTTTTACTGGTGAAACCTATGAAATGCAACTTTCATGCTAAACCCTGATAAGGAAAGAAAGAAAATGTGTACTCTGCAACTGTTTGAACACCAAGAAAAGAAAATTACAGACCAATGTCCCTTATGGACACAGATTGGATGGGAGCATGATGAAATTCCCTGGGATGTTAGAAATGGTCTAAGTCTTCATAGGGGTATGAGTTGTATAGATGTATGCATTTGTCAAGACTCAACGAACTTCTGTTCAATAAATGAATAAATAAATGAGTGATTGAAACAATGGAAAGACTCAAGTGACTTGCCCAAAGTTTCATAGTCATTTTGTAGTGGAGCCCCTCTTTGTTGTTCATCCTAGCCATACTATGTCTTTGAGATTGATATGGACAGAAATGGTATCACTTTGGACATGAAGGAAATCCATGGCATTGTGACTTGTTACTGACCAAAGTTTGAAGGTGACCTAGGGACAGCAAACATCAAACTAGAATGTAGAAACTCTAGTTTTTCTGATGGAAAAATCCTAATATTTTTAATCCTCATTCTTCTGGCAGCAACTTTCTCTGCTCAGCTATTGACATTGCCCTTCTTTGAACTTTTCTCAGCTCCGTTAGGACTTTCTTGAGCAGAAGCAACCAAAATTGATTCACCAGGTTGCACACAAGCATAAATGACAATCAAAACCAGAATTGTAATGAAGCTATTGGAAGCAAATGGAATTAGCATTAAGAGAGCACACAGGGAAACAAGCATAGCTTTAAAAAATAAAATTGTGCTAGAAAAGATGGAAATTAGCCTCATTGTAACAGTGGGCAGGGTGCAGTTGGGAGAGAAATGAGTTTTTAAAGAGGTCCACACCTTCAAGGGTATTCAGCACATATACAACAAAATCAAACATCACAATGGCAAGGATCTGGACCCTGTCCATCTCTCCCACCTCGTCTCTGGTCACTTCCACCTCGTACACTCTGGCCTTCCTGCAGTTCTTACCGTGCACCACACCATTGGTTCTCCTGGGCCTTGATCCTTGCTCTGTCCTCTGTCTGGACGGCTCTCCCAGCTCCCATTTAGCTCGTTTCTGCACAGCAGTCAGGCCTCTGCCCAGATGCCACTTCCTCAGAGAGGTCTGCCCTGACCACCCAATAGCCTCTCTCCATTCTGCTGCTTCCTCTTATCTGCTTTATTGTTATCCCTTTCCATTATGGATTAAGTCATCCCCTCCACAAACACATGTTCAAGTCCTAACAACCAGTCCTGTGGATGTGAACTCATTTGTAAATATGATCTTCGAGGCCCCATTAAGACGAGGCCAAACTGAATTGAAGGTGGGCCTTAATCCAGTATGGCTGAAGTCCTGAAGAGCAGAGGACATTGGGCACAGTAGCAGTAGGAGACAGAAAGATGGCCATGGGACAGAGACAGAGATTGAGTTATGGGTTGCTTGTGAGCCACCACCAGCATGCTACAGGTTTCAGAGAAAGCAGGGCCTGCGGACACCTTGATTTTTGACTTTTTGTTTCCAAAACTGTGAGAAAATAAATACCAACCAGTCTGTGGTATTTGTTATAGCAGCCCTGGCAAACCAAGATACTCTCTGAATTTATAGTATGTAGTTGTTAATACCTTTTTATTATCGGTGTCTCCTATTAGAATATAAGCTCTGTGAAGGTGAGGATTTTGAATTGGTAACTGCTGCATCCTGCCACCAGATTTGTGCATGACATAGGTAGATGCCAATCATGACTTGTTGCATGCATGCATGTATGAATGAAATGCATGTATGCATACACACTGGTTAAGAGTATGGCTTCTGGAACCAAACTTTCTGGTTTAAATCCCAGCTCTGCCAGCTGTGTGCTCTTAGACAAGGTTTTTTTGTTTGTTTGTTTGTTTGTTTTAACTTCTGTGTATATACATACAGTTTCCTTATTTGTGAAATGGGGATAATAATAGTATTTGCTCATAGCATTATTTTGGGAATTAAATGAGTTAATACATGTAAGGATCTTAGAACAGGGTCAAGAAAAATTGTCAGTGCTCAACAGCTATTAGGATGATCATGATAAAATGGCAGAAAGGGGAAAAGAGAGGCAATAGTTCTTTGTTTGATATTAAGAATGTGAAGCCATTCATATCCTAAAGATGTATCAGGCTAAAAGGAAAATTGTGACATTACATTACTAGTTAGTCACAGCTACAAGTTCCTATTTCTCAAAAGTTATTTTACTTTCCACAAACAGAGAAAGATGAAATTCATTTAAAAATAGGCACAGTTAATTATGTATGTTTATTCTTGAGAATGTAAGAGCAGTAATTTCCATAACTTCCTGTAAAATTTTGTAGCTTTTGGTAAATAAGAATAGGGTCTTTCCTTTTTTTTTTTTTTTTAAGGTTGGCCAGTGCAAAAATTATACTATTTGTTAATGCAAATCCAACTTAATAAATGCAAACCAAGTAGAAACATTCAAATCTCCTATGAATTAGGGTTTGTGCTCTGTAGCCTGACAGAGCAACAAAAGCTGCGAATATGTAGAGTTGACAGGCAAAATGAGGGTAGGGATGTTTTTGATACGCGGTTTGGAAAGTAACAAAAAAAATTCTGTGCAGGTCAAGTGCAGACACATGGACACCCTGTGGTTTGTTACCGCCGTTACTTTCCCGTACCAGGCACTGCAGATATGAACTTAGTATATTACTGATTGTTAGTTCCTCTCCCCCATTTTTGCAAACAGAAAGTTTACTTATTCTTCGACTATAGCAAGTATATAAGACTTTTTCATGATCTGCTTTTTCATTATTCTTTTTACCTCTCTGGTTTTGGCTTTCTGCTTTACTATTGTTCTATTTTACTGAATTTTAAAATTCTTTTAAAATCTATTTTACTCTTATTTTATTATGTCTGGTGGTGGTATTAGCTGCCTTGAGTCTTTTGGGAAATGAATGAATTTGGCTTAATAAATTAAGTTGAATAGTTTTCATAAATACAGTTTCCCTTGATTCTCACAACAACCTGGAGATGCACACATTATCATTCACATTTTTACAGGCAAGGAAACTGAGATTTAAAAGATGTAAGAGACTTTCCCAAGACAAGATAGCACTTAAATATTAAAATCAAGAGTAGAAACCAGGTTTCCTGACTCCAAATACCAGATAGTTTTCACTGTACTATCTAAAAAAAAAAAAAAAAATACTTTCTATGGCTGTAAGCATCTTCAGGTAAAAGTTATTACTGATTTAACAATGGTGAACTTTATTTTTTGTTTGTTTCCTAATTTGTTTTAAAGTGCCACATAACTGAGCTAAAATAAAATACATTTAAATTGCAAAGAGAAGGACTTAGGCTACTGGGAAATTTTACCAATAATTACACATGGTTGTAGAATACTAGGAAGTTAGAAGAAAATGAAGAATTTCCTTTGATGAATTTTCTTGTTCTGTCTCCTTTTTTTTCTTTTAAAGGAAAAGATATGTGAAAAGGATAGAATTTAGATAAAAGTCTTGCTTGAAGGGAGGAGGATGGATTAGTTGACGTACAGAAGATGAAAATGACTTTTAAAAATTAGTCCCTGCCAGGCCTTACTAAGTACTCACAATAGCCCACCAGTGTGAAAAAAATGGGCTTTGGGCTCCTTTCAAAGGTTATTGATCCTGGCCCTGATCCTAGTGTGTGGGCACCCCTGCTGGGCACAATCCTGCAGTAAGGTGTGTTTCCTAGGCCATGAAATAGTGAAAATAGCATTAGGCTGTCCTCATTGAAACACGTAAAAAAGAAATTTAAAGTACATGTGAGTCAGAATCATCACCAACTTAATTTTCCTGCCCTTTCTGCAGAGCAAGAGAGTCCTTCCTTTTTTATGTCTATGGAAACCAGGAAAGCAGCATCTTTCCCAGCAACACTAACCAGGTAAGCAGGTGTGCCTCACTGATACAATCATAGGGGAAAAAAAAAGAAGAAAAGAGTGATAGATCCCCTTTAAATCTTTAAATCTCAGTATGATCACAACATAATTCATTGAGCAACATCACTTAAGATATTATCCTATCATGTTAGCCTACTTCCAATTTCTCCAAAAGATGCAACAATATATATTTTTAAGTGCTGAATTAAAAATGACTAATGCAAAATTGCCAATGTCAGATTTGACTCTGATAATAGGTTCAAGTTCAGAGTTTGGAGGATGCTTTTCCCTTCATTTACTTGGAGAACTACACATTGCTGCAGACAGTTTTCCCCAAAGGATTTTCAGGTCTCTGCAGATAGTGGCTGCTCCATTAAGTCAGTTATGGCTCACCCAGAGCATTTCATTGTATTTTTACCCATTTCAATATTTCTGTACACTTGTAACTGATATATGAGAAGCCATGCAGGAGAATCAGGTCCATTTATTGTGTTCCCAGCAAACATCAGACCATGGTTATTCCTTTTTATAAGTGAGTAAACTGAGGCTGGAAGTGTTTGAGTAAATTTCACCTGAGATTACCCAGCTAGCAAGTTATTTGGCAGGGATGAGAACTCCAGGGTGGCTCATTCCTAGAGCCGTATTCTTGCCTCTACACTGTTCAATTTCTAGACTTCCAATTGCCTCACAGAGACTGTAAGTATATGCTGGTTCTAAGCATTCATATGCTAAAGCACTCAAGTTATTGAGCAGTCTGGATTCCCAGATGTTTTCTAGTCATCTGCTTTTTTGATCAGCAGAGGCAGCCCTGTATAGAAAGAGCCCTTGGCCACGTGCTGGACCAGCATATGCCTTTTCCAGAACAGAACAGGAACTAAACATCTCACAGTGCGATAATCTATGCATTGGCTTCTTTGACTTGCCTGTTGTGAGGAGGGTTCCTCCTTCAGCGACTCATCCAGGTCTATGCCAACTCTGTTAGAGAAAAAGGAAAACTGGTAAGTGCCTTGTTGTGGACAAGACGGTCTTGTTTGCCAGTTGCCCTGACCCAAACACAAAAGGAACCAGAGGAAAGATGTGGCAGAAACCATCCTCCTTCTCCCTGAGTCAAAATAGATTTAGGGCATATAAATCTATTTTTTTATTTAAATGAATCTATAAATTTATGAAATATATTTATGGTAAAATGAGAACTTGTATAGCCAGACTTTCCAGCCCAGCTGGAGACACTGAGCACCAACAGCTGCTCCTTGCTGCTCTTTCCCATTCAGAGCAGGAGCCTGAGAGGCTGGGGCAGGAGCTATCAGGAAAAGACCCCTGCAGCCCCAAAAACAAGGATCCAGGAGGAAAGACAACCTGGTACCCTTACAGAATCCACTGACCACATGGCCCTGGGAATGTTCGAGCCCAGACCCTGAGCAGAGCTCCCTGAAGCAGCAAAAACTGGTCCTTTTTCCAGAAGCTCATGGTGGCTGCTAATGGGGAAGATCCAGGATAGTGGGGCTGGAGGTTTATACAATTTGGGGCTGGAGGTTTATACAATTTGGGGCAGGCTTCTTTAAGAAAAGAATGTATATGTACCCAAAATTAAGCATGAAAGTGACTTTTTTAGAAGGAGAAAATATGTCACAAAAATTTACCATTTTTTAAAAAGCTGGCGCGTGCAACAAACATCTCAAAATCCAGAGAAAAGCCACAGTATTTTAATTAACTTCCTGACACACCTCTAAAATAACTTTTTCCTCTGTAATTTTGGCTGGATATTTTGACAACCTCTTTATATGATAATGATTTTGTATTAGAGAGAAATAGAAAGATGAAGTAGTCTTTCCTCTAGCAAGGTTGATCAAAATTATTGATAGTTGGGAGGCACTACGGCATACTTCCTTACACATAGACCCACTTGCTGGGTGTAGCATTTCTGCAGGTAAATGCCCCACAAATACAAAAATTCCGATAAATTACATTTGATGTGTTTCCCACAACAACATGCGGTGAATTTATCAGTGTAAATGCTGCATCTCTGACTATAATCCTAACAGGAAAGAGCTTCCTTCTTGACTGGGCACCAAGGAAAACTGAATCCTCTGCTTTGACTTTCCCACATCCTGTGTTTGGAAGAATTTCCCACAGACTAGCTTCCGGCTCAGTGCCTTTCCAGCCTGGTTTCTCCTCCACTGCCCACAGACTTCCCAGGTAGTCACAAAGGGCATGTTCATATTGAATATGGCTTCTGACTCCACACCATTGTGCACTGTTCCTGGAACCCATTCCTGCACCGGGTTGCCCAGCAGTGACTGCACACTACACAGACGTATCTCAGTAAACCCAAACTAAGACCCTTAGTTGGATCCCCAAAATGTTCACAGCTACTCCAGTGCCATCTGAGCAGAGAAGCGTGACGGGGGAAGTTGGAGTGGAAAGGCATAACAGTTAAGCCTAACTGTAACATATCTTCCTTTTGCAAATCTTACAGAAACCTGTGACTGTGGGAACATAAGGCTGGGGCCCTTCCCAAGGCCTTGGAAGGGCCAGAGTAAGTGAGGACTCCTGAATCATGAATTTCCGCTGCCTTCTGAGAGTGTGCCTCAGCCAGTGGTCCAGAGTTAGAGGAAGAGAAAGCAGCTCAGGGCCTCAGCAAGCCTAGCTCAGGCTCCACCAGAGCCATCTGTGTGGACACTACAATTTCTAGATGATTCTGTTCTCAATTCTTGCCTCTTGTAAACACTTCTTACTTTGTCCACTTCTGTTCTCCAAGTGGGAGAAGTGAAGACAGGGTAAGAAGCCATCCGTCTGGTCAATGTGTTTACATGTAAAATTAGAGCAATAAAGTGAAGATGCTGCTTAGTTAAAATACCTCTGATTCTTCAAAAAATTAGTGTTCTCTGGGCATGAATAGCTTAAGCTGTCTAACCAAGGGGGTGAAATGAATAGCTATTTATTGGGTGCTGAACTTTTGATCTTCAGATAACTGATAGGGGCCTCTGGAGAGAACTAGCCTTGGACTCTCTTAGAGTATAAGAAGCTGTCTGATCCATTTCATTTAAGTAGGATGGGGAGAGGGAAGGGAGGACAGAGAGGAGAGAGGGGTAGGAGGTCAGGGAGGAGGAAAGGGGAGGATAAAGGAAAGGAAGAAGAGAGTGAGGGGAGGGAGGGGCCAGGTAGGAGAGGGTGGGAAGGAGAACAGGGAGAGGTAGGAGATGGGGGAGAGGAAGGCAGAAGAGAATGGGGAAGAGGTGGAGGCGGAAAGGAGGGAAAGGATGGGAAGGAGTGGAGAGGCCCTGAAGCTTAAACTTACTGGGAGTTAAGCCCCAACCTCTCAAGGAACCTCCAGGCAGTGACCTTGGGGTGGGGGTGGTCTAAGTCCAACCCTTCTGTACAGTGGGTCCCAGTGTGGAGGGGACATCAGACCTCCCTTTCTCATGGGGTGGAGCTGCCCTCACTCAGGTCCTGGAGGTTCTGAGCTCTCTGACTGATGCTGGAGGCCACCTACAAGGTTTTATTACTGATAAGCTCAAACGCCCCACTTCTCCCCAACTCCCAAAGGGCTACCAGGAAACCTCTGAGGGTGCAAACTGAGCTAAAGGTTTTGAAGCTCCCTCTGCTGCATCTGTACAGGGCCTCTTTCTAGTCATCTGTCCAGAAAATTGGGACAAACAGAAATCAGATTTCATGAGAAATCCAGTGCTTAAAGTTTGAGGCAGTACTGAGGTTTTCCACTAAAAGTCAAGCTTTCCTCTCTTGCAGCAATCAAGGGAGAACTTTCTTTCCAGCAGCCAGATGGAGCTGAGGAATGCTGGTAGCAGATTAAGTCTTCAGTTTTATGTGGGATTCCGTGAAAAGCATCTCCGAGGCCTGTCCCATTGGAGGTGAGGACACGCTTTCCACCATGTCTGATTTCATGGAAGGTCAGGAGTGGGCTAGTAGCTCTTCTTGGCCAAGAGCCAAAAGAATATCACGAGTGGCTTGTGGAAAGAACACTTCCATGTAAGTAACTTTCCTCCCGGGGAAGCCAGGGTGAACAAGACAGACGTGGTCCCTACCTTTACAGGGCATGCAGTTGGGGAGTTTAATGAGAAAAATAAAAATTTTATTGTAATTTAAGCACTCTGAAGGCAAGTCACATAAGAACTTTGCCTTCTTTCGCTTGTGATTTTACTACCTCTGATAAAAGTCCTGCTAAATTATATTTCGAGGTTCCTTGCCTCCTTAAACAGAGCGTGATGAGGAGACTCTAATCTTTACTGGAGGTCTCAGTATTGCCACTGGCCTCATAAAGTCTAACACTCACTGTGTTATAACAATTTCCTAGAGATGTATGCACCTCTTTATACCCATTAAATGGTCCCTGGCTACCATTTTTTTCTTCTTTTTTAAAAAAATTCTCATATCTGCCAGTTAGATGACTTGATTTCCTGGCAGATACACAATGTCAAAATATTGTCCCTCATGCTGCCCCCACCTTCCTAATTTAGTAAGGGACTAGATAACCCAATAATCACATTTAATACTCTTTTTTAGATTACATAATTAAAAATAATAAAATTAAATGTTACAGAAGGATCTACCATAAATAAAATGCAGTTGTGTTCTGCCTCTGAGGGTAATTTTCTGCATTTTCTTGATTGATATATAAAATGATGTTGACATGCATGGCACATTCACACAGTATCTCTGGGGTTATGCAAACATGCCAGCTGCATCTGTATTTGTCTTTCCTGCTCAAGAAAGCAAGTCAGAGTACGAAAGTGACATTAGTTTAGAGCTAACCATGAATCCACTCTCATTTATGCATAAAAGATCATTTACACACTTTTGTTCTTGGTGATGATTAGAAAGAAGACACGCTGTCACCCTAGCTTGTGGTGCCACATATGTATACTGTAGCTCTCCAGGTGAGATCACAGATGTATGGGATGAAGTTCAACTGCCTTAAGTCATATTCGAGGCTCCTTGGGATCTTCCTCTCCATGTTAAGCTGCCTTTTATGCTTATTTGATCTGAATGCAGTGTCCTAGGTCTGGTAACTGGATTTGCCCTTGCTTGTGAGTGCCAGTACCCAATCCTCTCCCTGAGCTCTGGTCCTGCTCCAATCTGCCAGTGCCTCTCCTATGGACTGAACCTCCTCCCTTCAAACTCCAGGCTGGTGGTCTGGGCCAGGCTGCCTACGTTCCTGAACTTCCAAGTTCTACCCCTCCTCTCTTGATCACTGGCTTGGACCATCTGTCATGATGCTTTTACTTGGGCTCAGTTCCCCCGTCACTTAAAGTTTTTGCTGACTTAGACTGGAAGTACCTGTACCCCTCCAACTCTGTTCTCTGTTCCCAGACTGAACCCCTTGTGTGGGCACCTGAGATTGCCCTTCTCTGTCTATGCCAAACCCCAGCCCCACCCTGTGTTCACCTTTTGGTTGTACCCGATCATGCAGGGCAAGCCAGTTCTCTGCATGCTATGCCAGCCCTTGCTGGACTCCCCTGTGGTTGTTGATGGGTAAGTGAAACTGGCTGTTAAGAGGATAGACTGGGTTTAAAACCATGGCTCTCTGCCCTGTAACACTTACTGGGTCTAGCTCTCCTCATTAGTACACTAGGGATAATAATAGAAACTACTTCTTGGGGTTATGGTGAGGATTAAATGAAATAGTACTTGTAAAGTGTTTAGCTTAGGACATGTTACATAGTAAGTGCTCAAGAAATATTAGCAGCTATTGTTGAAATTATTATTTTTATTATTACCAGTACTTTTTATCAGTGGAGCCAGAGCGGAGTCCTGCCTTGCTTGATTGCTTACTAATTTTAGAGAAAAATCCTGCTAGTCTCTAGTTCTGCACTGAGCAACCCTTGAATACATGGCAACAGCCACAGCTGAGCCATAGGGAGAGTCCAGTGCACACCGGAGATTTCCAGTTTCATAATAAAACATCATTTCCATTTAATGAAGGTCCAGCTTCCCAGATTGGAATTTATAATTTATTAGTAAGCTAGTGGTGCAGGAGGGGAAGAAAGAAGGAAAAGACAGTGTCTGAAGAACAAGGGAAGGGAGGGTCAGGGTAGAGCTGAACAGAAAGAGAGCAGAGAGAAGAGGGTAAAAAGGAAATAACTGAAGAGAGAAATGAAAAGCAAACATTAGTATAAAGAATAGGTGCAGGTAGTGGATAAATAATTGTAAAAGTGCATGCAACCTTAGAAACAGAAACCAAAGGTGGATGGGTGAGCAACTACACAGATCAAGAAAATGACCAAAAATATAGAGAAATAAAAAAGCCAGTAAAGGATTAAAAAGCAGTGAAAAAGGCTGGTTAAAATTTCATAGGATGTTTTGCATTCTTGATGTACCTTTTAATTTTAAGCAAGTTGAGTGCTGCCTCTGTGGTGTTCAAATGGAAATGAAAGTGAGCTTTGCACATATTCCCAGCTGTGCCCTGAACATCTCACTCCGGGCTCCTCATTTACAGTGAGCATCCAGCTCCATTTTCAGAGCAAAACACATCTCTTGTGCACCATAATGCACCCCCTTCCTGTCCCGCCTCCATTCTTTGGTGAGTTTTACTAGACATATTAAAATCTCAGGATGCTCCCATATACAGCCAGAGCCGAAAAGAATGCTCAGATGTTGGGTTTTTCTTAGAGGGAAAGCAAGGTAAGTAACTAACAAAAGGCTCACTTTTCCCATTAAAGCCAACAAAATCCATTCGGATCCTTATCACTTAGCACCTCCAGAAAGGCAGTGAAATATTACTAGGGCTTAGTTTCATTGCGTGAATTTCAATAGTCTCAGGTGCTCTTTTGATTTTTTTGAGCTCCCTGCTGATAGGGGCTGGGTGGTGGGGGAGGAGAGATCATTTCCTCTAAGAACTGTATTTGACGGCCAAGTGTAAAATATGACATTTCCAGGAAGGGAAGAGTGACTGGATATGCAGCACATAAATACAGCAGGACAGCAAAGGGGTCTGAAAAGACCACAGAGGTTTGGGGACTGTGTGCACACAGGGACCAATATCTGGGGCTTCACCACTGCTCCATATCGATATAATAAATATTAGTGGAGCTTGTGTGTGACCAAAGTTACCCTAATACAATTGTTCATTTGAATTTTATATTTGTTTTGGAGAAAAAAAAATGAATTAAAGTAAGTGGAAGCATTCACCTTAGTTCATTTTATTTCAGTGTGGCACAGTAGTTAGAAATTTGGACCCTGAAACAAGCCTGTATGGTTTCAAATTTCACTTCTGTTATTTACTAGGTATATAATTTTGGGACAAATTACTTAATCTCTCTAAATCTGAGTTTTCTAAAACTGTAAATGGGGATAAGCATGTGCCTACTTTAGGGGTTACTATAAGGATAAATAAGGATGTAAAACATTGGCCGTCACTCAGAAAGTGCTCATGAAATATTGGCTGATGTTCTTGTTGCCATTGCAATTATTATTGGGGAGAAATTGATGTAACCTAAATTGAGTGGTAATACAATGTAAGTTTAAGTCAAGAGTGGCTTTTCTGTCACATATCACACTGTAATATAAATGGCTCTATTTGCTTAAATGAATTTAGTAAACATTTATCAAGTGATCCGGTTTGCTAATGCTGCCTTTTTGCAAAACACCAGAAATGGACCAGCTTTTATAAAGGGGGTTTATTTGGTTACAAAGTTACAGTCTTAAGGCCATAAAGTGTCCAAGGTAAGGCATCAACGCATCAACAGTCGGGTACCTTCACTAGATTATGACTAATGGCGTCCAGAAAACTTCTGTTCACTGGGAAGACATGTGGCTGGCATTTGCTCCAGAGTTCTGGTTTCCGAATGGCTTTCTCCCAGGACATTCCTCTCTAGGCTGCAGCTCCTCAAAAATGCCACTCTCAGTTGCTCTCAGGGCGTTTGTCCTCTCTTAGCTTCTCCGCAACAAAAATCTGCTTTCAAAGGCTGCCTCCAAAATGTCTCTGTAAGCTTCAGCTTCTTTCTCAGCTCCTGTTCATTCTTCAAAGTGTCCCTTTTGGCTGTAGCACACTGGCTTCTTCTGTCTGAGCTTATATAGTGCTTTAGTAAACTAATCAAGACCCACGCTGAATGGGCAGGGCCACACCTCCATGGAAATTATCTAATCAGAGTTATCACCTACAGTTGGGTGGGTCCTGTCTCCATGGAAACACTCATTCAAAGAATTACAATCTAATCAACACTAATACATCTGCCCACACAATATTGCATCAAAGATAATGCCATTTTGGGGGCCATAATACATTCAAGCCGGCACACCAAGTATTATTTTGACCTGTTGTGTGATAGATGCTAGGATAGAAAGGTCAGTGACAGGATTGCTGCCTCACTGATCTCAGATCTAACAGGGAAGACAGGCCCTTGTAAATGAAGAACAACAGTATGACATGATAAGTATTGCACACAGGGTTATAGGAACACGTCAAAAAAAGAGCCCAACCAAGGTAGGCTGCAGAGGGACTGAGTATGTTTCACAGAGAGGAGTTTCACGGTAAGAGAAAAGGAGGTTGGGGGAGGGCATTCCAGGCTGACAGCATAGCATGGGCAAAGGCATAGAGGTGTAAAAGAACAAAGTCAGTTTGGAACATGGAAAATAGCTTTGTGTGGCTGGACCTTGAGGGCTTTGCAAGTTGAGGTGGGCAGAATTGCTTTGGATGAGACCAGACAGTAAGTTGAGGCCAAATTAATGAAGGATCTTCAATGCTATGGTTAGGAAAGTATTTTGTATTTTTTTTCTTCTGCAGACAGTAGGGAATGAAAGAACTAGATTTATGTTCTAGAAAAATCACTGGTGACATGTATTGTGATATTAAGAAACTAGAGGCATGGAAGTCATTTAGTAGACTATTGCAGTGGTCCAACCAAGAATCCATTAGGGTCTAAACTAAGATAGTGGTGATGGAGAAGAGATAGATTTGAGAGATGTGCTAAATGGAGGGGAGATGGGGGTTGGTACATAACAGACTGATTGCAGGGTGAAGGACAGGAATGTGTTGAGATGTTTCTAAGTTTCTATTCAGGGCATCTGAGGGCTTGGCCTGCCATTAACCACATTAAAGGAGGAGAAGCATGTGTGGGAATTGTCCCTGAGAGACATCCTATTAGAAAGATGGAACTGAAGCTCAGGGTCAGTAGGGAATGAGCATTTCTATTCTGAGTGAGGCAAGATCAGTTCCGTACATTGTCTGGATTTCCAACAGGGCTTGGATGCACTGTCTCCTGTTTGTTCTTCCATATGCTACACTTTCCCACCATTGGGGGTGGTCTAGTTATTTACCAAATTGAAGCCAGCTGACTTTCAGTTGACTGTGATGGAGGTATAAGATGCTCCAGGGTGTCATCCCCCCACAGAAACTTTGAATGACTAGCAAAAACTGGCAGAGCCAGTTTCCTCAAAACTCTGGGAACAGTGAAAGGGTTGCAGTAACTGGGCAAGTGCCAAACAACAAAACACAGCTTGAAAAATGATAGGCAAAGCTCATGGTGCCCTTGCTAGTCCATCTTTACCCCCTACCCTGTATGGAGTAGAGCCAGCCTGCACTCCCACTGTGGGTTCCTGACCCTGTTTCATAGGGAGTAGAGTAACCCTATGCACATGCTGTGATGCCTGTATGTCAGTGCCAATCTACAGGGTGGAGGCATGAAGGGCTGAACCAGGAAACTTGTCTTGGGCTTACCATCCCAGAGCTTGTCATGCAAGCAGAAAAGCAGCTTACAGACAGCCAAACAATGTAAGAAATAATTGTCAAAGTGGCCTGGGACAAAGGATTAACTGTATTAAGTCATACAACTGTGCACCCAGAAGGGGGTGAAATTCTATTGCATAGGGAGTAGAGAGAGCTTCAAATTCCTGTTAATGGGGATATTCCTAAGACCTTGAGTTAGCACAAGCCCAGGACAAGGAGCAGGCTCTGTGCAGACTCAGATAAGACAGAGAGGACCCTGAATTTAACATTCATTTTTGTTGCTCTTCTTGATAGGAGGGCTAAGCCTCTGAAGGAGGCCATCAGCCAAAACAGAGTCGATTTGAAAAGGCTGTGAAAGGTGCTTTTTGTTTGTTTGTTTGTTTTTTTGGTTACTTCCTGGCATTCAAGGAAATCTTTGTTGTATCACTAGCTGGATGTAAACTTACAGAAAGATAGCTCAGGGATTAAATTCCAGAGTTGACTCTTTAAAATATTAAATGTACAGTGCACAACAAAAGATCACAAGACAAACAAAGAAAAGGAAATGATGGCCGATTCAAAGGTGCAAGATAAAAAATTAAGACACCATCAATGAATAGGACTAGACTTTGGACATGGACACACTGGACAAAGACATTTAAAAAAATGATCCTTAATACAGACAAGGAAATAAGGGAAAACATGGATAAAGAACTAAAGGATATGAGGAAGACAATGAATGAACAATATGAGAATTTCAATAGAGAGATAGAGATTTTAAAAAGGAACCAGAGTACTGGAGTTGAAGACCACAATAACTGAAATGAAAATTCCCTAGAGGGTTTAAACAGCAGATTGGAGCTTGAAGAAGAAAGAATCAGGGATCTAGAACACAAGACAATGGAAATGATTCAGGCTGAGGAGCAGAAAGAAAAAATAATTAAAGAAAGCAAAAAGCACTTAAGATAGCCTACCAATATACACATTATGGGAGTCTCAGAAGGAAAAGAAAAGAAAGAAAGGGGCAGAAGGTCTATTCAAAGAAATAATGGTAGAAAACTTCTCAAATGTAATGAAAGACATGAATATGCACATTCAAGAAGTCCATTGAACGCTAAACAGCATCAACTCAAAGACAACTAAGCCCAAACACATAGCAATCAAACTGCCAAATGCCAAGTTCAAGGAGAGAGTTTGAAAACTGCAAGAGACAAGCAATGAGCTATGTACAAGCTAGTCACAATAAGATTGATTACCAATTTCTCATCAGAAACCATGGAAGTATGAAGGCAGTGGGTTGTAACATTTAAAGTGCTGAGAGAAAACAACTGCCAACTAAGAATTTTATATCCAGTGAGGCTTTCTTTCCAAATGAGGAAGAGATTAATATACTCCCAGAAAAACAAAAGCTGAGGGAGTTCATTACTAGCAGAACTGCCCTTACTAGCAATGCTAAAGGAAGAAAAGGGCACTAGATAGTGGTTCAAAGAGGCATAAAGGCCTCTGGTAAGGGTAACCACTTGGGTAATTATAAGTGCCAGTAGTATTATATTGTATTCTTTGGAATGTAAATCTATTTCTTACTTCCTACATGTTGTAATCAAATGCATAAAAAGCAATGATGAATCTATAGTTTTGGACACAGAATGTATAGATACATGCAACAAAAAGGTGGGGGAATGGAGGGTTATAAGAACAGTGTAGGTATATGCTATTGAAGTTAATTTGGTAACAAATCAAATTTGATTGTTATAGATTTAGGAAATTAAATTTAAGCTCCATGGTAACCACAAAGAAAATATATGAAGAACATACACAGAAAGAAATGAGAAAGTATTCAAAATGGTACAATAAAAAATTAAATAAATATGAAAATAATCATGGATGGAAGTATTCTGGGACAAAAAAGTATAAAGACAAAATTTACAATTTTGTCTATTTACAAAGACAAAATAGCAAGATAGAAGAAGAAAGTCCTGCATCATCAGTAGTTACTTTAAACGTAAATAGATTAAATTCTCTGGTGAAAAGATAGAGATTGGCAGAATGAGTAGAAAAACAGGACCCAACTATGTGTTGCTTACAAGAGATGCACCTTAAAATCAAAGACATAAGTGGGTTAAAAGCGAAAGGATGGAAAAAATATACCAAACAAGCAGTAATCAAAAGAGAGCTGGAGTAGCTATACTAATATCATATAAATAAACTTTTAAGTAGAAAACTGTAATGAGGGACAAAGAGAGACACTATATACTGATAAAGGGGTCAAATCAACAAGAGGACATATATATCAATTATAAATATATATGCACCTAATTGCAGAGACCTACAATATATGAAGCAATATTAATAGATCTGAAGGGAGAGAGACAGTTCTATAGTAATAGTAGGAGACTTTAATACATCACTTTCAATAGTAAGTAGAACATGTAGACAGAAGACAAAAAGGGTAATAGAAGGCATGAATGATACTACAAACCAACTAGACCTAACAGACATATATAGAATAATTCACCCAACAATACCAGCATATATATTTTTCTCTAGTGTATATGGATCATTTTCTAGTATGGACCATATGTTAGGTGACAAAACAAGTCTCAAGAAATTAAAAAATATTGAAACCATACAATATATTTTCCCTGACCACAATGGAATAAAGCTAGATATCAATGACAGAGGAAGAACTGGAAAATTCACAAATATTTGAAAATTAAACAATGTACTCTTAAACAACAAATGTGTCAAAGAAAAAATCACGGGGGAAATTAGGAAATATCTTGACATGAATGAAAATGAAGATACAAAGTATCAAAACTTAGGAGATGCAGCAAAGGCAGTGCTCAGAGGGAAATTTATAGCTCTAACTGTTTACATTCACAAAGAAGAAAAATTTCAAATAAGAGACTTAACCTCACAACTGGAGGATCTAGGAAGAAAAGCACAAACGAAACCCAAAGCAAGCAGAAGGAAGGAAATAACAATGATTATAGCAGAGATAAATGAAATAGAAAAGAAAAAACAATAGAGAGTATCAACAAAACCAACAGTTGGTTCTTTGGAAAGATCAATTAAAAAAAAAAAAAAAACAAAAAACTTCAGCTAGAATAACAAAGTGAAAAACAGAGAGGACACAAATAACAAAAATCAGAAATGAAAGGGGGGACATTACTACCAATCCCACAGAAATAGAAAGAACTATAGGAGGATACTACGAACAATTTTATGCCAACAAATTAGATAATCTAGATGAAATGGGCAAACTACTTGAAACCCACAAACCTGCACTGGCTCAAGAAGAAATAGGAGATCTCGACTGACCAATAACTAGTAAAGAGATTGGATCAATAATCAAACAGTCTCAACAAAAGAAGATGGTTTTACAGGTGCATTTTACCAAACATTCTGAGAAGAGCTAATACCAATCTGCTCAAACTCTTCCAAAAAATTGAAGAGGAGGGACTACTCCCTAACTCATTCTGTGAGGCCAATTCACACTAATACCAAAGCCAGATAAAGATACCATAAGAAAAGAAAATTACAGATCAATATCCTTTAAGAATCTCAACAAAAATCTCAACAAAATACCAAAAAAAATGGAATCCAAAAGCACATTAAAAGAATTATGCACTATGATCAAGTGGGGTTTATCCCATGTATGCAAGAATGATTCAAAATAAGAAAATAAATTAATATATTACACCACATTAAAGAAACAAAGGGAAAAAAACACACAGTCATCTCAATTGATGCAGAAAAGGCATCTGACAAAACCAAGCTCCTCTTCTTGATAGACACCACTTTCAAAACCAGGAATAGAAGAAAACTTCCACAGGATAAAGGGCCTATATGAAAAATCCCCTGCTAACACCATACTCAATGATGAAAAACTGAAAGCTTTCCCTCTCAGGTCAGCAACAAGTCAAGGATGTCCACTGCCACCACTGTACTGGGAGTTCTAGCCAGAGCTATTATGCAAGAGAAAGAAACAAAAGTCATCCAAATTGAAAAGGAAGAAGTAAAACTTTCCCTATTCACAGATGACATGATTCTATGTATAGAAAATCCTGAAAAATCCACAACAAAGGTACAAGAACTAATAAAAGAATTCAGCAAAGCGGTGAGGTAAAAGATCAACTCGTAAAATCAGTAGTGTTTCTATACGCTAGTAATTCACAATCTGAAGAGGAAATAAAAAAAATTCCATATACAATAGCAACTGAAAAAATGAAATCTCTTGGGAAAAAAATCTAACCAAGGATGTAAAGGACTTGTATATAGAAAACTAC
The DNA here is from genome assembly GCF_015220235.1 of Choloepus didactylus. Taxonomy (NCBI): domain Eukaryota; kingdom Metazoa; phylum Chordata; class Mammalia; order Pilosa; family Megalonychidae; genus Choloepus; species Choloepus didactylus. The sequence continues at coordinate 152,375,863 of NC_051307.1, read as the reverse complement.
AAAACATTGTTGAGAGAAATCAGAGAAGACCTCAACTAATGAAAGGACATTTTGTGTTCATGGATTGGAAGACTAAATATCATTAAGATTTCAATTTTAACCAAAGCAATTTACAGATTCTATTAAATCCCAATCAAGATTCCAATAGCCTTCTTTTCAGGAAAAGAAAAGCCAGTCATGAAATTTATTTGGATGTGTAATGGGGCTGAATAGACAGAGTCATCTTGAAAAAGACAGACATTGGAGGACTCATGCTTCCCTATCTTAAAACTTATTAAAAAGCCACAGAAATGAAAACAGCATGGTACTGACACAAAGGCAGACATATAGACTAATGAAATCACATTGAACCTCAAAAATAAACCCTCACACCTACAGCCAACTGGTTTTCCACAAGGCCATGCAATTGGCAAAGAATAGTCTCTTCAATAAATGGTGCTGGGAAAACTGGATCTCCATATCCAAAAGATGAAGGTGGACCCCTACCTCGTACCACATACAAAAATCAACTCAAAATGGATCAATGACCTAATTATATGAGCCAGAACTATCAAACTCCTAGGAGAAAACATAGGGAAGCATCTTTAAGACCTTGTGTTAGGCAATGGTTTCTTAGACTTCATACCTAAAGTACAAGCAATAAAATAAAAAAATAAATAAATGGACCTCATCAAAATTAAAAACCTTTGTGCATGAAAAGACTTCATCAGGTAAGTAAAAAGACAGCCTACGAACTGGGAGAAAATATTTGGAAACCACATGTCTGATAAGGGTTTAATATCCAGAATATGTAAAGAAACCTGCAACTCACCAAAAAAAGTCAAACTACCCAATTAAAAAGTCTTGAATAGACATTTCTCTAAAGAAGGTAAACAAGTGGTCAAAAAGCATATAAAAAATGCTCAACATCATTAGCCATTAAGGAAATACAAATCAAATTCACATGAAATATCATTTCACACCCATTACAATGACTACTATTAAAAAAAAGGAAAATTACAAGTGTTGGAGAGGATATGGAGAAACAGGGACATTCATTCATTGCTGGTGGGAATGTAAAATGGTGAAGCCACTGTGGAAGACAGTTTGGCAGTTCCTCAGAATGTTAAGTATAGAATTACCATATGACCCAGCAATCCCACTTCTAAGTATATACCCCAAAGAACTGAAAGCAGGGACTCAAACAGATGTTTACACACTGATGTTCACAGCGACATTATCCACAATTGCCAAAATACGGAAGCAACCCAAGTGTCCCTCAACCAATGAATGGATAAACAAATTATGGTATATACAGACAATGGAATATTTTTCAGCCATAAAAAGGAAAGAAGTTCTGATACATGTGACAAAGTGGATGGAACCTTGAATACATCATGTTGAGTGAAATTAGTGACACACAGAAGAACAAATATTGTATGACCTCACTGATATGAAATAATCAGAATAAGCAAATTCATAGAGTCACAAACTAGAATACAGGTTGCCAGAGGCTGTGGTGGAGGTAGAGAATGGGGAGTTAATGCTTAATTGGTACAGAGTTTCTATTTGGAGTGATAATGGGTGGTACTGATGATAGCACATTGTGAATATAATTAACAGCACTGAATTATATATTTGAATGTGATTAAAAGGGGAAACTTTAGGTTGTGTATATATCTAGAATAAAGATTTAAAAAAAACAACTGTAGGAGTATACAACATAAACAGTGAATCCTAATGTAAACTATGGACTATAGTTAACAGTACAATTGTAATAATATTCTTTCATCAATTGTAACAAAAGTGCCATAGTAATGCAAGATGTTAATAATTGAGGGGTATATGGGAACTCTGTATTTTCTGCATGCTTTTTCTGTAAACTTACAACTTCCTTATTTAAAAAATTATATTAAAAAAATTGAAACCAGCTGGATCAGGGGTTCATCTAACATTCCCGTGTTGGAATCCTGAGGTTGCATGACATTTGTTTTTCTCCTCAAGATTATGGAGATGGAACAGATTCCATGGGAGATTGTCAGGCTGGTCAGACTAAGGAAGTGTCTGACTTCTAACCCTCTGCTGACAGTTTACTGAAAATGCTAGGTAACAGCTAACAAGAGGCATGTAGCATAATCTCTAGGAGTTATATTCCCTGACTAGGTTGTCCCACCACTTGTGTGACTACAAGAAACTGTGCCTCAGTTTTCTTTTCTGAAAGACAGGGAATGTGAACAGTAAATATCTCTTGGGGTTGGTGAGAGATAATAAATAGTACTCAGCAAAGGACCCAGACCTAGAAAGTGATCAGAAGTGGTAGCTGCTGTTTCTGTTGTGGTGGTTGTTGACGTTGTTGTGTTTGCTACTTGCCCCTTCTGAATAATTAATTAACTGTGAATATCTCAAGCAAAGTAGTTATGTTTTATGCCCCCTCACCTGGTCATAAAATAGATTTTCCTCCTGACTCCAGGCCCTAGTGGAGGTTTATTTAGAGGGGAAGTTTTGGAGTATAAAGATTAAGAAGACTAGATATGTTCTGGATGTGTAGATGAGCTGCAGGGCCAGGGTTTACATATGTCTTACAATTTAGAAATACATCTGGGAAAGCATAAGCATGCTGAAAACATTATGTTCTTTGAAAAACAAACACCAGTAAACAAGTACACGTCACAGACACAAATGCGGATCTACATCCTGTTCTTTATGCTTGTCAAAACTTCCCTGGAGTTTGGAGTTTTTGGTTCTGCCAAGCTGTAAACTAACTGTGGGCTACAGATAAGAGTCGATTAGGAACTGGATTGAGACTGAATATGCAGACTAATTTCTTCTGACCTAAGCAGCAAAGCACACTGACACCCTTTGGTGAGAAGACAGATGCAACAGCTTATCAAGGCATCTGGCCTTTCTTCCCAAAGGCTTCACTCTGGGTCTCTTGCCTGGGCAGTTAGGGATTTCTCAGGGCCATGTGTGCATCCCCAGAAAAGCCTATCCTTTTAAGTGGATTAGCTTGTTTAAATTCTAGTATGCCATCAGGAGGGGTGTCTGCTCGATGTAAGAGTGAAGATGTTGCATGGGAGAAAAAGAGATTGTATTACTGAATATAAATTAGTAGTAGAAGCCTATTTTATATGTTGGTGTGGAAACAAAAGTGGTTGAAAAATAAATCCCAGACTGGGGTCTGAGCAAGCAGAAAACCTAAAACCTGAAAACTATTTTGGCGACTTCACAGTCAAACAATCAGGTTATTATGACAATGCCAGAAATACCTGTCCCTCAGTGGGAAGTAGCCCAACCTCTGGAAATAGAAGCATAAAACTCCAGGAGGAACTGTAGCAAAATCCCACTCTCCATTGGTGTGCATGGTTGAGTGGAAAGCCTGGAGAGGAAGAAGCTTGGTTGGAAATGTGTTCTCTTAATGCAAGGAGCATATTCTTCTTATGAGAAATCATCTACAAAAATCAAGAATGGACTTTCACAATGAGAAGGAAGTACGAGGCACAAACATTTGGAGAACCATCAGATTCCTCTATGCCATGATCCAGAAGAAACTCTGACTCAGCCAAAGCAACTGATGACCAGGAGATTTTTATGTGGAAGGATGCCCTGAAAAGAATCCTAGAAAGAGAACAAAAAACCTTTGCAAAATTTATGGAGATTTGCCTACAATACAATTAATACAAAAGGTAAAATTCCAGTGGTTTGTTCTGAATCCTGCATCTCAAATTGGCTTTACTTGTTAGTTGGGCAGGTAGTCTACAAGATGTTTTGAGAAGGGTACCTTCCCAAATAATGACCTTCTCTAAGTGCTAATGTCTGAACTTACATAGCATGGGATAAAGAACTTCATTCCCCATTAAAGATTAGACTTAAAAGGTAACGATTTGGGAGAGGTAATATTTGGACTTGTATTCACACCAGGTACAAGTGACTCAAGTGACAGAATCAGACTTATTCCTGAGAGCAGACGGAGGTGAGAACAAAAGTCCAAGAGCACAGGGGTATCGAAAGAGGGCACCATGGAAATGGGAATAAGAGGCAGAGGGATGAAAAGGCAGCTGGAGGTATAAAATTATAATAGTAGCATCTATAATGTACTGCATGCTTAGAGGGCTAGAAATTGCCCTAGGTAATATTCATGTGTTATCAAAAGCACATAGAGGTTGGGGAGAGGATCTGAGGTTATTGCTATAATACCATGTATTTTAGTAATTAGAAACAAAAAAGAGAGAAAGATTTATAACACATATTTTTAAGTTAGTCGTTATTAAGAGCACTTGTAACTGGGCTCTGTAACAATTTTGCACCAGTAGATCTGTTGCTTCTAGCTATCCATCACCAACATCCCACAGTTGGTGCAGAATTATTAACTATGTGGACTTAAAACGTGAAAAAATAGCCAAAGAAAATTGTTTCACCAGTACTAATAAATCACTAAAATTGAAATTAAAATAGCTTTGGGATAAATAATGGCTGCCAAAACCATTACTTAAGAACACAATTGGAAGTAGATTGTTATTCATAACCTCTACCTACTGACAACTGAAATATTATTTTTCCTTTGGAGTGGGTAACACTTTGTAAGGTCACAAGATGCTATTAATAATTAACTCCCAGCTTAGTTATATACATAAAATGAAAAAGCTTCTTCCTTATTCCTAGGGGGAGAGTTCAGTCAGAAATTCCAGTCTTAGTATTGCAAAATCTTGGTTTTAGCTAAAAAGGAATAAATATCTTAATTTTAAAAGGAAAATTGACAGAGATAATGGTGAAGCTAGGAAACTGCTACTGCAAAACTCATCAAAGAGAACAAAATAATTTTAGTTTCTTGATGAGAGGGATTAAACTAAATCACTAGAAAAATAATATATTTCTCTGGCCAATTAAGCTGCCATTAACAAGGTCATTGAAGCACATTCTTACACGACTGTGTAAAAATGAAATGAATGTTTAAACTTTAAAAAGTGAAAGAACTCATGGTTAATGTTATAACTACACTGAAAACTGCACCTGGATTTCCGAATCAAAGGTTTCAAGTCAGGAAAACTAAAGAGTTGAGAAATGACGAAAATGCCACTGGGAAAGAGTTGTCTTAGAGTAGGTAAGAAAGGAAAAGATCAAAGGAGTGGATAAAAATCTGCTTAAAACAGGTTCTCAAATTATCATGAAGACTGCAGAAAGTACACAGTATGGGAATCAATTATTAGCATCAATCTGGCAGAAAATGAAATAATGAGAGTTAAGTGGATGCTCATGGCTAATGTAACATTCAAGCTTTTTCAGCCCATCATTTCCATTTCCATAAGATAACTATGGCAGTTTAAACAACTATTGTATATGGTATGATATTTTTCTTAACACCATACTATCCAAGTCCTAAAACTAAATATTAGTTAGGTCAGGTGGACCTGGACCCTTTCATTTATTCCTTCCTCCTTCTTTCTTCTCTTCCTCCTTTTTCCCTCCCCCCCTTCCTCCCACACTGGTTTAGGATATATTTTGACTATTATTGCATGTAAATATTGTAGTAGATACAAAAAATGTTATGCCAGATCCATCCTCAGAGTAACTATTCTGTATTTCATTGAATCTAAAATGCCATCAATTATAAGACATATTATTATGTTATATACCTCTAAGACGTTTTGCTGATTAAATTTGTGACACAATTGATTACAAGACACATCTTGATTTCAGGGATGTGAAGTTGTGAAAAAATGTGCATGTCAGAATCATTGTGATACCTACAAAAAATAATCAAAATCCAGGGTTCAATAGCAATGTAAGACTGCAAAACATACTAGCATCTTGAGACTTCATGTATGATTAGTATATTAACTGCCCTGTTCTTGGAAAAAAGTCCAAAGAGATATTTTGAAATCTTTTAAAAAAATGTGCTTTTACTGTTTATGTATTAAAAGGTAATTTGTGTCCTTTCTTAATTCTATTGCAAGCAACTCCAAGTCATTGGGTGAAATCAGGGCTTGGAATAGGGTGAGGCAAGAGAGCTGCACTCTCTCTCAGGGTCATGAAAGTGCTGAGTATTGGCATGGTCCTCAGAATGAATGCCTTCTTAAATTTAGCATCATAGGCACCTCATGTGCACTACTCTAGTCTTGACTATAGGTGAAATAACAACCTCACAATTGTTTTTGCTACCGCATTCCTGGAACTTTGGGAACTGTGCTGGCTTGTTCCATTTTCCCCTCTGGATCTATTCTCCGTGCTTCTCCACACTGTCCTGGGTTTTGGGACACTGACTAGGGTCCTCTAGGGAAACAGAGCCAACATTTTATATATATAAATATATAAAATGTAAACACATTTTTTAATAGGAATTGGCTCACATGACTGTGGCAATGGGCAAGTCTGAATTCCATTGGGCAGGCTGTTATCTGGGTATTCCAATAAAGGTTTTTGATGAATTCCCTGAGAGAATCTGGCTGGCTGAAGAAAATTCTTCCTTCTGACTGCTGAAATCATCAATTCTGCCTTTAAAGACTTCAACTGATTGGATGAGACTTCTCTCACTGCTGAAGGCCATCTCCTCAGTTCATTGTAGCTGTAATGAGCCACAGATGCAATCAACTTGCTAATTATTTAAGTCCTTGAAATGTTCTCACTGTAACAATCAGGCCAGTACTTGCTTCACCAAACAACTGGACACCATAACCTGGCCAAGATGACACATGAACTTTAACCATCACACTGACCAGTGTGGACTCCATTAACTGGGATTTCTTTTCCTCTGGCTTTGGGTTGGTTTTGGCCAATAAGAAGCACTGGCAGGGTATTGGAAGGAGGGAGGAGAATGAGGAAGATATAATTCCTCATACTCCCTCCTTGCCAGGCCACCGAGGTTGTCCATGCCCTCTACCAAAGCTTCAACTCTTAATAAGCAGCATTTTTTTTTTTTTTACAGCTACTCTGGGTTCTGTTTAATACTCCCTCTCCCCATCCCTTCAACTATAGGGAAATAACTGGTTTCCACTGATCCTAGCATGGGGTACTGTGCTGTCCATTTGTTGGTTGGTTTCTTAAACCAACCCACATCTTTATAAATAGTCCCTTTGTTAACACTCTTTAAATCAACCACTTGTTTCCTGGCTGGATCCTGAGTATACAGAAAATTATTCACATCTGTAAGACTGTGACCAAAGGAAGGTCTCACTTGCAGAGGAAACTTGAAGTTTGCAAGCACTTGAAATTTCTTAAGGAACTCCAGAATGTCACAAACAAATGCTTAAAAAAAACAAAGCTTTTTTACAGCCTTAAAGTTAGTATTGTGTTTTTAACCATTTCTCTAAGGTGCATAAATATTCATGCCCAACTTTATATAAACTGTCCCCAGCTCTAAGCTGGTCTGGTTTTAATAGGGTATTCACATATAAGTTCCTTATTAAGGAATGTGGCTCATACCACAAGTAGGACCTAAACAGGAAAAAAGAAAGTGTTCTAGAACAGAATCCACTAATCACCCCCAAAGGCAAAATGTCCTTTGTTAAATTCTCCAATTTACATTATTGAATTCCATACAGACATTAAGTGTTCTCAGAAGTCTTTCTAGAAGCTGAAAGTGTACCTTAGTGCACTTTCTCACCATCCCTGACTGAATAATACAGATCCTGCTGGTGAGTTTTGTGGAAACAGTTCATATCAGCCTCAGGATTCTGAGTAGAAGGGACCTTTTAGATCATCTCACCCTACCATATCATTTAAGAGATGAGAATGCCGACACCACAGAGATTAGCTAACTTACTAGAGGTTACACAGAGGTTCAGCCGGTTGAATTTAGGTTGTTTTCCTTCCAATTTTGCATGCTGCTTACCTTAAGTAAACAAATAAAGACAAGGGAGATCATTAAAACTTTTTTTTTAATCCTTTGTTGGGAATGGACTTTGAAGAGAAGTATAGGAAGTGAAGGAGAGATTAATGTGTAGAAACTAATGGGAAATATTTGTGGCTAGAGATGTCAGTATATAGCAATGCAGAGTAAATTGAAATTTAAAAACAATGTTGCTATAGTGAGGTGTAATGTGGTATTTCTCAAACACTAGTAATTCATGTAACACCCTTGTGATCCTTTTTACATAACTGAAGGCCACTTGTACCATTATTTCTATAATATTTTTCCTAACTTTTCTCTCTTCAATTTTGTCAGTTATTTCTTCATGTTTTGGGGGCCCTGTTGTTAATATATGTTTATAATTGTTATATCTTCCTGATGAATTTATCCTTTTATGATTTTAAAATGTCTATTTCTGTCTCTAGTAACTTTTTTTTTCTTACAGTTACTTTTATCTGATATTAGTATAGCTACTCCAGCTCTCTTATGGTTACTGTTTTCTTGGGGCATCTTTTTTTCCAGCCTATTTGCACACTGGAATCTAAAATGTGTCTCTTATAGACAGCATATAGTTGGATCTTGTTCTTTTATCCAATTTGATGGTCTTTGCCTCTTCAAAAAGTAGTTTTATTGAGATATAGTCACACACCATACAATCCATCCAAAGTTTATAATCAGTGGCTTAGAGCATAATCATGGAGTTGTGTATTCAGTACCACAATCAATTTTAGAATATTTTCATTACTACACAAAGAAAAACCCCATTCCCCTTATACTCCCATGTCACAATTGCCTAGAGATGGAAATAATCCAAGTTTCCAACAACCGATGAATGAATAAACAAAATATGGTATTTTTCTGGTTTGCTAAAGCTGCCATTATGCAAAATACCACAAATAGACTGTCTTTTATGAAGGGGATTTATTACATTACAAATTTACCATGCTAAGGCCATAAAAGTGTCTGAACTGAGTAATCAACAAGTGGACACCTTCACTGAAGAACAGCCAATGGCATCCAGAACACCTCTGTCAGCTGGGAAGGCACATGGCCAGCGTCTTCTGGTCCTTTGCTCCAGGGTTCTGGTTCAAAATGGCTTACTCCAAAATTTCCCTGGGCTTCTGTCTTAGCTATTCTCTCTCAGCTCCTTTATGTCCTTGCTTCTCTCTCCTAGGGCATTTCTTTCTGTGTGTTAGGGGTCTTCTCTTACTTTCTCTGTGGAAAACTCTGGGTTTCATCTCTTAGCTTAGCATCTCCAAATGTCCTTCTGTCCACATCTCTGAGCATTTCTAAGCATCTCTGTCAGCTTCAGCTTCTCCTGGGAGCAAACTCTGGATTACATACTTTGGCTTCTCTCAAGTTCTCCAGTGAACTGATCAGGATCCACCCTGAGTGGGTGGGGCCACACCTCCATGGAAATAATTCAATCAGATGTCCCACCCTAATCAACAGACTAAGCTGTCTGCCCCCATAAGATTGCATTAAAGAATATGACTTTTCTTCCCCATTTGACTTGTTAATGTGCTGTATTATATTAGTTGATTTTTCTTGTGCTGAATCACCCTTGCATACCTGGGATAAAACCCAGAGAATCATATTAATTCTCTTAATATGCTGTTGGATTCAATTTGTAAGTATTTTGTTGAGGATTTTTGTATCTATATTCATTAGAGAGACTGGTTTGTAATTTTCTTTTCTTATAGTATCTTGATCTGGCTTTGGTATTGGGGTCATGTTGGCTTTATAACATGAGTTAGTGTCCCTTTCTCTTCAATTTTTTTTTTGAAGAGTTTGAGCATGATTGGTATTAATTCTTCGAATGATTAGTAGAATGCATCAGTGAAACCATCAGGCCCTGGGATTTCTTTGTAGGGAGGGTTTTGATGACTGATTCAATCTCTGTACTTGCAATTGGTCTGTTGAGGTCTTCTGTTTCTTCTAGAGTCAGGGTAGGTTGTTCATGTCTTCCTAGGAATTTGTCCATTTCATTTAAGCTGTGTAATTTATTGGCATATAGTTGTTCATACTATCCTCTTATGATCCTTTGTATTCCTTTGGGGTCTGTACTAATGTCTTCCCTTTCATTTCTGATTTTATTTATTTGCATCTTCTCTCTTTTTGTCATTATAAGTCTAGTTAAGAGTTTTTCAATTTTAGTGATCTTCTCAAATAGTCAACTTTTGGTTTTGTTTATTATCTCTATTGTTTTTTTTTAAATTCTCAATTTCATTTATTTGTGCTCTAATCTCTGCTATTTCTTTCCTTCTACTTTCTTTGGGATTAATTTTCAGTTCTTTCTCTAGTTACTCCAGGTGTGCAGTTAAGTCTTTGGTTTTAGCCCTTCTTCTTTTTAAATGTAGGCATTTAGGGCTATAAATTTCCCTCTCAGCACTGCCTTTCATGAATCCAATAAGTTTTGATATGTGTTCTCATTTTCATTTGTCTTGAAGTATTTTTTAAATTTCTTTTGCAATTTATTCTTTGACTCACTGATTGTTTAAGAGTGTGTTTTTTTAACCTCCATATATTTGTGTATTTTCCTGTTCCTTGTTTCTTATTTATTTTCATCTTCATTTCATTATGGTCTTAGAAAGTGCTTTGTATAATTTCAATCTATTAAAATTTATTGAGACTTCTTTTGTGACGCAACATGTGTTATGTCATGTTTATGATTCTTAATTCTTATTGGTGGATTGCCCCTTTTATTAATATATGGTGTCCTTTGTCTAACAACAATTTTGTATTTAAAGTCTATTTTATCCAATATTAGTATGCCACCCAGCTGTTTTTTGGTTACTGTTTGTGTGGAATAGCTTTTTCTAACCTTTCACTTTCAACCTATTTGTGTCCTTGAGTTTAAGGTGATCCTCTTGTAGACAGTATATAGACGTATCATACTTTTTTTCCATTCTGCCAATCTGTGTCTTTTTTATTGGGGAGTTTAATGCATTAACATTCAATCATATTACTTTATACTTACTTCAAATGTTTTATCCTTTGGTGTTTATGTGTCATTTTTTTTTTCTTGTCTCTCTCTCTTTTAGTTAGCCTACCAATAATCTTCATTTCTATACTCTCTTCCAAATGTCTCTCTCCTGTCTTCCTTTCATACTGCAGAACTCCCTTTACTATTTCTTAGAACAGGCCTTTTTTGGCAAACTCTCTCAGTTTCTGTTTATCTGTGAATATTTTAAATTTTCCTCATGTTTTCAAGGGTATTTTTGATAGATAAAGAATTTTTGTCTTGCAGTTTTTCTGTTTCAGTGTCTTAAATATATTATACTGAAATAGCTCATAGTTCTGATGAGAAATCACAGCTTAGCCTTATCATACCTCCTTTGTATGTAATCAATCACTTTTCTCTTGATACTTTTGGAATTCTCTCCTTATCTTTGGCAGTTGTGATTCTGATTAGTATTTGTCTCAGAGTGGGTTTATTAGGATTTATTCTGTTTGGAGTACATTGTGCTTCTTGAATATGTATATTTATATTCCTCATAAGAGTTGGGAAATTTTGTTCATTATTTCCTCAAATATTCTTTCTGCCCCCTTTCCCTTCTCTTCTCTCTTGGGATACCCAAAACATAGGTTTTACACTGTCATTCAAGTCCCTGAGACCCTGTTCAATTTTTCCCATGCTTTTCTCTATCTATTCTGTCTGTAAGAGTTCAACTATCCTGCCTTCTGACTCACTGCTTCTTTCTTCTGCTTGTTCAAATCTCCTGTTGAATGCCTCTAGTGCATTTTTAAAAAAATCTCTTTTCTTGTGTCTTTCATTCCTATCATTTCTATTATTTTCTTTTTTATATATTCAAATGATTCTTTGTGTTCACACAGTGCCTTCTTATCCTTTATCGCCTTAATTATATTTTCCTTCATCTCCTTGAATTGATTTAGGAGATCTGTTTGAACTTCTTTGATTAGTTGTTCCAAATTCTGGGTCTTCTCTGAAGTCTTAATTTGTTGCTCTGATTGATCCATATCTCACTGTTTCTTAGTCAGGCTTGTATTTTTTTGCTGGTGTCTAGGCATGTAATTATCTTGATGAGTTTATTTTAGAGGCCAGTTTCCTTCTCTTGACTAGGATTTTCTTGATGATTAGCTTTGTGCTGAGGCTCTTTGACACTTGGTTCAACTTACTCTAGACCTTTATAATAGCTAGTGTTTAACTGATCAGAGTTTTTCAGCTCTTATTCATCTAATTCTTTCCCCAGATATACATTTTTTTGCACTATTTGTGCAATTGTTTCATCAACAGGACAAAGCTTCCTTTCCCCTCATCCTTCTCCAGGAATGCCAATCTGTTCTGTTTGGTTTTTGATTTGCCTCTGTAGTTTTTAAATACTCCTTTCATTGTCTCTAACTGATTTTGACTGGATGGCAAATTCTGAGAGAAGGGTCACCCCAGGGAAGACTTTCCCAAGTCGGTATTTCCCAGTCAAAACATGGCCAGGGACCCATGAAGAAGGCATAGATTGATTCCAATGTGACCTGGGGAGGAGACCCAGAAGGATGCCAAACTTGTTTTTGATGGATCCCTGAATTTGTGTTTTCCTGACCTGCCCAGCAGATGGTGCTCCTCAGCAAACTGTTCCCTAAAATTCTAAGGTGGTACTGTGCCTTTAAGTCTCAACCGACTCTGCCCCTGTCAGGGGTGTTGTTGAAACAGAGGTTCCAGCTGCTTTTGTCTGGGGTAGGTTGAAACCATAGCTCAGAGGCTGGGACCTGGTGACCTGAATTCATGACTCAAAAGCCACAAACAGTGCTGGTCCACCCCCACCCCCTTTTCTTAGGAAGAGCCACTCTTCAGCCAACTGTTCTCTGCAGCCCTAGGAAGGCACTGTAACTTTAAATTCCTCTGCTTCCACCCCTGTCAGGATGGAGTTGAAACAGAAGCTGCCAGCAAATTTTGTCCTGGGCAGGTTGAAACTATAGCTGCCCTCAGAGCTGGGACCTAGTGAACTGAGTTCACTGAACAAAAGCTGTGATCAGTGCTTGGCCTTGCCTCCCTCCACCCCTGCTCTTTGGGAATAGGACTTTTATTTCTAGCCAAGGACTAGATTCCCAGGCAACCTGCAATGAAAGTGGGCACTAGCCTCTGCAGCATGGTGATTTCTACTCACAATTCTTCACTGCAGTTTCTCAGTCTCTTCTTTCTGCTCTACCCTGGATGGTGTGCCATGTTCTTCTGGTCTTCAGTGACCCTGAACAGTTTTTTTCAGACAGCTGTTTTAGTAGCTGCCTTGGAGGATAAACTGAGTCCTGGAGCTCCCTACTCCCCCATCTTACCCCTCTGTCCCCTCAGTCTTTACATTTTAATTATACTGTCTAGTTCATTCATATTTAATGTTATTGCTGATATAGTTGGATTTACTTCTGCCAATTTGCTATTTATTTTCTGTATGTCTCATGTCTTTTAGGTTCCTCCGTTCCTTCTTTACTGCTTTCTTTTATATTAAATGGATATTTCCCAACGTTTTTTTTTTAAATCCCTTTATTTATTTGTTAATATATTCTTTAGTTATTTTCTTAGGTGTTGCTCTAGAGACTACAATATACATTTTAACTTGTCAGACTCTATTTCAGATGTATACTAACAATGCCAGTGAGATATAGAAAATTTTCTCTACCCTTTTCTGTTCCCTTTCCTTTGAGCTACTATTGTCATACATTTACATGTATTTATATTCCAAACACAATAGAATGTTATAATTATTGCCTTGTTTTCTAATGCCATCTTAGAAACCAAGAGAAGAAAGCAGAAAAATATAATTAAGAAGCTTTACATTAACCTCCTTATTTACCATTTCCAGTACTTTTCTGGGATCCTTTCTGTGAATTCAAGTTACTATCTGATGTCACTTCCTCACTCAGCTATGGCTTCCATCACTCCCTCCTCTTTTGTGCTTTTATGTCAAATATATATCTCTTAACGCTATAGTTTTCATAATTCAATTTCATTGTTTTTTTAATTGGAGAAGTGGTAGGTTTAAGAAAAATCAGGCATAAAATACAGGGTAACCATATATAACTTATTAACACCTTGGATTGGTGTGGTATATTTGCTACAATTGATGAAAGCACATTTTTGTAATTGAACTATTAACTATAGTCCATAGTTTAACTTAGGGTTCACTGTGTTGTGCAGTCCATGAAATTTTTTTTTAAATTTTTATTCTAGTAACATATCTACAACCTAAAATTTCCTCTTTCAATGACATTCATCTGTATATTCAGTGCTATTAATTATGTTCACAAAGTTTTGACACCAACACCACCATCCACTATCAAAACTTTCCTGTCATCCCAAATAGAAACTCTGTATATTTTAAGCCTTAACTCCCTATACCTTATCCTCAGTCTATTCACTGGTAACCTATATTCTTGATTCTAACTCTATGAATTTGCTTTTTAAAATTATTTCATATCAGTGAGATCATACAATATTTGACATCTTATGTATCACGTATTTCATTCAACATGATGTATTCGAGGTTCATCCATGTTGTCACATGTATCAGAATTTCATTCCCTTTTATAGCTGAATAATACTCCAATGTCTGTATATATCACATTTTGTTTATCTGTTCATTAGTTGAAGGACCCTAAGGCTGCTTCCATCTTTTGGTAATGTGAGTAATACTGCCATGAATACTGGTGCAAAACTATCTGTTCAAGGCCCTGCTTTCAATTCGTTTGGGTATATACCCAAAAGAAATGAGATTGCAGGGTCATATGGTAATTCTGTACTTAATTTTCTGAGGAACTGTTAAACTGTCTTCTACAGTACCATTTTACATTCCCACCAGCAATCATTTAGTTTTCCTATTTCTTCACATCCTCTCCAACACTTGTAATTTTTTTTATAGTAGTCATTCTAATGGATATGAAATAGTATCTCATTGTGCTTTTGATTTGCATTTCCCTAGTGGCTAATTGTATTGCACATCTTTTTATGTGCTTTTTGGCCATTTGTACATACTTGTACATGAAGAAATCTCTATTCAAGACTTTTGCTCATTTTTAAATTGGGTTGCTTTTTCTGTTGTTGAGTTGAAGGACTTCTTTATGTATTCTGCATGTTAAACCCTTAATGGATATGTGGTCTCCAAATATTTTCTCCCATTATGTAGGTTGTCACTTAACTTTGCTGATAAAGTCTTTTGATGCACAAAAGTTTTCAATTTTAATGAGGACCCATGTGTTCTAGTTTGCTAATGCTGCCAGAATGCAAAACACCAGAGATGGATTGGCTTTTATAAAAGGGGGTTTATTTGGTTACACAGTTACAGTCTTAAGGCATAAAGTGTCCAAGGTAACACATCAGCAATTGGGTACCTTCACTAAAGGATGGCCAATGGTGTCCGGAAAACCTCTGTTAGCTGGGAATGCATGTGGCTGGCGTCCGCTCCAAAGTTCTGGTTTCAAAATGGCTTTCTCCCAGAATGTTCCTCTCTAGGCTGCAGTTCCTCAAAAATGTCACTCTTAGTTGCACTTGGGGTATTTGTCCTCTCTTAGCTTTTCCGGAGCAAGAGTCTGCTTTCAATGGCCATCTTCAAAGTGTCTCTCTCATATGCAGCTCCTGTGCTTTCTTCATAGTGTCCCTCTTGGCTGTAGCAAGCTCACTCCTTCTGTCTGATCTCATATAGTATGCCAGTAATTTAATTCAGACCCACCCAATGGGTGGGCCAACACCTCCAGGGAAATTATCCAATCATAGTCATCACCAAAGTTGGGTGGGGCACATCTCCATGGAAACACTCAAAGAATTTCAATCTAATTAACACTGATAGGTCTGCCCACACAAGATTACGTCAAAGATAATGGCATTTGGGGGACATAATACATTCAAACTGGCACACCATGCATCTATTTTTTCCTTTTGTTGCTTGTGCTTTGGGTGTGAAGCCTAAGAAACCATTGCATAACACAACATCCTGAAGATGCTTTCCTATGTTTTCTTCTACGAGTTTGATAGTTCTGGCTCTTATATTAAGGTCTTTGATACATATTGAGTTGATTTTTGTATATAATGTGAGGTAGTAGTCCACCTTCATTCTTTTGCTTACGTAGATACAGTTTTCCCAGCAGCATTTGTTGAGGAGACAATCCTTTCTCACTTGACTGGTCTTTGCCTACTTGTAAAAATCAGTAGCCATAACTGTGAGGGTTTATTTCTGAGTTCTCAATTTAATTCCATTGGTTTTTATGTTTGTCTTTGTGCCAATACCATGCTCTTTTCATTACTGTGGCTTTGTAATAAGTTTTAAGATAGGGAAGCATGAGTCTTCCAATTTCTTCTTTAAAGATGGCTTTGTCTATTTGGGGCCCCTTATACTCCCATATAAATTTGATGATTGGCTTTTCCATGTCTGCAAAGAGGGTTGTTAGACTTTTTATAGGGATTGTGTTGAATCTGTAAATTACTTTGGGTAGAACTGACATCTTAGCAATAGTTACTCTTCCAATCCATGAACATGCAATATCCTTCAATTTATTTAGGGCTTCTTTATTTCTTTCAGCAATGGTTGTAGTTTTCTGTGTAAAAGTCCCTTATATCTTTGGTTAGATTTTTTCCTAGATACTTGATTCTTTCGATTCTATGGAAAATGGAATTTTTTTCTTGGTTTCTTCTTCTGATTACTCATTATTAGTAAGGAAACCACTACTGATTTTGGGTGTTGACTGTGAACCCTGCCATTATGTTGAATTTGTTTATTAACTCTGTTAACATTTCTTTATGGAGTTTTTGGGATTTTCTGTATATAGGATCATGTCATCTGAAAATAGGAAATGTTTTACTTCCTCCTTTCTGATTTGGATGACTTTTATAACTTTTTACTTGCCTATTCTGTCTAGTACTTCCAGGAAAATATTGAATAATAGTGGTGACACTGGGCATCCTTGAATTGTTACTGACTTTAGAGGGGAAACTTTCAGCCTTTTATCATTGAACATGATGTTAGCAGTGGTACTTTTTTTCATATAGGCCCTTTCTCATGTTGAGGAAATGTCTTTCTATTTCTAGTTTTCTAAGTGTTTTTATCAAGAAGGGATGTTGGATTTTGTCAAATGCCTTTTATACCTCAATTGAGATGATCATGTGGGTTTTTTCCCTGTTGTAGTGGTTTGG